>NC_090662.1:70053871-70356901 GCF_013368605.1 Nyctibius grandis | reverse complement strand
TATGTATACTGTGTATTTAGGGATAGAGATTTAGAGATGAGCTTTCATTCCCTTTTAAAGTTTATTTCCAGCCCTATACTATTTACATGTATGTAAAAAGTTTGCCATGTATTTTAAGCACTTTTTCTCTTTTCTTTTTAATTTTCAGTCCTAATGCTCTTCCAGAAGAGCAGCCACATTCCAGCTCTCAGTGTGCCCCTCTCAACTGTCTCTCTAAGCCTCCTCCTTACCCCTAATCTTCATATGCAACGTAAGAGAAAATGCAAACAGAGTGGAGTTCATGCAGCAAAGGTTGGGGCTGTTCCTAGCAAGCGGGTAGACAATCCTGCCTTGTTGCTGCATTGACAAGTCTGGATTCATATCCCCTGCTCTGGCAACTGAGGGAAGGTTGAGAAGAAGAACACAAAGCACAGAGCCCAACCTATCAAGAAGACTTTTTATGGTTCCTCTGATTGTATTCAAACTTTGCTATCACAACTAAAGTGTAGTGAAATTTAACATCTTGACAAAAATGTTCCTCCCAGCTGCTTGGCTTTACCTCTGAAATAATGAGAGACTTAAGCCAATATTAAAAAAGTATGTTACAAAATTCCAACCCTCACATCCTCTAAGTTCAGCCATAGGAATCAGTTCAAATTTCCTTTTGTCATTAAGGGTATGATATTTATTTCTTACTTTATTTGCACCAGAATTTTGTGTTTATAAAATACAGTCTCTTTTTTTTTTTTTTTGGTGAGAGTTGTATTTAATTGATTTTATTTTTTAAAAACAAGCAGAAATAGTTAAGTGCAGAATGACTGTGTTAATATTAAAAAGAGGCTTGTTGCATTGGCCAGCATATGGCCAATTTTTATTGCACAAAAATGTTGGAAATGGGGTTGAATTGGAAAGTTAACAATGACTGTATATTTTGCTGCTGCACTGATATTGTTTATGCATTTGTTTTTTTAATTCCTATTACACTAGCTTCTGGTTTTGTTCCAGCTCTTCACTGAAAGATAATTATTAAGCCTAAGAAGGAGATGAAAGGATGATGTATTGATTTGTTTTCAGTTGTTTGCTTGCATTGTAATTATATTTTTGCATTTCAGACAAGTAGATGAATTGGTGCTGTTTTTTGGGGTTACTTTCTATTTGGTATCTGAGAAAGAAAAATCTAAAACAAGTAAAATGCTGTGTGCTGATTAAAAACATTCTTTTCTTCCGCTCCCATATTCAGGATACTAGCTCGAAGCCTTACCGTGAAAGGCTAGTACGAATGGCGAAGTTGTATGCATTTTGTGTGAGGTATTCTGTGGTGAAAGAACTCATGCAGGTAGGGTTAATGGTGTGGATCAAAGTTAGTAGGACTTTACTGTAGTGCATTTTTTCCTTGCCAAAAATCAACAGACACAGAACCTTAGCTCATGTCAGTTTATGACAAATACTCAGGTGATCTACGCTACACAGACTCTGTTGCAACAGTGCACAGTGTTCCTAGTTAAAGATTCTTTCCTGTAAAAGCTGAGTAAGTCTGGTTTTTTTTCTTAGAAAGTAGTGAGTTTCAGAATGAAATCAACGATAGAGGAATTTATTTTGCACAGTACCTGACAGCAAGGCAAGCGGCTAAGTAGGGAGTCATGGTTCAGCATCTATGGGCTTCCCGGCTGGTAATCAGCTAGAAAAAAAAAGTCTGCAGTACTGCCTACCTGCCTACTTGTTGGTAACTAGCAGACTCCTTGCTTTGTCAGGTGGCCTTAATTTATTTACAGAGAAAGGCTTAGATATTTCCACATGTCTTTATTGCTTCACTGCAGCATATGTATGACCTATAAGTGGGAAACAGAGAACAGCCTAAGGTACAGAGCAGCTGGGGAAAAAAAATTGCTGCAGATGTGGTTGAAATAATTCTTTCATATTCTGCCTGAATCTGAGAAAATTAAGTCAGTCTTCTGTTAGTAACAGTGCTTACCAAATGTTACGATACACAAAACATCAGCAGAGGAAAGTATCGATGACCACTCAGTGTGCCTAACCATAGTACCAGTAATGAAGGTGCTGTAAATAGAAATACTCTATGTCATCAACAACGTTATGTTGTGTAACCTTGGCAAAGCAGCTGAGCTATTGTAACAAAACATTCAGAGTCAGAGGTGGAGAAAATAGGAACAAACTGATACCCAATTCTGATCAGATCAAACAGACAACACTCGGCAGCGTTTCGACTTCGGTTTCCATGTGGTTTGCACGATTCTTGTCATATACATTTACATCGCTATTCAGTATCATACCTAACCTACGTGTTGTCTTGTCATAGAAAAGTCAAGTGAAACCTTGTTCAGCTCCATCATAATGTCTAATGCTGAGATTCGCTGCTATTTTGATTTTTATTTTTAAAAAGACAACATTTTGTCTGAGGAAAATGCTGCCTTCAAAAAGCATCTCAGAATTCCTGACCTTGTCAGACTGGTGTATGAATATTGTACAGTGGCCACGTCTGCATCCAACAAAGACAGCTCTGTATATTGTTAAAAAGAATTTGCATTGCACTTTGAATACAGTTACTGCAGGTTGCACTTGGCATATTTTTTCCTATTTTCGTATCCAAATCAAATGCATTTTCCCTAATTTAAGTTAAATTAAACAGAAATTCAGTGAAATACATTTCCTTTATTGGAAAAAATGTTGTGTCGGAACAGTTGTTTAGAAACGGTTGTTTCCAGTTGTGATTTGCAGAGCAACTTTGGGAAATTGAAACATTGTCCTGGTACGTCCATGGGGATTAAGAGTTACCAAACAGCATGCAATGGTATAGAAATTGTCACCACGTTTTATAGGAATTAATGGGTTTGTTAAAATTTTTATTCTTTTAAGCTTTAAATTCTTCATTTCTAAGTTTTCAATTTACATTTTTTATATGTAATGAAACTTAAGTGTTAGAAATGTAAGAGAACTAGAAACAAACCAACTTAAACGTACAAGTGGCTGTAGTTATTGCATTGTAAGTTATAAAGCTGTGTAGGTCCTTGGAGCAACTTTTGTCAGTTAACCAGTACAAAATAAAATATATATACCTTGAACTTGAAATGATAAACTCTTCTTTATTATATAGTGATTGATAACATACAACTTTGTGAGAGATTTTTTAGGAAATATTTACATGCAGACAAAACCAGAAACAAAAGCCTGTTTTTTTTAAGGGTTGCAAAATATTATATTTTGCCCATTTAAAATTAATTTATGATGTGTTGATATATATTCTGATTTTTAAAGATTAAGAAAAAATGATACCTATATTTTGTAACGGTTGAGTATACTCAGAAAGGATGAAATGTGTCCTACACAGTAAAGAAGCAATTCAAATCCTGCTCTGACTTTCATATCTGAAATGCAGCTTTTGTTCTCTATGATGGCCTTGAAATTTCTTTGAATTTGGAATAGACTGTTCAGTTCTGGGGCATTTTGGTTTAGGTTTTATTTTCTGATGTAGTGAAAAAATATTCCCTGTTCAGTGAATTGATCCACTTCTGGAAATCCAGTTTATAGGAAATATGTGGAAAAAAAAAAGAAAATAAAAAGAAATCACTATAAGGGGAGAAAAAGATGAATAAATACATTGTAAAATGTAATAGTATAGAAAATATATTTTCTATCAGTCAGAAGACAAATGGAGGTTTTACAGAAAGATGAAATATAACCATTTTTCATGCTAATCTTATAGAAGTTTCTGCCTTCTGGATGGAGGCAATAGTGATATTCTTTCTGATTGATCTGATTGACAGGTTGGCATCTCTGTGCTTTCTCCATCCACATTTTTCACAGTAAATTAATGTAACCATAGCTATACAGTGGGGTTCACAGAATGAAACTGTAGGTAAGGTAACGCTGCAAATTTTAATGCCAAGATGATTTTCAGTTTATTTTTTATTTTAAAAAATTGTGACCGTGTTTAAGCCATTTGCCATATTTAAGTGTGAACAGAAAGGAGATTATGTTATGAAATATAACCTAACTTACGAAATATGACCTCGCCTATGAAGGCTGTTCATGGTAATTATGTTGCTGATATTTTAAGTGAGCTGTTAGCAAAATATGACCCAGTCCTCATCACACTGGGAACAACACCCACAAGTCCGGGCCCTTATTTTGATACCAACCTTATCATTCAGCGTGCAATGCCAAAGTCAGTAGTTGTGCTACCAATGCCACTATAGCTGGATTGATCGTCATCATAAGGTATAGATTTTATCAGCCCTTCTGAGGTTTGTTCTTTTCTTTGGCGGAAGACGCATATCCACTGAGGCGTTATGGTAAATTTCTTTCTTTTGTACTTCAGAAATCTTCATTTGAGAATGGCAGGCACTGAAATTTTACCTTTGAAGTATGATATTTGCTATAGTTACCTCTTTAAAAATTGCAGTCGTCCCTTTTCTTCAGTTTTCCTTTGCTGTGTGTGCAGTGAGTCTGAAAGGGATACACAATATCCAGACTTTTTTTAGCCATTAAGGGGTTTTTTTAGTATAATTAAGCATCCTGTGGAAAAGAAACAAAAAAGCAATTGCCTTTCACCTTCAGGCACAAATGCATCTAAATATGCAATGTAAAATGCGTGCATGAGATTCTTAACATCCTGTAGCTTTTCCATATCCATAACTAAGCTAGAAAATTCTTATTTCTTGTGTGATCTGCATATTCCTCCTGCTAGAAAGGCAAGAGGACTATCACAGAGAGTCTGTATCTTTCATTCTGAGGTGCATGGCTTAAACCCTTATTGAATTTTAATCTGTTTCCTGTGCAGTTCTTGAAAATCCCCTTCGTGAAATCTAATGGCAACCAAGTGACAAACTGACAAAAGGTAAAGGAAAAATCCTATATTCCATGACTGGAGTTAAGTGTGGGCAGACTCTAGGTGATAGGGCCTTGTGTTTCAAAAATGTCTTTGTAGAAAGCTCTGTATTTGTTTGGGTTATCATGATTTGCTGTAAAAGAAAGAGTGGAGAAATGTGTATGTGTTTTCTCAGCATTAGTAATCTGAGTTAAAGTTTTTATTGAGTATATGGTTATTGGATTTCAAAAGTATTTTGGAAATCAATAAACACAAGCGATTGACAGAAGTTTCCAGTATACTGGCTTGCTAGCTGAGTTATTTTATCAGCTATGAAGAAGAAATAAGAGTAATCTAGCTTTTTTTTTTTTTTTTTTCCTCCTGTTCACTGATATGGCTGTGTGTGCTATGCCAGTGGATAAATTAAGTCCATTTTATTAGTTATTGCCCTATTGTTTTTCAGCCCTGTGGTTTGACTGTTAAAGGGTTCATTAACTTGATCCTTTGTAAACAATTTTAAAAAAAAAGATTTAAACTGATGTTTTGTGACTTTTGTAATCTATTGAATGTTTCCATTTGCATGATGTTCTGTATCTAACGAACCATACAGATTGCTGTGTTCCTTTCAAAAGAGTTTTAACATTGGTGGAGTTTGTGACATACACAAATTTGTGTACTGTATGTTTACTGCTGTAATAACTCAGCTACTCCTATGTTGAATTGACATTATGTTGTCCTGCCTTCTTGGGGTTAAATGATGGAGTGTTTCTAGGTGGTGAAGAATATAAAAGTATATATGTTCATTTACTAAAGACTGAATATTGGAAACTCTTCTTCTTGCTACTTTATGCTAAAAGCAAAAAAGTGAAATAATTCTTGTTTCAAAAAATGCATCATTTGTTTTTAAAATTGAAGTAATTCCCATGTTAACTCTTCCTTGTCCTTGTAGACAATCCTAGATTAATGCGTTGTGAGGGATTCATAAAGTCTGTGCTTGTACATGTGTAATATGATCATGCAGTCAAATGGTTGGGAAAAACCCTCTAGTGCTGAAGAAAATAATTAAAAGAAGCCACTATACTGATTCTTACATCTTTATGTTCCAATTAAAATTACAGTGTAATGCATAACTGTTCCAGTGAATAAACTGGCCATTTTTGTTCATTTAATGTCATGCTGTCTGGTCTACTTCTATTTATGTCTGTTTGCAGTACCTTGGCTTGGCTTATACTTTTACATTTATTTACTTCGTACAGGTGCATAATTGCAAGGTTAAAAGGTATCAGAGAGGAAATTGAGAAGGGACAGCAACATTAAAGGAAAAGGGAATCAGAATTAAAGCAAAGATGTTTCCTCTGTTTTCTGAAATTGAGGCAGATTACTAATTTCTCATGTAGTGTTTCCAACAGATTTGAGTAATCTCTGAAATGCTGCAACATCTGCATAAAGTCGCAGTACAAGAATGCTTTGTAAGATGAAAATCTCCACCCTCAGGGGATGTGGAAGCAAAGGAAGAGCTGAAGTCAGCATAAAATTGGCTTGGGAGTGCTCTGTACAGTACAGCATATCATACCTGCTTTTTAAAGTAAGAAACATCCCTTTCCCTTGTGGAAGAGCCTTGCTCTGGCAGCAAGGGGGTCAAAATCCTCCCCCAGCAGCCAGTCTGGCACTGATCCTGGAGCTCAGCCCTGGCAGGCAGGTGGCCGCTGCAGCTCATCTGGTGAACCTCGCTGCTCACAAGGTCCCTGAGGGGTAGCAAATGTCCAGCTTTCAGAAATGGGCCAGGAAAAGGGAAGAGCCTGGAGGAAGGATTGCAGGTGCTTTGGATAGTAACAGGATTTGTGCATGGTGACAGAAATGCAGTTCAAGAGCTGTTACTTGTCTAAGTTCTTCCCACTTCTCTCTTTTCTTCCTTTTTCTCATCTGGGAGAGGGAGGTCTCCCACCTTATTTGTGTTCATTGTAGAAGTGCTTTTGGCAACCGTGTTGCATGATCATTTTAGCAGAAGTGTGACTGCTCTGGATAGAATTTTCTTACACTGGGTGTACCTCCCCTTCAATTTTAAATTAAAAGATAATTAAAAAGGAGGAAAGCAGACTTTTCTTCCTCAGTGTATTTGTTTTGATAGCAGTTTCACAGAGGGTTGCCCTTTGCATGAACGTTCTCACAGCAAAGTTGATTTGAGAAACTTCTAACCCACATTGCTCCTTCCCCTTCCTCTGTATCATCCCTTCAGCTGGTCCTGTGCAGCTCTCTGAGAGGCAATGGTATGAGTATGGTCACTGAAATAGTCTGGGTTAAAAAAAAAACAACTCAAAAAAATATATCTTTTGTTTCCAAAGAAAATGTCTGTGTAATATCTCCCTTGAGAAGCACCGTTACCCCTTGTTCTGGAGCAGGAGGTGATTTCTGACAAATGAACTATTGGTTTTCCCATAAAGATATGCCAGATGATAATGAAAAAGATCCTGAAGCTAAAGTTTACAGTGACTGCCACTGCATGTCTTTGTTTCTGGATATCTCCCTTGATAAATTCTGCAGTTATGCCTAGAGAAATGCAAAGCGCTCCCAGTTGTACCTAAAGGCAGCAGGAGCCATAGTTTGACTCTCCTAACACTATAAAACACTGACAGGCCACTGGCAACTCAGGTTGAGCACAAAAAATTAATGCATAATTTTGGACAATGTTGAAAGCTGGATTTAATGAGACCAATGATAAGAACAGAGGTATTAATTATGAAGAGGGCCATATCAAAGGGCCTGACATCCACATCTTCTAGCAGCCTGGGAATGACAAACATAGAAGAGGAGATTTTATGTATAGAACAAAATACAGGGGGGGAAATGCAGCTAAAATAGATAATAATAATAATGTGCATCCTGGGAAAAAATATTTGGAATAAAGCCAGCGCTCATCTATTTGTGTCTGCTAAAGGCACAGGCATGACTGCTTTCCTCTCAGTGGAAGGTTTGAGTGATTGCCTGAATGAAAGAAGAAAGTCCTAACTTTGCACAAAAATAAGGCTCAATACTATTCTTGACAACTCACCAAAAGCTTAATAACCCAGAAGAAAATATTGACCTTTGCAAGAATGATTCCTTCTTGACTAGAGCAGTATATTAGAAAACACACATTTCACTGATTATTATTTATAAATTCTCTTGTATCATGCTGGAGGCATCTAACTTCAGGAATAAGGTTTGGTGGCTGTTTTTAGAGGGGAAAAAAATTATGTTTAAATTATTGTTGTAATAATACATGATTGAGAAAATGTTATTGTGAGAAAGCTCCATATGAGGGGGGGAAAGAAGCCCTTTCATCTCCCTTAAGTGAGTTATCAGGAAACTTTGGAAATAAATAATGAGACAGTCATGTCCATTTAAATTAATTCATAGGATTCCCTAACCAGGGAGGGCTGTCATCTTTTCAAGTGTTGATTACCTCTCTCAAGGAAATGGATTTTTGCTATTCAGTGCTGTCATGTTGGTTAAGGTCTTAAAACTGAGGCTATTTACTCGGGTTAGGAATATAATATAGAAAGCTACATGAGTATAGAGCTCCCTTGAAGATCAAATTCTGAATGCAGAGGATGTGGGCCCAATATTTTGTTACCCCTCAGAGAGATGAGAAAGGCTTATGATCACAGGAGAAAAAGACCTACTGTTTTTACAGCACACAGGTCTTTTTGTATCCCCCTGTACAAGACTAAGTGGCTTTGCTATAGCGGTAAGAAACCTCTGTTAGAGATAGATGACCTCTGTAAACCCAGATGGCTCAATGCTGATCCATCCAAGGTAGCCCTTCCTATAGCAATACAGCTTGTTAGTGGTCTAAGATGAAGCGGCAGCTGTCCTTCATGGCTATATTGATGCTACCATCAGGCCCTAGACCAGGGAATTTACTTTGGGATCAGGTGGGGTTTGACCCATCATTCACAGTTGGTTGGGAAACTTACTTTGACCTGAATGAATGGACCTGTCATTCAGTTCATTCCTTTGAAATTTGATTTAAAGAGATCCCTGGGTGAAAGCAAAGCACCATGGACTTTAGTGGGCTCCATCTGGATGTTGGGCATTCACCTAAGTGGAGCAGATGACAGAACTGTGGGCATAACATGGAGTATCTCGTGCAATTTGAAGATGTGACTGGCGAGTGCTTTTGTGACCACTTGTGACTCAACTTCAGCCATGCAAAACGTAAATTAGAACTTCTATAAATGCACTGCATACAAATACCAACAATCTCAAAGTCCTACATTACTTAAAAAGAAAATGCATCTGTGAAGCCACCGCTGCTTTCAAAGGTTTTTGTTATCTAAGCCAAAGGCAAAGTAGCTCTTTTTATCTTCAGAGCACTCTATGCGTATTAATTCATTCCCAAAACATCTTTGCAAAATGGGTGCTGTTATCTCTTACCTACAGATAGAAAAATTGAGACTGTGTGATGGGAAAACATCAACACTCAATAAAGTGAACCAGGTTTCTTTACATGTAACCCTTCACCTCTCGACACACATCCACCCTTCACACACTGGAATACCAAAGTGGTTTTAGATGCAGTAGCCAGGTGCTCTCAGCAAGGTGAATTATTTAGTCCATGTGGTACATACCCTACTCCACAACTTGCATTGCTCTAGTGCTTGAGTTGGTTCAGAGCAGAGCTTGTTCCCTATTTCTGCACTGCTTGGTATTAATAGATCCTCACTATAAATAGCTGAGGTTTAACATGCACTTTCTGGTTTTAATTTCCTTAGACCTATGCCCTCCTACTGACTGTCTGCCAGGCCTGAAACCCAAAAAGGCAATTTGACTCACTAGGCCCAAGATGAAAACATTGCCTAAACATGGGAAAACTTTTCTTCCCCCAACAATGTAAAATACAGATATTCTTTTTCTGGTAGAGAACTTGGATTTCCTTTAAGTGACTACATCCCTTTAAAGACTATGTTCAAACTCATGAATATAAATCTCCAACAGAGCCCAAACTAAGATTCTGGAGTTGCTGAAGTTTCAGGCCCCTCGTTTATGCAGTTATGCTTAGTGCTATTTATGCTTGAATATAAAAGCATGGCACGTTTCAGTATGGTAAAGTTATAGCCATTTGCAGTGCATAAAACCACAGTTGTATACTATAAAGCTTGCTTGAAGTACTGAGTGCCAACACCAGACAATCTTAAATCTCTGGAGGTAAAAATACATTTACAAATTATAAATATGAATGGAATGCTATTTTGGAGATTCAGGATACAACAGCAAGCTTAAGTGGAACAGGAGCAGCATTTATATCCTTTTCACAGCCTTTGCTCCAAACAATCACATTTCAGCCCAGAAAGATCCAAGGGAGTCTGTGGAATGTGGAACAGAATGAAGGAAAACAAGGGTGGATCAAGCTAATTTAGAGGAGTCTGCAAATGCAGCAACAGCTTTGAAGTTTCTCTGTTTTAAGTCACTACAAATTATTGAGAAGCATGCTGAAACTCCTGTGCATGTACCATATGCCTCATTAGAAGCACTCTTAAGTACCTGACAGCTTGTTTTTTACAATAAGGAAAAGAAACAAAGTTAAGGGAGTATTGCAATATTAAGACTGGTATATTCTCTTCCAGAGCTGGAAATAATAATTACGCCTTTCTTTTCACAGCATGTTTTATCAGCCAATTTGCTCTCCAGGTGCTGATTTGTTAAGGAGAGAACCAAAACGTTTGCTTTCCTGTTTAGGTAAGCATTCATAGAGAGTGGTTAATATTTAATGTATACAGCATTTTAGCAGTGCATGGCTCTTTAGAAAAAGTACTGTCCCGTACGTCATAGCATAGATGAACAAGAGCAGAGCTCAGGCTAGGCACTGGGAAGAAATGCAAAGCAATGGCAAAGAGCACTTCGTTTCATGGTCACACATTTCCATGAGGACAGAGCCCCTGCTCCCAGCTGCAGCCCTTCTCAGATCTTGTGAACCCCACATAGGTAACACACCAGAAGAACAGCTCATAGCAGCCACCAGCTCCGTCCATACAAGCTGTCATCTTTCCCCCAGGAGTCACTGCCAACTGTCCCATCACCTAACCAGTCATGGGCCCCTCTGAGAAGAGGGAGAAGCTGCAGAGCCCAGAAGAGGTGGTGGCTAGGAACTGGCTGCTGCAACCATCAGCGGATTAGCACAGGCCATTGCCAGCTCCCCAGCGGCCCCTTGGAAAAGCACTCCCAGGATCTTGCTGGCACGTATTTTCCTGTCAGACCACAAGCAACTTGTGAGCCATATCAGGAGCAGCTTTGCTCAATTTAAACAATTTTCAACAGTGAATTTAACTTGATCCTGCAAAAAGCTAGAGAGACTATTGATTTTGGATGTGGGGTACACTCCTGCCCTGGGAATCAGACCCCGCTAAGATATCTCAAATGGGAAGCTTAGACCATGTTTTTTTTAACTTTTTTTCATAGTGGCTGTTGACTGTCACTGCAGAAGGAAAGAAGAAACAGGAGGAGAGTAGAACATTTGCTTGAGCATAGCTTGCTTTCTGTCTCCTTTTCACTAACATGACTTCATGGAAGTTTATTCTCACCTGTAGTTAATCCAGATCAAAGCTAAATAATTGTTGCTAATGGTATCCAAATGTCTGACGTTAATCGGATAGTGGGAAATGTATTTCATTAACGTGTGGTGGTGATAATGAAGAATATTCTGACTTCTAAAAGCAGTCAGTCTTTGTTAAATGAATGCCATTCTGCAAGACTTATCTAACAAAACTTATTAAATAGCAATTACTCCCTCTAAGCAGCAATCCTTCAGTAAAACTAAGGGATATGTGTGATAGCTTTATCTCAACATGATTGCAATAAATTCCAAGAATTTGCTTGCAATAGACAAAACGCTTCTCTGCAGCAAAAAAGGGGTAAGACAAAATTAACATCGAGGCAGTACATAGCAGGAACGTTTCTTCCTTTGATTTTCGTAGTGCAGTTCTTGCAGAGCTACATTTAGCATTCGTCTGGTGGACTCCTGTGTGGTAGAGAAAGAAATCCTGGCTGTAGGGGGTATAAATAGGAGTCTTTATTAGAGAGGCTAGAAGTGGACAAAACCTGCTGCTGGGTAATCCCCATAACTATCTTCGGTAGGGCCCAAAGCGACAACAGGAGGAAACAAAACACAACAGTGTTCCCTCTTATATAGTCAAGCAAGACAGAACAGAGATCTGTATTAGCAACATTATTGTCTGGGTGAAAAGAAACCACCATGGACGTTCTTCTGAGGGCGACCTACCCATCGTTTTTGTTCCAGCAGTTAATACCAAGGACCTGTCTAACCCCCTGGAGTGGTTGTCATGGGTTACTTCTGATGTTTGACCCATAATTCATGCTGTTGACCCCACAGTTCCTTCTCACAGGGAAGTAAAGCCATTCCTAAGATACGGTGCATTCTAGACTTTTTGATGGGGAGTAAGGAACAAAAAAGCTGTGTGCATTTTTTAGTGTAAGCCAGTGTAATGCTATAAATTAAGGGTCCACACCCTGTTCTGACACGCACACTGGGTGCTGAACAGGGAACAAGCATTAGGCTGGAGTCCCTCTCATCTTTGTGAGTCACTCCCCAGGCTAAGAAGCCAGAGCCTCCAGCCTCAGGCTGAAAGTCACACTGTGTCTTTGAATGCTGGATTCTGTGTTTGCCTGCTGATTTAACCGAGGTTAAGTATCTGCCTCACATTTGCTTGCTTACTCTGTGTGTCTCTGTTGCACACACTGCAGTTGCTTTGTGCATTGTAACTGCTGCTGCCATCAGAAGAGACTTTTCATCTGAAACGTGCGTTGAGGGCCTGAGATGAGTGAGATTCTTCTCGAATTAGTGTCCTACTCTGTCTTTTGCTATATCGGTTCTTGTTCTTCATTGTACTTCATTGCTGGCAGAACTGGTTTGTGGTTTATGCAACATGCAGTTCACAGAAGATTCAAAATGTGTGTTGAGCTGTACCCTAACTTAGGCAGGACTTGGCTTGGTTAGCTATGTATTTAAGTATGGATTTTCTATATTACAAGCTGCATTTTAGTTTTAGTTTTTATTTGGAGTTTCAGATCTAACAGAGAATGGCATTTTTTCTGTCAGACCTCAGAGAAGACACTGTCCAAAGTAGCTCTAAATAAGCTAATGTTTGTAATGTTTAGAAACATTATACATGTATTTTTGTTAGGTGCTGAGTTCATGCATCTTCTTTCTCAGGGTCCTGTACATTAATGCTCTAAAAATATGTTACTACACACATTTACTGTGGGGTACAGCACAAGGTAGTACTCAGAGAAACCAAAGCCAGACGCCATAAACTGAGTCCAGGAACTGACTTATTGTGTAACTGAGAAGAAAAGAAAGTTAAACTCCAGCAGAAATAATAAAGAAACTTGTCCAGAGGCAACAACAACAAAGTGTCACTCAAGGAGTTAGTCAAAATCAAGCCTTCTGAAGGCTGTTTCCATTAGGAGAAGAAAAGGTTACTACAAAGAGGTTTACTGGAGGAACAATGGTTTACATACAAAGGGAAGCATTTTTTTCCTCAGAAACTAAACAAAGATTGCCTATAAAGTCCTGTTTCCCTGAATGCTTGGGGCTCCAGACACGTGGATGAGTGTTCGCAAGCCTTTCACATGCTCTTTCAACTTTTTCTTGAGGCTAAATCTTGCCAGCTGTCCTTGCCTTCCTTCTACACCTCTGTGTGCTTCCATAGGGTTCCTGTTGTTCCTTCTTCATGCAAATAGGTATCACTAAATCAAGTCTCCACCACTGCATTTCTCACCACCCCCACAGTAAGCTTTGGAGCCAGATGGCCCAGCTATTGCCCACACTTGAATGGGTTACCTGTGGCTTACTGGTTACCTCAGTTACCATACAACAGAGGGGCACGTTACTCTTCCCACACTTCGCCTAGCGTGGGAGGTACGCTGCAAGGCTTTTATTCAAGTAGTGTCATTTTCTGACCTTCATATATTTTAAGCAGAATTGACAGCACTGTCTATGTTTAAGCTTATTCAATATTTTCTGTTCTCAGATCCCTTCTCCAGTTATTACACTAAAGTTTTAAACATTTAGGGTAATGTTTTCCAAGATAATATCTATCTCAGATTGCCTTTTTACACTTAAAGAAATGTTTTTCCTCTTGCTGACATTGCCAAAAGACTCTCTGTCTCTCTGTGGAGACAGAGAACAAGAGAGATTGAGAGCAGTGTATAAAAAAGAAGGAAAGGCATGCCAGAAGGGGCAGCCAGTTGTTACCCTGTTAAGGCAGGCAGAATGGACCCGTTGCTGGTGTACAGCAATTCAGTGCCAGCTTGAACCAGCTGCTCCAGGTCTGTGCTGTAACTAACTGGAAAGAAAAGCGACAATTAGCTACTCTGAGAAGCCTGTACCGCACTGCAGTGTACAAATGCTCTACAGTTACCAGGAATTCACTGACTGTGTGAATTTCTTCTATCGCAGGCTGTCACCTCACTGCTTTAAATACATCAGTGTGCTTCAGGAGGATTTTCTCAAGAAAATGAGCTTTTGTGACAGATCTCCTGATGCCACAGAGTTGTCACGATTCTGTTTTCTGAGGTGACCTTTATTTTCCAGAGTGACATTGTAATAAGTTACCGCTCACTGATAACATCGCAAAAACCAAAATTAACATAGTTCCTACGGTTTGGTTGAGATTTGTGGGGTGTGTGCATTTGCCCTTGCTTCCTTAGCTGTTTTCCTTCCAGGAGCAGAGCTCCATGTTTAAAGAGGCAAGTACAAAGTTCAATAATAAGTGATAATTATGCCTGGCTAAAGATTGGCAGCTGAGCAACCAGCTAATATTTGTGTTAATCTTAATTATCACCTATAAGAGAAACAGAGAAAAGTCTTCTATTATCATTCTTTCTTTCTTTCTCATAAGCTAACATTTTGTATTTTACTACTGTATTGACATCTTGGACAACTTTGAATAAATCACTTCTTCCCATAATACCACATTTTCCTGCCCTGTCAAGAGAGGCTGATACTTCCTCCTTGGTAAAATGCTTTGAGAATTATTTATGAGAGGTTCTCTGCCTCTCTTGCTCTCTCTGTGGTTAAATCAGTAATACTAAAGATTACTCAGTACTAGAATTGGTCTGAGTCCAGAGGAAGATTTAAATGCACACTGGTGCACAGATATTTATCTGAATGAGTTAATGATTGATCCTTCTTACACACCCATGAACTGCATGTAGCTAAAGTTTACAAGAATCTAGCTCCTTGCAATAAATTCAGCAGGTACTAGTGCTCTTCATAACATAAGTATATTCATCTCCATATGCCCAGCCCAGGTCAGGTGACTGAAGGCAGGAAATAAATCAGTCTTTTACCTCTGAGTCACTGCTTTTGTTGTATGTTTGCAAAAGTAAAACCTAATGTTTGCATTTGCAAGCACACAAATAAAACCCAGGAGGTGATCTGACTGCCTTGTTTTTCATGTGAAATGAAAGGGGGGGCTGTAAGACATCAACTCTCTTCCAGAAGAGAATCATTTCACAAAGAGACCAAAGGAGTGAGATCCTTGGCACGTGGTGGCAGATGTCCCAGCTGCACCAGTTCTCCCCTGTGCTCGCTGCTGACCTGCTCTCTGACACTGAAAGCAGAAGACGCACTCATTTGACTTCTGCCTCATGATCCTTTGCTGCTGCACGTGTGGTACAGGTAGCACCACCATGGCCTCTCTCTGCTGCTGTGCCTCCCACGGGTCAGCCACGGCTGGTGCCTCACACAGGTGTCCCCTGACATCAGGAGGAGGTATGTTACCGTCGGATCCTGCATGCCAAGGAAGCCTGCTGGAAAGGACCCAGCAGGAGCCTCACACCGTAGCACAGGACTCGGGAGGAAGGTGATGCCCCATCATGTGGCTCCCCCGTGCAGATGTGGCCATGTTGCACACATGACTCTGTGGGTGCTGATGAAAGGTATCCTCATCCCTCAGGAGACAAGGAAGTTGCAAAGTCAGCAGCTTGCCTGAGCAGTCCATAAAATTTTATTACTGAAGATGTGAGAACATAACAGTGGCTGTATGGGTCAAATGAAAGGTCTTGCGCACTTCCCATCTCTGACTGGCCAAAAATTACTTAAGACCAGGGCAAGTGCAGAGGGGTACTTCCCCAGAATATTCTTCCAATCTCCAGCAATTCATGGGCTTCCTGGCAGGTAAAGGTTGTGTTGGACCATCGTCAAAGGAAGAACATGCCTGAAGTGTAGCTGGCTCCACTCCCTCTTTTTTGTGGGGAAATACTACAAGTATGGCTGATGGTAAATGAGGCAGCATGTTACAAAACAGGAGGCCGTCTTTTAAAGAAGCCCTAAAACCTGGGGTTTCCAAAGCCCAGGAAACCCCTGTGTAGTGGGAGCACCACTTCTTAACTGGTTTGCCTCTAACTGCACCACATCAAGCTCCCTGTCAGACTCAGAAGCTCTCATCCTGCATTCCACACACTGCTGTTACCCACTCTCGTGGTGGCACAGGTGGAGATGTTCTGCCTCCAAACATCATGTGCCAGTTAACCAGGCAAACAGGTGGTTTCAGACCACTGTGGCTATATAAGTGAACTTACTCCCAGGTCTCACAGCAGTGTAGCCTTCTGAGTGTCTTTCTTAATGTTAATTAAAATTTAGAGGGTGAGGAAACAGCTTTGGCTCAAATGAACCATTGTAGCTGGAATTATTATCGATGTGAGTATTGCAGCTCCATCCCTGGTGTCAAAACTCACTTCTAAGTGCTAGGACTCATATGTCTTTGAGAATTTTCTTGTTGGAAGAGGGGGACCGCGTGACGGCCGACTTCTTTTACGTACACTGACAAATCTTACAGGAATTGGGCCTCCTTCCAGGGAAGGCTTTTCAGAGGTGAACAGTGTGAGAAGGCAGCACATGAACGCAGTGGGGCTGAGCATGATCAGGGCACAGCGGGGTTAGCCATGGGCCAGGGCAGTGGCCGGGAGGAAGCGGAGCAGGTGCAGCGCCAGCGGCACCCACTTCCCTGCGCGGGCCGCGGGGGGAATTTGCGCCGCGGGCGCCCGTCTCGGGGAAGTTGCCGCACAGGCCCGGCCTGGGACGGGCGGCGGAGGGCTGGGGTTCGTCATGCCGGCGGGGGGCCGGGGCCGGCGGCCGCTGGGCAGGTAGCGCGGGGCAGGGCGGAGGGAGGAGGCGCCCAGCCAGGTGCGGGAGGGAAGGGGCGGGGAGCGGCGGGCGCAGGAGCCGCGGGAGGGAGGCGCTGCCGTCGGGGCTCTGCCGGCCCGGCCGCCCCCGGCGCGGGAGGGGCGCTGAGGGCCCCGCGGCTTCTCCCTCACTCTGTCTTTCTCCGTCTGTCCCCCGCCCCGAGGATGAGCGGAGCCGCGGGCGCGCACTTCAGGAGGGCGGCCATCCGCAGGAAATCCAGCCCCGCCGATGGAGCAGCGCCCACCTGTCCTGCGGGGCCCCCGCCGGCTGCGGCCGCCCGGAGAACGCCCGCAGGTAATGGCCATAACGGTTCCTTCGGCCCCCCCGTCACTGCAGCGCTTTTGGGGGGACTCGGCGGGGGGGGTGCCGGCGGGCAGGCCCGGGGCCGGCTTGTCCCGGGGGAAACGGGGAAGGCGGCAGCGCCGTCGTCGCCCGGGTCGCTCTGCCGCTCGGGTTCGGTGTGGGCTGGCTCCCTTGGCCGGCTCCCACGGGTTTTCTCTGCCAGTTCGGCTGGCAGCGGGCGGTTTGTATAAATAAAAGGTTGTGTTTCCCCGTCAGAATCAGGAAGGAGGCTCACTTAATCAACTTTCAGCCCCCATCTCAGCACGAAATGTTTAAGTTGGACTTCTAAGAGCTCTGAGATTGGCAGGAAAGCAGCCTCCCTCCTCTGACAGACCCATGCCTCACAGCTGCCCCTCCCCGACGGCTCTTTCTTTGCCCCCTTCAGCAACAAACCTGTGTTAGACTTGTTTGACATGTTATGCTTCAGAAGGCGGCTGTTGCGACATCAGTGCAGCACTATTAAAAAGGACGGTGAGCTTAGGCTGGTTATCTCTGTTACCTTGGCCATGCTGTAAAAATAAGCTATCATAAAATCCAAACTTCAGAAAGTTGTTGCTTATGAGCAAGTTAACGCACACACCCATTTATATCTCTAAACCTAGCAACTCTGTGATGTGACAGCAGGTGTGACATGCTGTGCTCATGCTTGTGTTGGCACAGCAGCTTGAATTTATGGATGTGGGAGGACAAAGCTGACGAAATAAAGCTTGAAATCTCTGACATAAACTTGTTATATTGTTGGGAATGACAACATGTCAAATATAAGGATGGGATGTTTTACTTGGGGAGTGTCTTTTCACAAATTCCCGGGCAAGAGGTCTGCTTAATTTAACAATGAGGATGCACAGAAAGAACAGACTATCACAATACTGTTTACAGTGTGCTTTATTTTGGCTTTAACTTGTAGTGACTTTGGATAAATGTCTGAATCCACAATTTTTTATTGATGGTGGGATTTTTTTTTCCAAAGCTTTACTTGCATGTTTACATCGTGAAAGAGAAATTGGCAGATGTATTTGTAGTATGTAGACTTAATGGCTCTGACAGAGGTACGCTAACAACAGGGACCCTGTGTTTTCTGTTGGTTTCTGCTTTAATTTCCTTAGGCTTCTGTAGTTGCTGACTGTTACCTTAGACTCCTGGGTAACAGTTTCATACTCATCTACAATCTCTTATTGTTGCTTTTTTCATCTGTGCACACAACAAACCTACCAGGTGCTTTTTATTTACTAAACATATGTGCAATGTGTAGCTTTTCAGTGTGAGCATTCTTCTTGTGGCTTTTGGATGGCAGGAAGGTTGTGAGGGCCATGACAAGAGCCACGTGCTGTTTATCAAATGTCCCTGCACTGCAGTAACCAACTTCATAGTACTTTCTCACATCATGATTGCTAAATATGATTGCAATATGAAAAACTCACAAAATTAAGATAAGGAAATGAATCCCAAAGATGTGGGAAATAAAAGGGAGACTTGGCGATGATTTTAGGCTTTTCTCATGTAGGTACATAAATCCTCCCTTTTTTAAATTCAGAATCCATTTCTTCTAGAAAATGAGGTGTAGAAACCTTGTGTATACAAACAATTTCTTTTCTTTTAGTGGGACTTTGGCTCCCTATCTGCTCCTCCTGTTGGCAGAGGCTACTGCAGCATGTGCTCCAGCATCCTATAATCCCAGGATAGAGTCATAGCCTCCCTCTCCGTTCTTTGTAGTCAGAGTGCGACTGTTCTTGCTTCTGTTGCTGATAAAAGGTGATCAGACTGCCTTGATTCTGCAAGTATAAACTTTAATCCCCAGGTGCAGCATAAAGCTGGGTGTGTTCTTTCTCCTGTCAAAAAAAAAAAAAAAGCAGGTGTTTACACTTTTCTGGCTTACAAAATGCTAACTGGATTTTAAAGGGGTTTTCTCATGCAGGAGTATGCCTTTGACCTGCTTGAAAACCTTAGGGGAACGGAGGAGTTAGTGTGGCTCACACAGCACCAATTCTTTTCTCTGCCAAGTGTTGTGAAATACGCCGGTTACTTATGTTACTGATTGGGGACAGGTCTCTGGTAATTATCTCAGATCTGTATCTGGAAAGCAACTGGAGAAACTAGATGTATTACATGAGCTATATTTGCTTATAAATGCAGGAGAAAAAAGATCTGGATTATGTATATGGCAAGCATATCAGAACTCTTCTCGGACTAGTAAATTGTGTGTTAATTAGTGCAGAGACTTAATAAGACCTATTATAACTCCTGTACACTCAGTGGTTTCCTCACAGCCTTTGACATTGGCCTGATGAAGTATGCAGTGTTGCAGGTTTTCTATGTTGGGAGGCAGAAGATCAGGGAGTATTTCCATTCTTGGTGGTGTTTGAAATGCTGAAATGGGCTGCTTAAGGTTTCCGTTACAGCATCAGTCTTTTGTTGTGCATTGCAGTCGAAGTGTCTGACTTATAACAGAAAAATCTTTGTTCTTCAGCATAGTATAGTCCAAGTCATTCAGGTTCATTGTAACGTGCAAAATCACAACTGAATTTTGTTAACATTTGACTTTGAAAAAGCTTCATGTGTTTAGCTACCTACAGGACAAAGCAAAAATTATTTCATATTAGAATTTGACATTAATTTAAAGGTTTGGACAAAAGGCTACTTGAATCTTCAGATACTTTGAAATGGCTGGAAAATGTCAAGGCTGATATCTGAAGACAGTTTAGAGAAGAGCGTTCAGTGGATTAATAGTCTGTGGTTAATAGTCTGTTTTTGAAGGGAATAACTAATATGGATTTGGTGTGTTTTTCTGCTAAATTAGAATTCAGCATTGATACTAACTTGAACAAATCTTTACTTCAAATGCATGTATGCATGTTAACTCAAAATTAGCCATCTGCCAAGAAGCAGGTGCAGGCTACTGCTTGCTTCTTTAGCACCTTTCATGAGCCAAGAGCTCTGCAAGGTGTGAGCACGGCAGTACTTCGATTCTGCATGGGATTAAGCTATCCTAGAAGGTTGTATCTCCACTTAGCGGACTTGATGTAGCTGTGAAGACATAGCTCAGAACACAAGGACACAGTAACTCACTTTCATAGCAAGAAACAGCTTCTTCCTGCCATCAGTACAGTCACCTCTGTCCTTGCTGTGCATGGACTAGGTTAATTTTTGTGCCATTCAAATCTTGCACTGGTTCCTTGGCTTTGTTCGCTTACGTGCAAATTTGCACCCTTTCTGGACTGTTTTCTTCTGTTCCCTTTTTCCTAAATATATGTCTACTGGCATCGTACTGTATATTGGCAATCTCAGACATTGCAGTGTGCTTCTTGGGGAGCTGAGGTAATTTGCATTCAGGACAGCATTCACTGCAGCAAGGTGTCTGCAAACACTGACAGGGAAAAAAATAGTTCCCTGCCGCTACTGTTATATCTCTGCCTGTTAAATGGATATGATTTTATGGGGTTATGTTAGGAGAACTTCAGTAGTCTTTTGGGTTTCTGTCTTGCAGTGGGAGATAACTAAATGAGACTCTAATAGCGTACTGCTCTGGTCTATGAAAAATGTCTTTATTGTTCAGGGGTTTATTCTTTAAAAGCTAGAATGACAACTATGCTCTGCCTGATAGTTTTTCATTGTTGTTGTTTTTGTTTTATTTTTGGAAACAAAGTAATGAACTTTGGACTATCATTCTACTTCCTCCTGGCTTTGTGTTACCCGCTGCATTTTGTTGACTGGTCTGCAGTGACTGAAAATCTAATTGCTATACAGTGTTTTCAGGGAGAACCTATATGATCATTAGGGCTAATCTAATCAGTGATTGGAATCTGTAGATGCGTTAGAGACCACCATGAAAGAGAACTAGTTGCCTTGCACGCTTTCATGGTGAATGCAGGGGTTTTGAAATTTTTCTGAAGCTGAGATATTTTAGGGAGTGCTGATACTTGAGAGTACTGAGAGAGGAAGGTGAGCATATAGGAAGTTGCTTCTAAACATTCACTTCAAAAATGAGGGAAAGTAAAGTATAAAAAATTGCTTTATGCAAAACTTGCACGAAAATACATTTTCCTGTCTGTTATTAGAGGCCTTCCTCTTTCTGTGGGCCAAATTAATCCCATGGGCCTCCTATTGAAGCAAATGTGTTGTGTGAAAGTTCCAGAAAATGGAACTTAGCTTCCAGAATATAATTTTACCATTTTCTTATTACTTTCTTCCCCTGCTTCTCCTCCAAATATTTAGGATCAAAATAATGCCTTTGAAGCCAATAAGAGTATACTGTTTGGTTCATAGACTATCCAGGAAAGTTGCTTATGTGTGTATCTTGGCTTGGTGTCTTTATTTAGCCCTTACCTAATAATGTCTGCTTTGCCCAATAATTGTTGTTGGTCTTGTAATACGGACTTCCTGGAGGTCAGGATGGTGCTTTCCTTAAATTAGAATTTGTATTCACAACTGCTTGACTTGCTCATGACAATACACAAAAGGTTTCAAAGAAGAGTTACAATTTGACGTGGATTTGCTGAAGATAACGTGTCTGCTCTTTGCTGGAGATACTTCTTTAGAATATACCCTGAGAGGGCAAAATTGCTCAGGTGCTGGTAAATGCCATTCCTGAAGTGCTTTCAGGCGTAGCTGAAATTGGAAAGTAATGGTTTGCACACACAGTGCAAATAGTTTGTTGTACAAAATCACAGGAGTAGGTTGCTTTTGCAGATAAATGATTAAATATAGTTGGGAGATTTTTTGAATTGGAAAAGGAGAGCTTGCTCGAGGAATGTGTTACTTTTGGGTGACCAGTAAAACACAAATATTGAGAGTGTTAGTACAAAAAAAGAGTAATGATTTGCCCTTGGCTATTATTTTGTCCCTTGTCTATCAATACCTATGCTGCTTACAGCTGCAGTTGTGAGACTTTTCACCCACTTTTTAAGTCATGGTGAGGGACTATCTCATGTCCCAGCAGTTCAGTCAATATCCTGTTCATAACTGTGCAGTATTTGATGCTGTTTGTCAGTATGTCTTGGGTACAGTGTGATCTGTGATAAAGCACTCCAGCTGCTGTATTTTGCACTGTTGTGTCTTAAAGTAGTGTTATGCATTTGCTGTGTAAGGCAAATTATCTTCCCAGATGAAGGATTTGTCAGAGGGAAAGGAAAAATACAAAGCAAGCAAATTTTAAAGTAAGATACTTGTGGGATTTTTCGTCTAGTTCTGTTAATGCTGGGTAGATTTTCTTCAAAACTTATTGTCAATTTTAATCAAATTACTGGCTGCGAATCTTGTAGCTGAGACTCCTTTTTCTATGAGGGAAAAAATGGCTTTCTGTTCCAGGATGGGATACTGTGTGTAATATCTCTCCTCAATGTAAAGCGATCCAGGATGAATAGCTACACTTATATGATCAGAATGATCCCTTCTGTCATGTTAAATCTATGAATAAACTTTGCCTTCAGCTCTCAATGGTCGAAACATTTTAATCAAATGTGTAGCTGTGGACAGCTTGATATATACAGTCTGTTACCAACAAACTCCTGTACTTCTGACAAGGGGAGAGAGAATTCTGTTTAGAAGGGGTATCCCCAGAGCAGTAGTTTTGTCAATAACCCAAGGAAGTAAAAGGAGGAAATTGAAAGAGGAATTTTTAATGGTTTCTTCAGTTAGCTGCCTTGGAAGTAGCATTTTAACAGAGATGACTTTAGCAGAGAAAGGACTCTTGAAATTAATGTAGGGAAGGGAGGACGGGGCTTTGTTGGAATGTTGACGAACCAAGTGAAAATCAGAGATGTGGTCCCAGCGTACAAATACACAGCAGTAAGGCGATATCAGAAGATATGGAGAAATGAGTAAAAGCAGAAGAGGAGAAAAATTAAACTGCTACAGTAGTCTGCAAAGCGCGTCATGTAAAGAAATGTATTTTCAATGAGTTTCAGAGCAGTTTGACACCTCTGATTATGCTGAAACTCAGTAAAATGGAGCATAAAATGGATTAAAATTGGAGGCAAAATACACTGAGTAGAAGGTAGGGCAGAGCAATGAAATAGTGTTAGTTACTAAGTATTAATGCTAAGCATGTCACAGATGTTAATGTAAAATAGGTTAAATGGCCTGGAAAGAAGGAAAAACGTGGTGGAACTATAATGTGAGATGTGAAATCCTGTGATTTATTCCTGACTTGAGCAAACATTGTTGTGCAGCAGAGATGATAATGCAGCTAACTTACAGGTCTAGCCCTCCCCTCATGAGTAGCTGCAGGCACTTGCCCTTCCTCTCAGGTAGATGTTAGTGTGCCCAGATGTAGATGAAAACTGGGGAGAGAAAATGGTGACCAATGATTAAAAATAATTTGACTGATTCAGTGGCTGGATTTCTTCTGGCCTTTTAAAGATTTGTTTTTTTATTAGTTGAATCATAAATCATTTAGGTTGGAGAAGACCTTTAAGATCATCGAGTCCAACCATTAACCTAGCACTGCCAAGTCCACCACTAAACCATGTCCCTAAGCACCACATCTAATCATCTTTTAAATACCTCCAAGGTTGGTGACTCAACCACTTCCCTGGGCAGCCTGTTCCACTGCTTGATAACCCTTTTGGTGAAGAATTTTTTCTGAATATCCACTCTAAACCTTCCCTGGCACAACTTGAGGCCATTTCCTCTCGTCCTATCAGTTGTTACTTGGGAGAAGAGACCAACACCCACCTCGCTACAACCTCCTTTCAGGCAGTTGTAGAGAGTGATAAGGTCTCCCCTCAGCATCCTTTTCTCCAGGCTAAATAACCCCAGTTCCCTCAGCCGCTCCTCAAAGGACTTGTTCTACAGACCCTTTGCCAGCTTCGTTGCCCTTCTTTGGACTCGCTCCAGCACCTCAATGTCTTTCTTGTAGCGAGGGGCCCAGAACTGGCCGCAGTGTTCGAGGTGCGGCCTCACCAGTGCCGAGTACAGGGGGACAATCACTTCCCTAGTCCTGCTGGCCACACTATTTCTGATACAAGCCAGGATGCTGTTGGCCTTCTTGGCCACCTGGGCACACTGCCAGCTCATATTCAGCCGGCCATCAGTCAACACCCCCAGGTCCTTTTCTGCCAGGCAGCTTTCCAGCCACTCTTCCCCAAGCCTGTAGAGGTGCATGGGGTTGTTGTGACCCAAGTGCAGGACCCGATACTGAGCCTTGTTGAACCTCATACAATTGGCCTAGGCCCATTGATCCAGCCTGTCCAGATCCCTCTGCAGAGCCTTCCTACCCTCCAGCAGATCAACACTCCCACCCAAGTTGGTGTCTTCTGTGAACTTACTGGGGGTGCACTTGATCCCCTTGTCCAGATCATTGATAAATATATTAGAGAACTGGCCCCAATACTGAGCCCTGAGGAACACTACTTGTGACTGGCTGCCAGCTGGATTAAACTCCATTCACTACAACTCTTTGGGCCTGGCCATGCAGCCAGTTTTTTACCCAGCGAAGCGTATGCCCATCCAAGCCATGAGCAGCCATTTTCTCCAGGAGAACGCCGTGGGAGACTGTGTCAAAGGCTTTACAAAAGTCCAGGTAGACAACATCCACAGCCTTTCCCTCATCCAGTAAACAGGTCACCTTGTCATAGAAGGAGATCAGGTTATTCAAGAAGGTTTCATAAACCCATGCTGACTGGGCCTGATTGCCTGGTTGTCCTGTGCGTGCTACATGATGGCATGTGATGTTTCCATGCAAGGCTTTTGGTTCTGTTGGTCACAGTTGTAACAGAGTCCTCATGGTAGGGACTTCCAGCTACTGTAACAGCACCCAGCCTTGTAGCTGTATAATTACGTTGTAACTCTGCCTCCTGCATACTTGAAACCTGCGGGGCCCCTGAGTGCTAGGGCTGCAGTACCAGGGCTGCTGGTAGCCTCGCTGCGGGTGCCTGTCCTAGGTCCTAGTCTGTGTGCTTTCTCTGGACCAGCTGGATTCTTGATGGCACTTCTGTGGGATCTCTTTGGGGACTTTGTGGCACTTGAAGCGAAAATCAATAGAGAAGTTTCTAACTGCATTTTTGGTATGTCTTCTGTTTCTGTGAAGCACACAAAGCCTCGATGTGGAAAACTTGAGAGCAGATCCTCCTGCTTGTATCCGGTGGCTTATGGAGGTAGAAGAGAGAGGGAGAGAGTGTAGAGCTCCCTGCCACTGCGTCTGGTTCTGGCTGAGGATCCTGACCCGACCGGTCGCTATTACTTGTGTGGATTGTCTAGTCTTTAAGCTCCAGCTAGTACACTGGGGTAGGGCAACTTTTTGTTTATTTACTTAAGGGTTATATTGGTAGCCTTTATCTTCCTACTGGGCTAAGGCATTCAGTTGCTTAAGCTATTTCAGATTCCTAGGTTCTCTTCTACAATGAAAGAGGTATTCTAAACCAAAAATCAAAGTTAGGGTCTACAGCAGACTTAAAAAAACCCCTGTATAATATCTGAATTGTAAAATTGTTAAGGCAAATACTACTTGGAGACAAGTTTCTTTTTACATGTTTTGTCTTGTATCAGACGGGCTTGATGACAACTTTTTGCAGTGAGTAATCAGAATGTTTTTCCTTTTTGCTCTCACATACCAGCATTCACTATCTTGCATGTGATACTTCAGTTTCTTAATTGAATATTAATATATGCATTATTGTATTAACATCAGTAATTGAGTTAGGAAATTAAACTTACTGTCTAATTACGTTCATCTTCGGAGTTGGTGATGTAAGAATCAAAACAAAGTCACTGATACAGAAAAAATAAATTGTTTTTGATAGAATTGAAACTTTTTTCAGTTTTATGCAATTATACTGCTAGTGTTTTCTTCAGCTGACTCTTGCCAAAATGTCCCCATCTTAATACAAGCACAAGGTACATTCCTTTTCCTTCAGTCTGACACTAACTTCCGTTATTAAGAAATTACATTTGATCTGTGAAGGTAGAATCCTTTTGTACTTCAAGTATTCTCCTATGGGCTAGCAGTACTACAGCATTCAAGAAAGTTATATGGGATGACAAGACACCTAAGGATGGTTTTCAAGAGTTCCTGGGGATCCTTTTTATTTTGAGATAAATATATATTTATATTTTTATATATATATTTATATATATTTATCCTTTGAGAGCCTTTAACTTCTTAATTCTTAAAGAACAGAGCTTTTATGGCTTTAAAACAAAAGCTTGGAAATTCTCAGGTGAAAATGTGATTCTAGGGGAGGCTTTGCAAAATGTGATTTTTGTGGTATGTACAATAAAATGAGAATCGCTATCAATGCATCAAGTTATTCAGCATTTGTGCTTTGGCTTATTTTAATTCTAGATACAGAACTATGTGAATTTTATTAAGATGCATTTTAAATTTGAAAGCAAGTTGCATCCATTTCCTACTGAAAATAATTGTCCATTTTAGAAAATAGAGTGTTTGTTAATGCAGAAGCTTAAGTTGACTTTCATCAAGTTCTGGTAATCTGACCCAACAGTTGCCCTGTAATTACTTTCACACTCTCTTGAGTTATGCATGATAATGCAGTAAACTGTGCTCTTTATAATTTATTAACCTATATCTGATCCAGTGGACAAATGCGCTTGCCAGGCTTACAATGAAGGGCATGCTAACACCTGAACTGGCTTTTAATGTGTTTAGAGACTGCCAAGCTAGGTCAGATAGCAGAAGGTAATTGCCATAGCATTTTGTGGTGGCTTTTGTGGTTAGGTTGAATGGAAGGGTGTAAGCATGTCAAAACACAACCACCCAAGTGGATGGTTGTGCACATAATCTATTTCTAAACTTCCTTGTATCCTTTCCCTGTCCTGTATCAAGCATAGAGGATATCTTCAGAATAACATTCATGACATGCAGTCAGAGGGGGAGAAAAAAGTCTGTCCCATCTGCTGCGTATGGCTAGCAAGAGACCTGGATAATATTGGCGTGGGCCCTTGGTGTTTAACTTCAATATGAAGAATTGCTCCTTTAAGTGTTTATCGTATTTGTTTTATGTTTAAGGACTGTACTACTTGTGCACAGGATATATTAAAAGCCTTTTGTTAATAGAAATGAGAACAATATTAACATTGTTTGCATTAATAAGGAATTTAAAGGAACTTCAAAACCCAAATGAGTTACTTCTTCCAATGATTTTGATAGAGTTTAAACAAACAAGTGTCTGTTCATCCTAATTGTGGAGAATTATTACCTCCTGGTTTTAACAACTGTTAACTTTTAACACTATAATCTCTGCTTTTCATATGTGGCTGATAGCAACAGTGTAGTTAACTGGTTTTATAGGGTTTTTTTTGGTTGTTTTCAGCAAATGCAGTTGAGCTGCAACAGAAAAGTAGGCTTACCATTTTAAAATCTGAGTAGTATCGGGATGTTGGAACGTGGTATATAACATGTGAATCTTACCACTGTGAATATTGTGTCCTTTTTGTTATTTCCTAAATGCCATTCAGCAGTTGTGTCGCACTGGGACCTGATTAAACCTAATCTCAATTGATTTTTTTGTGCCTCACATAACTTGAAGAAAATGTTGAGATAGAAAGGTGATAGGTCATAAATGAAAAAGAAAAACAGGATTAAGTGCTTTTACTGTATACATCCTATGATTCTCTGATTCAAATATTTACATCATTTAGAAAACTGAAGATTATTTCTAGGGGTGTCTCACACATCTCAAATTGTCAGATTGCTTTTTTTCCTCACAGGGTTAAACAGTGACATTTAAAGGCATTTGCCAAGCCCTTATTGATTGCTTCTGTTCTGCTGAGGTCAAGGTGGACATGTTCAGCATCCATCTGGAATAGCACATGGTATTTGACAACTGTGAGCAGGACCATGATCCTCTTAGATGAGACATCAGAAAGCCTTCACAGTCTTCTAAAACTTGTTTGATACAAATTATTCAGGCTCTTATTCTCTAAGATTCGTGACTTTCACTATGGTTTTGTGAGAGAATATTAACATAGTCCTTACAAAAAGGAAAGTGGTTTTAAAGCTGACGCAGAGAAAAATGGCCAGTGTCAGGAAGACTGGGGTGGTAATGCTGCTGAAGTATCTGCATGGGCAATGGATCTGGGGCACAGGAGTTTAACATAACTCTTTTCCAGTTAATGTGTCTAGGCATGATGTAATGAATACTCAAATACGGTGAAGTTACAGAATCTAAACCCTCACTTGTAGAGAAGTGACTATACAGCACTGCAAATGAAAACTCAAGTTACGTCGTTCAGGCACAGTAAGTGTCGTAAGTGCCCCTTTGCAGCGCCAGGCTTTCTGATTGTTTCCTTTTGCCTGGAGGTGCTTGGGAAATATTCTACATATCAGGAAAAAATTACAGAAATTCTCTATTAGAGTGACATTTTGGAGAGAGTTTCCTGCAGGGAAAAAAATCAGATTCCCTCTGCTGCCCTGTGGTGTCGAGTGCTATTGCTCACACCAATGCTGGCTTAATAAAAGAGTAAATATTTTACTATTTCCTTCCTTTGGTCCCAGGGAAGGAGATTAGAGACCTGAGTAGCAGAAGCAGATGACTTGTGCTCTTTGAAGACTGTGGGAGTGCACGTATTTAGCAGTCTTCTGTTTTCCACAGTGCACTGCTCAGCTCTGTTTGCTAGTACAAAAGTACATATCAGAAGAAAAGAACCACTCCTGCCCCTCTCTGCTTCCCGTATGTTCATTCTGAGGTAGTCCTTCGTGTCACTAATATTTGGGCTGCCTTGGTGCCCATGTGCCACCCTGAATCTACAGTTGGGATAGAAATGGACGAATTTAACTAATTTTACCCCCTTAAGAAATCGAACAAAGTAGCTGTTTGCTGTCAAATGTTAGCTTCAGTTTCAGGAAGGAAAAATGCTTTTTAAATATGAAAAGTGAGAATATATCATCCTTGCTAAGACTGACAAGGACTGCATGCTTATTATAGTCAGTGAGATAACAGGCAACGCTAAATGTGGGTAAGGCTAGCAGAGCTGGAAACTGAAATACACGGAGCTGACGTATCTGAAGTACTACAGTTGGATTTTTTTTTTTCACCCTACATGTGGAAGGGCAGATTGTTTGAAGCTAAAATAGAATGTTTACAGTGGCTCAGGGTGCAGAAGCAGGATCAGCTTTCTGATAAGGGTTTTTTTCCAGGTATGGTACACAAGGGGTTAGAAAAACAGAAGCTATTTAGTAACTGGAAGTAAGGAGAGAGGACTGCAGGCTGACCGCATGGTGCTGAAAGGACTCTTTATCCTAAGGATTTTTTCTTTTTTTATTTTTCTTGGTGTGTGGGCTTACACTGAGAGAAGGCAGGAGAATTCTGATAGCTGATAAGCATGTTAAACTTCAGATAAAAACTTCTCAACTGCTTTACAGCAGCTGCTAACAAGTCACATAGAATAAAACCAGGTAGTCCTATGCTAATGAAGAGGAACGTCCATTTTTACCATAAGCTCTTGAATGACATATATTCAAGTAAATAGAAGCAAATAATCTATATTTCTGTGTGGAATGTATACTGTCTTATTCCCCTATCTTTTTTCTATATGTGGATGTTATACCATTGAATGATCTGCTGTTTAAATTATGATTATATAATTAATTATTTGGGTAGTGTGGTCCTTAACTGTAACATGGTTCCTGTTAGTGTGGGTTGGTTGGGTGTTTTTTTTGGGTTTTTTTCATTGGTTGTTTTTAATTCTGTTGTGGAAAACATGATTTTTTAAAAACTAAGTTGAGTTAAAACCTCTTAGCTAATTGGAGATCCATTTGAGAGACTGTAACCTTGACCTTTCAGGTCAATTGAGAGGCTTCACTGGTATGTAAAATAAGAGGTCTGATATCCTTATTTTGTGTTTGTTTGTTTGTTTGGTTGGTTTTTTTTGTTGTTGTTGTTGTTCAAAAGGTTATAGGTGGCTTGCCACAGACAGAAACTACTGTAGGAAAAAAAAAATCCCTTTTTTTTTTTTTTTTTAATTACTATTTTTACAAACAGCATTGGGCCAGTGTTTAACCATTTGGGACATACTGGCAATCTACACAAATATTACCTAAAAGTTCCTAGAAAATAAGAACACCTTCAAAAGCTAAAGTACAAAATAAGGAACTCAAAATTGTGATTAAGAAAATATAAAGTTCTCTGAGGAGAATGTGTCTCACGCCAGGTGTCTGCCAGCTCTCAGCACTCTTACTGCACAGGCTGCTTCAGCCAGCTGCGGTGCTGCGTTGTTGGAGCAAAGGGACTGATTTCTCAATGCACTGGCTTTGTCATAGGCATCGCAGTATAGGCAGTACTTCCAAGGAGCTTTTATTGGTAATCTAAAAATATTCCCTGTGTATAAAACCGCAGCGGGCCAGTCTAATCCTTAATGTAATCTGATAGAGTGTACTGGACCTAAGCATTAGGATATGGTTGGATATGGATACAGTTTGGATGTAAGCATTTGGGTATGGTTAATACCTTCAAGTATTAAACTTTCAATTATATAATGTGATTTTTTTTTTTCCCCCTGACATTAAGCCTGACTTACTGTTCTTCATATTAGCAAGTAAAGGTCAGGAGCAATGCCTCTTAGCCACATTGGTCTTGATTTTTTTAACTCCAGTTCATTCAGAGGCTTTCAGTTAATGCTTTTTGTCTTGCATTGGAAATAATCATGACTGCCATACATGTATGGAGCAACAGGGAAAAGGGCTACACAAATTGAGGTGGTTCTTCAGGATTATCTGCCCTCATGTGTGTTTAACTAATGCTGCTTGCCTGCCCTGTTAGCCCAGTGGCTACTGCAAGCATGAGGCCAAAGGCAGTAGACTGGCACAATCAAGTTACCAGTTTTTTAGTATTGGCTTTGGAATATTTTCTGTTGATGACAGGGCTAGTTTTTCTTTTACGTACCATATTGAATCTGTGTAAAAAATGTAAGCAGAAGAATTTTGTATATTGAAGGTAATAGTTAATGCATGTCTGATATTGTAAGATAATTTAATAGATGATAGGCAAGTTTCTATGGTCAGAAACATTCATTAAAATTTTTTGTGATAACTCAGCAGTGACTTGCATTTGTCTATTACTACAGCATTCAAACTAGAAATACATCAAGAGCCTCAAATGTTGTCTAAAGTTGAAATTTTCCCTTCTCAATGGTCACTCAACCGTGCTTTTTTCTGTGCCGTGCAGTTGGCAGCATGCTCTCTGGCTGATTTTTCTGCAGGCAATCTGAAGGACAGTGTCTGCCTCAGCTGCTGCCTTCTGCAGGGTCTCAAAGCACCGGCACATGAGGCAGCAGCTTTGGTGGCACTGGAGCCTTGTCCACTGAGATTCTCCTCGTGTTGCTGTGCTCTTCCCGGCCTCTTTGGCACAGTGTAGAAAGAAAACAAGCTCCTTGTGTTCTGAGCAAGTGGAATGAATAATCAAAATACAATAATATCTTCTGCAGAATGATCATCTCTTATTTTGCTTAAATGTTACATAGCATGATGAGATCCAAATCCGTCTGGGTTTTAACAAGAAATGCTCAAAGGGTTCACTGCCAAGAGTTTAATTTAGCAGCAAACTACTATAGGCTGCATTTTTTTGATTGTGCTATTGTGGTTCCTACAATGACAACAATGTAAAAGAAATAAGCTGAAGATCTTTTTTGCACAGGGTATTGAATCAATGAGAGGTTTTTCTTGATGTGACCTTAGACTGGTTGGTTTGTTCCTTCAACTGATTGCTCTCAGTGGTTACTTTTCCTTAGCAAAAACACCCTAAGAAGAATAAAGCTAACTCTTTTGCTATTTGCTCCCTATTAACTTGGAAGCTTTGTTGCTTATTTGTTGTTGTTGTTGTTTTGATTTTGTTTTTTTTTTAATATTATCGTGTTCCCTAATTAGGACTTAGTAGAGACATTTAGGAATATACAGACAAAATAACTTTCTTCAAAGATGCATAACTTCTTTTTCCTGGTTAGTGGATTGTGGAGAATGTCTGCATGTCCTCTCTGATTCACTTATCTGATATTAAATAGGAGGCTGGTGTGTACTTGTTCTATTAATTCTAATTTAGGTGTTTGAATTAGAAAAAGAAATAAAAACACACCTGTGTTTTGCAACTCCTCAGAGGCTAAAATGAAGGTAACTGTATTCTAACCCTACATATATGACAAGAATCTGATTTTTGACATCTAAACCTGAATTTTATTCAACTCCAGTAAAGGTAGTTTTAATATAATGAATGTAATAAGGTAATTTATAGTTAAATAATTTTATTCAACTTGAGTATCTTTCAAAACTGCTGTCATTTTTGTTTACAGACAGAACTGTGCCTTGCTATGTTGAAAATGTGAAAATTCAATATTAGTACATGGTACCTATGGAAACTTAAAATATGAGCAGCTGCATATTGCTCTTTCTTGACAAATATCAATAAAACATTGTATGAGATCCAACAATATGTAGGCAAGTCTTGACAGATAAATATTTAACTCTGTGTCGGTACACAAACTTAGGTAAGGATCCTGCACTTACTAGGCTCAAAACAAGCAGGCAAAGACAATACAGTAATTTCTTTGACTTCAAATTTGAATTTAAAACAACCTTATTTCTCTCATGGCAGCTCACTGAATTCTCCACCAACTTCTACTAAAAAAAGAATAATAAATTGCTTCCTCTCTGGAACCAGAATGTGAAGGGTGCAGCCTGGTTTATTCTCTCCGGTATGTTCAGCACAGCAGCTATCCACACACAGCAGTGGGGAAGGTGAGCTTTAGATGTCAGACTCACATTTTTCCAACTCTTGCTGCTGTTCGTTGAGCTGGAGCTGGTGGGGTGGCTGCTGTCACCACCATGGTAGTGCGATGCTCTGACCATGGGGCTACTGCTGTGTTTCCAGCTGGCTCTGATTCAGCAAAGTTGGTCAGGCTTTTCCTTCTTATTAGCGATTATGGACCTGGCCTGCAGATTGCATTTTGATTTAGCAATTGCTAGGGGCTTAATTTTAAAAACTGGAGAAGCTCCTTAGACGTTCTGAGCTTTTCATGCCCAGTGAAAAAGGTGAACTGGTAACAGTCTTGGTCGTGTATGGAGTGCTTGTGACTGTATGGAGGAACATACTCTCTAACAGATTACAACAGATCCATGTATCTCTGAGTACTGTCATCATCCCATCTTGTCATCAAACTCTTTTGCATACTTCCCTATATCTTCTTTTATATTTATGTTCAGATGAAGCTTCTCATTCAGCATAGTTTTTAACAAAACAGAAAACTGACTGACATGGAAAAGAAGTACATTCAAGACTAATGTTCATCCATTGAACTTTTTTGAACTCTTTGAAACTCTTGAGTACTGACCTACAGCCAGTAAACCGGGTTTAGTTTCGCTAAGGTTTGGTTTAACTGTAAATCATTTGCAAATATTCTGTGCCTGGTAATGCTATTATTCAATAGAAATGGTTGCGCTGAGTAAATTGGCTGTGTGATATGAAAGGTAAGGGGATTTCTACCCTATCAGCTGTATATTTATATCTAATCAGACCTGGTCTTTTTTATATTCAAGGTGAAAGAAATATGACCAGGTAGAACATAGGTTTGTTTCCTACAGACTTCATTCAAAAGATCTCTCTTTCACAGATTAATCTGTGATTAATCATAAAATGGTTACATTTTGCAGTAGCTTAGCATGTTAGTTTTCTAGCCTTAGTTCAAAGTCTAGAATGAAAACAGAGCGATTTACCTGCATATTTCTTTCTTTGTGAGTGGCTAACTTGGACCTGGAGATCAATATCAAAAATTTGGAATTGAGGATAACCTGCCTATGGAAATGGATAAAGATGATTATTGCTGGTAAAAGACCCTTAACCTTTGAGTGGTCAGAATTCCTTTTGCTGTAATTTCCGCACTGTCCTTTTAGTATGTGTAGTGCGGTTACTTATGCTGAATAGTGAAACCCTTCTAAAACTCAGTTTTTCTTTCTGCTTCCATGGCAACAGATGCCCTCACAAAAAAGCAAGTGCAAATGTAACCTCCTTCTCATTTTCCCAGGCTCTATGTAACGTAGCACTTCACAGTTGCCTTCAGAGACCACTCCAAAAGCTTAGTGAATCCTGCTCTGACTCTGTCAGTGAATCTGCTGATGGTTGGCAAAATAAATTTGTCTCAGCCACTTTCTCTCCTGTCCCTCCTTCTTACGACTGAGCAGCATAACAAGAAATGATGTACAAGTTAACAGCTCTATTTTTTTGGACATAAGAAGCAGATGTACTTGTCAGGTGTGCTTCCATCTAAATAAGAACAAATGATGCCTAGGACTGTTTTGTCAAATTGTGTGCCAAAACACTGAATCCTGCACTATATCGTGTCCAAAATTAGTAAAAACATCTGACACATGGTTTTGAATTAAGTGTGCCACTATACTAAAGCCACTTAAAAAATGTCCTTCATCTATCCCAGGTATATCTTGTTGCCCACCTCAAATCATTGACCTGACTGGGAAAGTCAGTCTTGGTTTTACTAAATTACCACGCTGAGCAATCAGCAGTAGCCCTCAGTATGGTGACCATAATTCTCAAGATGACATGAACAATCGAAGATCAATGGCACCATGGGCTGACCATCTCACAAGACTGCAATCTTCTATTTGTCTGCAGTTGGAGATTGGCTGGCTGCTGTTAGCTTTCTGGGATTTTAAGTGAGAGCTGTGGGGTATTTTTCAAGTGAAATGGAAAACCAGTATTTTTTTGTCTCATTAAAATAAAAGTCTTGATATTCCAAACAGACATTTTTTCATGGTTTAATTTTTTAAAAAAACAAAACAACCTATTGTAGATATCCAAGATTTTGATCAGATACTGGGTCAGTGCTGCTAATATAATATATAAATTTTGATTTAATTTTCAAGCAGCTCTTTATAGAAGATAATAGAGTTGTGAAAGGATTGAGACTCTTTACAACGTATTTCTTCAAAACCAGCATAGTTTCCTTTGTAATATTCTCATTTGTATATGTATTTTTCATCTTAGGAGCAAATCATCAGCCTTCAAAGGTTTTGCAAATACTTTCTTTGATAAAAGAGTTTTTACTTATTTATCATAGTCTATATGATGAGTATAGTTTTACCTCCAGAATTGTCTTCTATGCAAAAGAAACCTTAAAGGATCAGTAGCCCTCCCTCTCCTTTCAAAAAAACAGGAGGCAGCTACTATGTGTTATTTGATTGTTATCTCTATCTTATTGGACAAATAAGTATTAAAGCTTCATGTTGCTGTATAAACCACTCGAAGGGAGTACGGTGCACAAGATTGAAGGTGATGTTTATATATATATATTTGAGGGTGTTTTCACACCACAGACTATTAAGTTAGAGAAACCAGAACTAAGCTGGTTATTGCTTTTGGACTGCTCTGCTGATACTGAGACTGCTTTGACAGCATTGTGGTGAAGAGATGTCCTTGAAAACATTGACCTAATATACAATGAATACAAGATGTTTCAGCTGCGGGGCTATTCCAAAACTGTTTGATACGATCTCATTACTAGAATACTTGTGAAACTGAGAAGAAATTACTGGAAGCTGTGATCTCTTTTGTGTCCTGGATCTCCTATGAAAATGATTTCTTCCTTCAGCCAAATAACTGGAGTAAGATGAGGCATATTTGACAATCTCATAACTATTTTCAGTGTGGATGCCTTGTTTGAAAGATAAGACACCTGATCCTTGACAGTTTAAAATGGCCCTCAGGTACGGGTGACAAAAATCCTGCTTGTTACTGATACCAGCTCAGGCTTTCATATAGAAATGATAGGCAATGCTCAGCAGGCAACGAAATTGCTCTGTAAGGAATGGTGAAGCACAGTCTAACAGTATATTCTCCTGGTAGGCACAGTAGTGTGCTTTCCATTCATCCAGACAGACTTTTAATGTTAAGTATCTGCTTTCTGGAGTATGTTATGCATGCAGAGTGCAACAGTAAGAATGAAGGGGAGGTTTTCTGAGCTTGTGTTGGGTCTTGCCATCTTCCTATGCATCCCTAGATAGGAGCAAATTAGTCTGAGAGGATATATCAGAAGGTAGGAGTCAAGGTCTCACTTTGAAAACCAAGCATATTCAAAGTAACTGAAAAGTGCAATATTCTGGTGAACAAAAGTTCTCCCTCTCATTTCGGCCTTGAAAGCCACAAAAGGAAGTGAAAGACAGCGAGCCCTTCAGCAAGTAGATTGTGCAGCCACCTCGGGTGTTGGCGTTGAGGATGTGAGCAGGAAGTCAGCGTGCTGTAGAAAGAAATATCTTTTGACCTAAGGAGAAGAAACAAATCCATTATTTCTTAACAAATGCTGTTAAATGTCTTCACTGGTAAGTAAATTACTGTGAGTAGACAAAAATGCTTCAGAATAATAAGGGTATAGTATGGGTGTCATAATTGTCCATAGAGCTTTTTTCTTAAGGCAAATATTTAATATAGTGGATATTTAAGCGAAAAAGTAGTTGGGGATTTGTTTACCTAGAAGCATTAAAGGACAGAAAGCAAAAAGAAAAAGATTTAAACTGTTTTCTATACTGCCAACAATGTTATTCAGAATTAAAATAGCCTCTTAAATTCTCACCTGTCGTTTATTAGGATTGATAGTCTGTTTCTAAATCATGCATAGAGAAAGCAAAAGTATTGCTCAGTGCAGTTAATCAGAGAGCTGTGAGTGCAAGGTTGAAAGTGTTCCCTTCTACAGCCATGATTTTCTGTACAAATGTACCAGCTAAATAGCCTGTTTTTCTGAGGTACTGAGTTTGAGCTCTTTTGAAAATCAGTTCACTAATTTACAAGTCTAAATACTGGATTTGTATTTTCTAACTTTAGGGATGAAAACCAACAGATTCCGGTATGTAGTTTGAAAGATTAGTATCAGTAAGTACATTCCTAGGTATTGTGGCTATTTTTGGAAATCCAACAAAAGTACATATCATGTATCAAAAAAGTTTGCCTGCCCCTTTTCAGAGCGTTAAAATTGTCAGTAAGAGCAAAATCTGACCTGGGCAAATGGCATCTGCAGACAGCTGGGGTTTGTGCTGCAGTGAAAATGTGAGTTCTAGAATGCAGTAATTAGAGAGGGTAGTCAATACTTGTTAATGAAGGCAGTGCTTGTGATCTGTCTTTGAAGGGGGGGAGCAAAGTAACGCTGCCCTTCCTGTGGTGCCTTATTGACCTGCTACAGCAGCCGCTTTCTCCTTGCATGGCTCATCCATGGGATAATTGGCCTGCTTTCTTTAAGAATAAATAACCTATTTTCCAAAAGTGCTGGAAGCAGTTCAAGAAAATTGGAAGACACTTAGGACTGCAAGGGTTGTGTCTGAATACATTATGTATATGCACAATTGGAAGGGGTTTTTTTGGTGGGATTTACAAGCTCCAGTAGCTGCCTTTTAAGAACAATTTTCACTTTTTTTTTTAATGTAGCTTTCATTTTTGTTCAATAGATCAGTCTAACAGGGTTTTACATCTCATAACTTGAAGGTGTAAATATGAGGTGTTTGGCAGATAAGCTTTAGAAATTATTCTTTGAGTGATTTAAAAACCTCTCTGAGAAAGACTACTGCTGCATAATTCCATTAACTGTATGTGATGCCTATGCAGTAGCTAGGCATGATACTGCCCTTGAATTTGCATTTTGTCCACTCTTTTATTTGTGCTGTTCCCATGAGCTGTTTTTCAGCTTTCTCCTGGGATGCCAGCTTCTAGGAGGTGATCAGAATAGTCTGTTTGTGGCAGTAACCTCTTCTTTATTGTAGCTGTCAGAGTGAGTTTGCCAGCATCAAAGATGGAGAAAGGGTTTCTTTTAGAAAATGAGTCTTTGCATGGTGTTTGTTTTAAGGCTATTCTAAATCTGGCTTAAGATGAAGAACATGTCACTGAGGTATCTGTTATGCTATTTAGTTCCACAATTACGGAAGAAAGTGCCAAAGATGGAGAGCTGTTCATTTTCCCATGAAAGAGGAAAGCTACTACATTTTTCCTTTTGGAGCAAGGTAAATGAAAGGGAGAACTTTCAGGAATACCTGTATGAAACATTGGTAAATAATTTTAATCCGTTTTATTTGAGGTAGGTGCACTGCCACGAGCAAGAAAAACTAGTACAAAACCCAAACTCTGCTTCTTCAATTTATCATGCTTATTAGCATGAGTTGGTAGTGAGCAAGGCTGTTCTCAGAAACTCTTACAGCAGCCCATAAACATGCCGGGTAAGGTCATGATATAGTCCAGTACTCCCAGAGCAGCTCCGCATAAAGCAAGATGTCCTTTGCCTCTGCTCACTCCTGGGCTTGCAGCATTCATGATTCCTGAATCTGTCACTTCCAAACCTACGTTGATGTATATGGATTCACTTCGTTTCTTCTTAAAAAAGATTTTAAATATCTGAAGCTTTTTTATTCTCAATTAATACTGAGAACAATGACCGTTTAATGTCTTACTAGTGTTTTAGTGGAAAAGACTTTTTCAAAGTGACTTCTGTCTGGACTGCTCTACCTTAATAGTTGCAAGATGGTGCAGTGACAGACCACTGGTGCTATTGGTGGGCTTTAGATTGCCAGCCTAATCTTACAGACATTTAAAACTTTTTTGCTGTGATGTTTACAATATGCCCACATAAACTTTAGCAGGGTTGAGCTGCTGGTAGGTTAAAATCAGTTCTAGACCTGTATTTATCAATGGCTTTCTTTATAGTCGGTTTATGTTGTGATGTTTACAGTCCTTTACGTTTTCTGTGCTAAACTTAGTGCAGTGGGATCTTGGTCTTAATGTGGAGGCTACTCCTAATAAACTGCTGTGCTCATAGATGAAGGTTTATGAATTCAGCCAGGCAGGGGCCATAGGAGCAGTGGTGTCTTTTACACAGCTATGGCTGGGGAGAGAAGAAAGGCTTAGAAGTCAAGCTTTTAAGTATGCTGAACTTCACTGAGAGAGTCCAAACCAAAATTGAATGTTGCAGTTAGGCTTATTTTCCCCCTTTCTCTCTTTGGTGAATCTGCTTGCAGTTCTTGAGGTGCAGCTGGGGCCTTGTTTGGGAAAGTGTCACGTCAAAGAAGTCTTGTATGACTGAAGGATGAGCTATATTGGCTCTATCTGTACTGTTTGACAGATGAAAGGCCTTATTTAAATTTAGATGCTTCCTCTGTGCTGCCTTCAAGGAACTATGAAGTCTTTCTCCGTCGACAGGGCTGTATGTGCTTTGAAGTAAAGAGGGAAGAAAATGATGCTTTAAAAAAAGCATTTCTGTTCCTGTAGGAATTCTGGGGACACGGTGGAAAGAACTGATGTTCTCAATAGGAAACAGCATTCTCAAAGGAAAATGTTTGCGTAGAAGAAAGTATATTAAAATTATATTGCTAATTCCAGTTCTGTAAATTTTATAGAAGCCAGGCGTAGGGGGAGGAGAGGGTGTTCAGTTTTGTCTTTGTAAATCCAATGAACAAAGCATACTTGACTGATATACTTACCATTGTTTCTAGATTAAGTGTTGTCTGTCACCCATAAAAAAAAACCCTTCCCATCTTCCTAAGCTGCTTCTTGTGTTTTTAAACTAACTGGGACAAAAAGCCACCTACATTCAGAAAATTGTAAAAATGCCCTCTTGTGCCAGTCCTGTACTCACTTCTTTTGTAAAATTTATCAAATGAAGACTTCAAAATTTTTAGTAATAAGCTCCTGTTATCTCTGTATTAACGTTGAGAGAGAATCCAGAAATACTCAGTTTCAGCATTAGTCAGGTATATGACCAAAGGGCCTGCAATGGTCTCGGGTAAAACTGTAACCACCACAGTCGTTAACTAAAGTTTGCAGCTGTAATGTGCTTTAAGAAGGAAAAACAGAGGGAAAGGAAAAATGCAAGTTCTTTCCAAACACAGGCTGCAGGTTTTAAGCAGCTTATAAATTAAGAGTCCTGTGTTGCATTGGAGGTGGTGCTATCTGCAGTCTGCTCAGCAAGCCTTTCATGAGAGGCTTAAGTGTTGCTATTGGTGTACATCTTCCACCCTTTCTTCCATGGACTGCAGGCTGTGGACCAAGAAGTGTGGGACGTCATAGTGCAGGTGGGATATAATATATATATATGTGTGCGTGTTTGTGTACGTGAAGGAGACTGCTGATAGTCATACAGACATGCAGCAAGGGAAACGAGTGTATTGAGGTAGAGTGGATTGGAAGAACAGATAGAACAGAAAAGGTTATGAGTGACAAGGTAGGGTAAGTGGAGTAGGTAGGAAGGTAGACAGTCTATCAGTTGTCCTTTCTGTATAGAATGAGTTTTCTCCTTTGAAGTTTGGTTTGGAAGTGAACATATGTATGTTCTGCTTTGATTGAATTCAGCAGCTAAACGTGCTTGTGCACTATTTATTACCAGAATCCAAATGAATCATGTGGCACTCTAATGTTATCATCTTTCTAGCTGATTTACACACAATGGGAAATATGCCAAGTTTGTTTGGTTTTTAGACTTACAGTTCAATACCTTTCAGTTTCTGTACTCAGCCTCAGCTGCTGCTGAACCCTTCCCCAGGCTGTTGTAGAAGACGTGAAAGCAGCCAGCCTGCTCCTTCTGTGCAGCTGATGGCCCTCTGATCCCACCCGTGGCAACCTTTCCAGAAAGGCCAGTCTGCTAAGGTGGTTCTGGCATGAGCTCTTTTTTTTTTTTTTCCCTTTCTTTTTTTTTTTCTTCTTTCCTTCTGTTTCTTTAATGATCTGGTTCAGGGCTTGCCAGACATTGCTTTGTACAAGGCACCAGCTGGCTTAAAAGTTACTGCTCTCTCCTGGCCTCCTGAGACTATTGGAAGTCCTTTTATCTGAGTTGTCTGCCATAGTTCATGAAGTCCTAGCCCTGTACTCTTTTGCCTACTGCCATGTTACGTAGGTATCTTCCTGTGAATTTTTCTCTTTGACTTTAGGATCCTGACATTGCCTAGAAATAGCTCATGGTCATTTTTTTTGCATCAGGCTGCACTGTAACCATGAAATTTGTGGAGCATAAAGACTGTGGTACACAGCACTGTAACTGCAATGGAAATCAGTTCTGATGAAATACAGTGTTTATGTAGTGGAGGTTCCCAGTGATCACCTAGGTATCTCAGAGAACAGCTTGTTTCTTTGTGAAACTCGACTTGTGTCCAGGTCCTTTTTTTTTAAAAAAAAAAAAAAAGCAACAAAAAAAAAGAGTGACTGTTCCTCAATAATACTTTATCTCCCTGTAATAGTCAAAATGAAACTGGGGACCTAATGTCAGTGTGTGCAATTAGGTTTATTTTTAAAACTTCCTTCTTTGTTTTGAATGTATTACAGATATGTATTCTTATCTTCATACCTCCAGAAGATACAGCGAGTGTCTGATAGATAACTCTAAACGTGATAAACTTCCTTTGAACTTCTACACATATTGACACTTGAACTTTTAAATATCATTGTTGTGCATCTGTGTGTACCAGGGGAAAGGACTGGCTAAGAAACATATCTTTTTTTAAGAAGGCATTTTTTAACTGCTTGTACAGTGAGAATATTTTTTTTTTTAAATGTTTTTGAATGTAGTCAAGCCACTCTGTACTTATGACAAAACTCTTTGGTGTCCTGTTCTGTCTTTAGTTTTTCCTCTCTCCTTCTGTGTTCCTAGATATGATTCTTGAGGCTGAAGTAGGATTTTGAGGTTCCTCTTTCATGAGCCAGTTTGTTCTGTAAATAGAAAAGTAAATGGCTGTCTGGCTGCTTTTTCAGCAGGAAGCGTATACTGCCTTAGAGATTTGTCGGACCGTCACTGAGAGTAATAGCCATGCTGATCACTCTGAAACAGCAGTGAAATACAATAACCATGATTGCATTGCTTCTGTTGTGGTAATGGTGGAGGGGAGTGCTATAAAACAATAAACTGTCAGGTAGCAGTAGAATTCTGCCCTTTTTTAGTATAATGTTTGTGGTTTCCATTGGCTTCTACTTTTTGTCATGCTTGTTTAGACAGATATTTAAGCTTTTATAACAATGCGTGATGATAGTCATCTAGTCTTCTGGCAAATAATCACCTTCAGTGCGGAGTAGCTCCCCACACATGTTGGGTACCGGTCACCATTGTAACTACAGAGAAAGAAAATTACATCTTGCCTGTTCCCTCAAAACTGGTAAATTTTTAGATCATTCAGTTTCTTCTGATTCAAGAGAATGGGTAGCAGAACTTCTGGCTAAAAGTTTATAGGCTGGAATAAATGTTTCCTGGTTGTTCTGAGTGGTTAAAATTGTCAGCTGGTTCTGGGGGTGTTAAAGGACATGACACTGTGCTTGTGGATCTGGGTTTCTTCCTGCACCTGTCTTTGCTATGTTTTTTTCAGCTGATGCTGTATGTGATATATTTGACACCTAAGTGCAGATGTCATATAATGAATCACTTTTTTTGTTGTTTTGGGCACCTTTACACCACTTTTTCCTTCATCATCTGTTTGAGAGGGTTCCTGTGAAGACTCTCAGAAATATCACAAAGGTGGTTTGATCATCCTTCATGTCACTTTTGATATCAATGCTATGCCACACAAACAGATTTTTCTGTTTTAAAAAAAAAAAAAATCTGAAAAAAGGCATACTTTATAGTTTAGTTGCAAGCACACTGTTATGTGGGGAAAAACTTGATAATTTTTCGTGGGCTTTTTTTTTTTTTTTTTTTTTTTACTAGATTTAGCCCTTTTAAGTCCTAAAATACTTGGAAGTATGCTGCTTATCAGCAATGGCTCTCTAAAATCTCAAGAGAGTGCACTGCGAAGAGCCCTGTACATGAATAATCTTAAAATACTGAGAGAAATTTTATATCTGCTTGTCTTCCCAGAAGCACCATGCATCACCCAGTAAAAATAGATTTGTGATGATATAGTAGTAGCAACAATCTCAGTCTAGAAGTTGTTCCCTTTGGAGTGGGATGTGCAGAACTGAATTCTCTGTGGGTAGGGATGTGAGCAGGAAAAAAGCAACATTAGTTGCATTTTTGGAATAGCTGTTTTGATGCTGAACCTGGGAAATCGCAAGATGACTTTTAACGAAATCCCTGGTATCCTGGAAATCTGCTCTCTTCTCCATGGAATTTTTCCTTACAAGGTCAGTACTTAAACTCCCTCGTGGTGTTTTTTGAATATACTTTTAGAACAGCTAACACTTTAAACTTGGTGGAGATAAGCAGCTGCAGCCCTAAAATGATCCTTGGCAGCTGACTGCTGCTTTCCCCAGCTGGCAAGTTTTCCTGTTGTTTTCCTGTTCCCTTTTGTGTCAGGCAGTTGATGATATTTGTTTGTCCTGTAATGGGAAAGCAGTTTCCTCCATCTCATATTAGAACAAAGTCTGATTTTTATTTTGATTCCTGGGTCACTTTTTTTTTTTCCCCTCTCTCATGTAGCTGCTTAAAAACACCATGGGTGCCACCTAGAACTGCGCGTTCGTTTTTCTTGCTTTATAAATATCTGTACAGCTTCAAGTAATTAATTATTGTTTTCTCCTTGTATGTTCATAGTCCATGGGATTATTAATGCTATGGTTACCCACACAGAAGTCTGCATGGAGAATTAAAGAATATGTTGAGGACAAAAAATTCATTGTACAGCCAAAGAATTTGAACTTAGATTTCTTAAAGCAATTTAGTAGCTTTGCCATCAGACTTGTTCTCTTTTTGTCATGGAATTTTCAACATTTTAAATTCTCCATGTAGGATATAATATAGTAATTCCTTCATTGATTCCTGTTTGAATTACAGTGTTTCCCAGGTTTTGTCATGGATAGCTTTCTGTTTTCCTGGTTCAAAGCATCTCTAAGACAAATGCAGGTATCTGTAAACTGTTTGTGCACTTGAACGTGAGGAGGACACAGTGGTGTGGTGAGCTTTCTTCTTTGAAAAGGATTAACGTGTCCTGTGCTCCATTCTAGTTTTTAATGAAGCTCATTTATCTCATAGAAGGTGAAGCCACTTTTCTGAATGGAAGGGTTTATTAAACTAACTTTTACATGTTCTCTATGCTATGGTCTTGATAATCTATGATCTCTTGTCTAAGCTTAATCTCTCAATTGCCCTAGAGTACTCCAGTAAGTTATTTCTCTCTACCCTAAATAAACTATTTCAGAATTAATAGTTAGACATAAGTAAAAATTCCAGACGAGTGAAAAAGAGTCCAAATTAGTTTTTTTTCCTGAGGTATGAACTGCTTATTTTATGGGATATTTTAGTAGCTGTGAGTATTGTTAGTTTCCAAATTGATGACACGTGGTATTCCAGGGAATTGGCTTATGACTTTAGCTAAGGTCCAAGGTGGTGGTGCGATTCATCCATGGAAATTGTTTGCAAAGTTGTTTTCTGTGAATAATGATAAATTGATATTACTATTATTTATGCTTTCCTGCTTCTTCCTAATCCCAACACCCCCTCCTAATAAAAGCCAAAGAACCCAAACCTAACGTGTTAATCTGACATTTAGTATGTCCATTTATTTTTGTACAAATAGTTGTGCCATGCCTTCATACACCAAAACTGTAAAAATTCTTTCCCTTCTACAAAGTTACTGAACTCTAAAACTCTTCAAAGGACCTTTTGGGAAAGAAACCCACCAAAACAGTTTTGCAAAGTTCTTCTTGGCTCTTTCTTGTTTATGTTTTCTTTCTGTCATGTACACAAACACTTTGGGGCAGGGAAAAACTTAAAAAACACTTGAAACTCAGCAGATGAAGAAAGATAATAAGTAGCAGTTACTGATGATGTTCTTGTGGTACTACTGAAAGTAAAGCAATTTGCACAGTGTTAAACAGTGGTATTTGAGCTTGGATGAGGAGCCACCTTATCCTGCTGTACTTACATTTTTGGAATGTTGCCCCTTGTGTAGGGACAAGATGGTCAGAGAGTGTTTCTGGGGATGGCTCTAGCTCCCAAAGCACTTTTAGTAGTCCTCTGGAAGACACTGGTCAATTGATAGGCCAGCCAAATTCCAGTAATTGCCTGGAAGACAGGGAAAGGAGAGGAATTCCTTTTTCCTGGGTTAGCACTGGGATTGATACTGTGCCATATTGTTGTTAACTGCCTGGACAATGGAAAGAAGGGCATCTTCAGCAAGATTGTGGATAATACTACATGGGGTGGGAGCAGTTGAATGGGTAGGATAGAGATGCTTTTCAGAAGGACTTTGTCAGTCTGGAAAAATGGATTGAGAGAAACCTCCTGCAGTTCATCATGGGCAAATGGAAGTTTTAGTATCTGGGTTGGAAAATCTCTGTGCAGTAGTACAGGCTGGTGGCTGGAGAACAGTGCTGCAGAAATGGGGAGCTGATGAAGAAGAGGAATGTGAGTCAGCAGTGTGCCCTGGTGGTGAAACAGGACCAACTGCAGCGCGTCAAGGAAAGTGAGTCCTGCAGTGACAGTTCTGCACCTGTCAAACCACATCTGGAGTATTGTGTCCAGTTCTGGTCTCCCTGGTTCAAGGAAGATGCTGATGGACTGGAGCAAGTCCAGTTGACTAAGATGATCAGGGGTTGATATGTATGATGTAAGGGCCTGACAGAACTGGGTTTGTCCAGAAGAGACATCTATGGAGTGACTTATTAGTATTTTCTGTCACCTAATGCGGGGGTAAAGAGGTGACAGAGACAGACTGTTAGAGATAAACAATATTAGCACAAGAGGCAACAGATGCAACTGCAGCAAGTGAAATTCCAACTACACATCAGGGGAAGAAATTTGGCATCAGGGTGGTCAAACACTGGAAGAGATGCCCAGAGGGCCTGTGGGATCTCCATCCTTGGAGGCACTCAGAGCTCAACTGCCAAGGTCTTGAGCAACTTGATCTAAGCTGGCCCTACTCTGAGCAGGGCGTTGGACCAGGTGACCTTAGAGGTTCCTTCAAAACTAAAGTACTGTATGAGCTGAGATAGAGGGGAGAGTGGCTTGAACCAGACAGGGTCTGACGACACTTGTTAGATTGCCTGTTGTGATCTGCAGATGTTTCTGTAAGAGCATAGATGCCTGACTGCTTAGCTGGAAATATAAATGGCCCAAAGCATACAGAGGTTTCCTTTTCTTTTGTTTTTTTTTTTTTTTCTTAGTTCATTCAATAATATGCATTAACACTTAGGGCAGTGACTGTCCTACAGTAGTAAGACAGTAAGAATATGTATTATGGGAGGGGCCACACTGAAGAAGCCCTTGCTGAAATAGTCTTTGTCATTGGCTACTGTTCTATGTAAGGCAGATAAAGTAGTTGTTTTGCCTCCTACAAAACAGAAAGAAGCACAAACTCCTTTGTCGTGGATAGCAAAAGAAACTGTGCAGAGTGTTGTTGTTGTGATTCATGCTCCCTCTAGTTCAGCACCTTAGCTGCAAGAACTTCTCTCCTGTGGATGATTTTATTTGCCTTCCACGCCTTCATTTTCTAAGGAAGGTATTAAATTACATACTCATTGAATATATCATGTAATATGTGATACTATATCTTGAGGCATCTTCCTTGATCTTTTAGTTACTGTGATCATCTGTCCTGAAAGAACTATAGACTTAATATAAAATTTCTTATTGAACAGTCATTTTTCATTTTTCCTTCTAGGTGTCCAGGTACATAATAAAATGCCAGATAAGTTGATAATGTGCTCTAGGATCCAAATCTTGCAAAAGTGTATTCCTCAAGTGGGAGCAACAAATACAAGCCTGTTATAGCTGGCTATTTAGTGGCTTGATTTTTGAATTGATTGCCCAGCTTCAGACATCTGCTTTGAAAGTCTCTTATGAGAATATCATCATACAGGCAAATAGTTTCAGTTCTGGAAGAGGTAAAAAGTCATCATTTCCACCTGTGCCCCCATTTCCAGTCAGTCACGGTAGTTGATAGAAAGGCTCAACAATCTATTTTGACAAATGCCTAGGACATATTGCAACGTATAAATATTTTTGAGTGCTGTACAGAAGAGATCAAAGAAATTCTTGGAAAAGGCAAAGATGATTTTTGTTGTTGTTGTTGTTGTTTGTAAAGGCTTTTTTAAAAATTATTTTTCAAAGGCGTGAGTGTATACTACAGAGCTGTTCTGGCTGCAGTATGCCTTTCCATGTGCAACTAATTTCAAAATCATGATGAGAATGTCCTAAACCCTAAAAAGATTAGGAAGCAGCTAAAGAATAAGTAGCAATGTTTGCACTCTAAAATGGTGAGTCAGAGTCATGGGTGTATGTGGCCATGGACTTGGCAAAATGCAGGGCAGCTGTTCAGAATCTGAAGTAAAGGGAGAGAGACCCAAATGAAGTGGATATCTTCTTTTAATTTTTTTTTTTTATGACATTGATCACCTAAACACTTTTGTATTTAAAAACAAATAAAAAAAATTTCGAGTGTGTATTTGCTGAATAGTAATGTAGATAGCATGGAGGTTTTGGCATGAAGTAAACTTAGAGTAAAGAGCTTTTGTGCTTGTTTAGCTCTGTGAGCTATTTCCAGTTTACTTGGCTCTTGCTGCATGAAAAAGTCTTGTGTGTTGCCACTGCTGATTAGTATAATTTACCATTTTAATTCAGAGGGACACATAGAGAATATACCTGTCTAAGGACAATTGGATGTTGGCAACCTGATGTGATTTGAACATCATTAATAATAACTCTGCAGGGCCTGTTTTTTTATAGACTTAAACACCAAACAAACAGCCTCTTCCCCCCTGCCTCCCAAACCCTCGCCTCCTTTGAAATGAAAACAAACTTCTGTGCTTATATGTATGTCATTGTTCTCTAGCAGGTCCTCTTTTCCTTTAGCTTTCTTGCTTGTGAACCTGTGAGCCAAATGATGGACTGGATGAGCTTCAGTTCGTTATCAAATTTTTCTCTTTCAAGGAGTTGGCTTTTTTTTTTTTCCTTATTGCCTATTCTACTGAAATTGGGTGTTCAGTAGATGAGTTTAAAATTCTGCAAAGCCACTGTTTCCAGAATACCTGAGGCTTTGTCCCTTGGCTGTGATGTAGTATATGAGCAACAAAACCTAAAAAGGGAACACTCATTCATCTTGGTTGTTTATTAAAAAAAAGTAGTTTATTGAATATAATCAAACATAGCTATTGTTTTGTTATTCCCCTGGAAATGGGAGAGACGGTGGTGTGAACATGGATAAATTCCTCTGAACATACATAACGTTTTTGCTTATTTTGAGTTAGAGTTTGGTAGTCTTTGGAAAATATGGGCCGCTGGCAGACTTTAGTGTCAATGTTCAGTGAAGATATACGCTGTTGAAGTGGGAAGGGAAAATAGCAAGAATGTTTGCCATCATGTATTGTATTTATGTAGGCTTCCTGTGTATCCCGAGAGAACTTCTCAGATCTTTCTGCTCCCAAATCTAAACAATATAATCCCTCAAATCTCCAGAGAGATTTCTGAGGAAGACAGTAAGGATTCTTGTGGTTTACAGTGCCTTCATAGTCTAAGTAGCTGTGACTAGAGCCTCTTTTAGCTATTTCTTTAGTGTTTCCTGAGCTCTTGGTGAAAACAAAATGGTTGAATTTTCCTTTTTAAAATAAAATGTTGGTCAGTCTCTTCCTCCATTCAATAAGCAATGTAGGTGTTTCTACCTTCCAGATGCTGCTTTAGAGGAAGGTGGTAAACGTACAGGATGTATACTGTGTTCAGAGGAACATGCTTGTGGTCGGTTTGGCAGTCTTCCACTGCTTCTGTGTTGTGTTGAGTCAGCTGAAGTATTTATATCCATTTTTAGGATCACTTTTGATAAATTACAAGTGTAGATGCCTTTGGTTTGACAACTGAGTGTGTTAAATTTGGATATGCTCAATCTTCTCTGAGTTGAGGACTGGATGCATTTTTGAGATTATTTGTTTTGGATCATGTAGGACTGAGTTAAAAATCTATTCTGGGGTGCTGTGTCTCTGTTTTGTAGCTTCCAGATGCGAATATCACAACTTATTAAAGTATCTGCTTTTTATGAAATCGAGTGATGGATTAATAGCTGAATCTGAAACCTGTTAGACTACAGATTTTTCTATACTGTGTCCCATCATAGTATGGATTTGCCTTAACATTAGATTACAATTTACTGAAGCAATATAAATAGACTATTTGAAGAGACAAAAAAAAAAATCACTCTCTTACAGTACAGCTTTAATTATTTGTCATAAAAGGCTTAATGTAAGTTTAAATAAAATAATAGAAGTTTAAATAAATGGCAGTGCAATATATGATATTATGCTACTGTATTGTAGCTAATTGTGATCCAGATGAGCAAGTGCTCTTTGTAGACTGTCGGATGCAGGTGTTTTCCTGTTGATGACAGCAATCACTCTGAATGGTTATAGTGCTGAAATCAAACATAACTCTGCAAAATGAAAAGCAGAATTTTTGTTTCATTCATTTCTGTTCAGCTGTTACTTCCTTCTATAACCTGAAATTGCAGGAAGAAAAAGAATGTGAAAATTCAGTGTGTCTGTTGCAGAAGGTTGATAGAAGTAACATGATGAAAAAGATTGTTATAATTCATACTGAGCTTTCAAATACTAGCTTCAGGGCTTGAAGGAAAGGGTGAGAAGGGTTTGTAGATGAGATAGTGGAAGCATTAGAGATGATGATGATATTTAAACTCCATTTTCTCTGGGAATGCTAAGGATCTTAGTCCAGCTAGTAGTTAGGAGAAAATGAGAGAGTGGTTGACTTATGCTAGTAGCATCAGATGGCTTTCTAGTGAAGAACTATTAAAACAATTCATAAATTCATTAGCTGAACTGTCTGGCTGCACTGTATTTTTCTTTCTCTTCTATTAGGCTGAGGTAGGTGTAGTGCATGCATTTGATGATGTAGTCTTCTTGCAGCCATCTTCACAGAATGGACTAAGCATACCAATTATGCTTCATGGCTGAGCATTGGACTATGTAGTCTCCTACTATTTCTTCCATTCATGTATTTCTAGAACTGTCTTATTGATCATTAGATGACAATTTTCTGAAATCTAAATTTTCATGCTTCGTGAAGCAATAGTGCAGTAGATACATACTCCACTTTTTGTTTTAACTCATAGTGCCTCCTCTTTTAAAAAATCAATTTGAGGAGGAGGTACTCCAGTGAGTGTCACTGGAGTCTTCCTAGTGCAGCTGATCGTGAAAGGCATTGTTTTGCAGGGACCCTTAGCACGTATGGGGCGATTCATCTTGACTTTGCAAGCATTTATCCATTTGTTTTTCTGCTTTGCATTATGGTTGTATCTTACTGTTATGAAAGTCAACAAAGTCTTCAGTACTTTCTCAAAAGAACACCAAAAAACCCCAAACCCCCCAAATCACTGTAAAATATTTAGTCTTTTTATTTGCTTAACTTTGTCACTTTTTTATGATTTCAAACTTTTCCCAGTATAAGGGCTGTGAAACTCTTTCATGTGGCACCTCAGATTTGCTGTAATTATTCTTCTGTTGCCAGGATTTGGGACTTCTAATATATTGAGAGATAATGATACTACCTGTTTTTTCAAGTAATCCCCTTCTACAGCTGATGCCTATAAGTGATTCTTATAAAGGGATTCACGCATTACAACTTCAAAGGGAGAAGACTGTCTGAAAGAGGCAGTTAGTTACACACAGTGGTTTGTATGGCATAGCTTACACCTCATGTCTTCGGAAATCTGTTGAAACAGGCTTTTTTTTTCTACATGTAATGTACCTAAAATGAGCAGTGGAGTATTTAATGGACTTCCAAAGAAGCTGCATGGAGCGGGTAGCGTGACACGTGAGTATCTGGCTATCTAGAAAACCTTCTAAAGAAAGCTGCTGGCCAGCATCATCTCTGCCTGATGCCATAGCATTTTGTCATAAGGGTTCATTACTGTGGCACGCTGGGAAATGTCAAGCCTTTTATTCTGCCTGAAAATTCTCTAGTACCACTTCAGTAATATAATAAGTCAATGCAGAAAAGAATCAGAAGGTCTTGGCAGTCACTGCTTACGTGTTTCTATGCTTAAGTTTGCATGGCTCAAACATGTAGCAGTACAAGGCTCTGAGACCTTCTGCTGAAGCTGGGTATAAAGACTACAAAGATGAGAAGCAGAAATGGAAGAGTACCAAATGCACATAAGATTGTCATGTTTACGAGTTTCCTAGTACTGAAAGACAATAAATAACTCCCTACTAGACAGTTTAATATGATGAAAAGGGTAGTGAGACTACAAGTGGAACTTACAAAAATCCTTTTTCTGAATTTGTTCGTGTGTTTCTAGTTCTTCACAAACTAAAACACAGAACCACTCTTCTACATTGAGTGACAGCCATTCTCCATTGCCAGAGCTGCCCATTATTTTCTGAAGAAGTGTGAGTTCTTAAAAGGTCTTAAAGATGTGACTGTAGCTTATATAATGTGGACTAGAACATAGCTATAGAGTTCTCCGTATTGATGGCACTGAGTCAAGTGAATCTTGACCTGTAAGGATTTTATTTCTTTTTAAAGGAAGATTTTCTTTAAGTGCCTACTCGCACAATCTGCTGTTAATATGTGTTGAAATATTTCTTGTTGCTTATTTCCTGAGCCATGTCAGCAAGTTATGAAATTCAGAACTTCCTTTTTTATATAATGAGTTGATAATGTTCATTCTTGCCCAGTTTAAGAACTGTCTCCTAGATGGGTAGAGTTACTTGCACAAAAACATTGGAACGTAAGGATTGCTGCTCGCAGTAATGACGCTCCTATATAAGGCATGGGTAGCTGTAAGTAGACCTCTTTTTTTTTTTTTTTCCCGTTTCTTTAAATGCCTTACTGTTTTTGAAGTAAATTTATGACCTGTAGGAGAGTCTCAGAAATGTTTGAAAATAAAGGTATTATAGTTTTCTCATCCTGCTCTGTAGCAGATATACTTCTAGATCTCTCTTAAATAATTAGAAGACAGCAGGAGTCAAGTCTAGTAGCCTCTAATCAAACTTGTCCACGCAGGAGTGCATTCTGTAGTCTAGATGTAGTTTTTCTGCTAATATCAACAAGAAAGCATGTTTCTTGCTGTTGTTGAGGAGGGAGTCATCTGTTAATGTGCGAGGGCAGTTTCACTGAACTGAAGCTCATTGCTTGGATGAGCAGCAGCAGAAGCAGAACATGAGTGTGTTGATCCAAGGCAGCTATCCCCGCAATGAGAAGTTGAATCTTATGACCTTCCTCACAGCAAATGATGGATTTATGTTCAAATTTGAACTTATTTTCTGACACTTTCCTAACCTTTCCTTCCTATTTTTCAGTCACATGTAGTCTGAGTATAGTGATGATCTTTGAGACCGTGGATGGGAGGGAAGTGATGCTTGTTCCTACAGCTCACCCACATCATTAGCTAGCAGTGTATCACCAAATATTCTGTTTTCTTGAAAGTGAAGTTTAGATAATACTTATATCTACTAGTGTGCCTATATTCTAGCTATTTAAAATGTAAGTACAGGCAGACGGGATGGGAAGTATTTCACTGTAGAGTATATATAGGCTATATATACACATTTGCGCTATATTGTATTACTTGAGGGGAGGGACGTAGAAATGCTGTTAAATATTCGTCCCTGTTTGTACTGCATGGTTTTGACTCAATGAGCTCACCAGTGATATAGCAAAGACAATCAAAACTTCAAAAGTGTTTCCAAATCTTTTTTTTTTTGGCGAGCAAGATCAGTTTATTAGTTCCACTTTGTGCAAATATATGTCAGTCATTACTTATTTCTCAGAATATGTTGGTGGTTTGGGAAGTGGAGTCTTTCTTTGCAGGTATGTCTTGATTTATATTGGTGTGGGGTTTTTTTCCCTTATCCTTATGTGTAATAAGTACTTCTGCCATTAAAAAGAAACAAAAAAGCCTAGATCTTTCAAGGTATTGGAGTGACCCATGTGCCAATATCCTTTTTTTTTAACTCCTGCTCCCCCCCTCTCCTTGTAGCAAAAGAATAAAATCCTTGAAAGACATGGCTCCCTCTTTGTTGTAATCTTTGTTAATAATAATAATAAAAACTTCCATGATAGTCTTACTGAAAGCAAAATGCTGTACAGTAGTAGGCTATACTGGGCCTATTACTTACATTGGAAATAATCTGAAAAAGAGGTGACCTGGGTTTTTTGTGCTGTATGCATGTAGTGCTATATATCTGTCATGGGCCCTCCTGGAAGCTCTGACTGTGACCAAGATCCCCGGTACTTATCAGATTGTTCTAAATAGCCTCTGCCAACACCTTCATTTTTTTGCAACTGTGAAACTGATTGCTCATCCTTGTGGGAGGAAGTAGACTGCAAAGAGAAATTTGAGCTGTTGAAATATATACAAAATAAAACCAGGAGTATTTTGGGTGACTCCAGTGGAACACATAGTTACTGTCGGCCTAAGTGGTACTGTAAATTTGGGTTGTAAAAAAGCTAACTCACTTGTGTGAGCTGGCACAGGAGCTAGGTGGAATGCTTAGTTTTCATTGGTGTGGCCTTGGCAGCTGCCAGTAAATCCTGCAGTACTGCTATGGCAGTGGAGCTGTTGGCTGTGGGCCTGAATGGGGCATGCTCCATGGCTGCCTGATCAAACACCAGAGCCTGGTGTCTTTAGACAGCTTACTGCTGGCTGATCTGTCGACCTGCTGAAGGAGCTTCAGGCTAGGGAAAAGCAAAGTGTTTTGAAAAATTAATGTGTTGCTTAGTCAGAAAACGGTTACAGACTACTCAGAAAAATGTTTGTGTTGGATCTAACACAGGTGTTTCTAGGTCTTAGAAACCTGTGGCAAAGTGGTGCCTGATGAGTTTGGAGAGGAATTTAAATTGAATCAATGGGTATTATGTGAGTGGGTCTGCTAAATGCATTTTAAGAACTTTTCTGCGTTCTTTGCAACTAGTAGGTTAGCCACCTGCATTGGGCTAAAGCACATAAAGTTCTGGAGTTATAACAACTTTTTTTCTTCTGAAGTTTAATTGATGAAGTATGAGAACTTCCTGTATCTGTATGGAGGAGACTAGTACACTGAATACCCATAACATCTTGAATTATTTTATGGTAGCATGGTTTCTCTACATTTCCTTACTCTCCTACTGTTTGTGGTTTTTATTGAAGGATACTTTATAGAGGAGGGAATGTACAGGCTATTCTTCCAGGGACACTATTTCTGTCTTTTGTTTACAAGTTCTGTTGGGAGTTGTTCAAGACAGGGTAGAAGAGCAGTCCTGCAGTTCCCATCCAGACTTCTCAGAAACTCTTTAGTCAAGCCTAAAGAGAAAGGAAAGCCCCATGGCCACAGTTCCCACCCGTGTGCTACTCTGATGTCTATTCAACTTTCATTGGGATCTTAACTGGTAAATAAAGAGCAAAGGGCAGAGCCCCTGGGGTTAGGCTCTCCCCCAGAGCTGGATTTACTCTTGCATTGCTTGGAACCACAACCGAAGAGCTGTCTGTGATCTCTCTTTGAGACTTGTGTATCTGAGCTCAGCTGGCAGACACTGAATGTCAAACCTAAGAGGCTGCTGCTTTTCCATGGAAACGCTCTGTGCGATTGCAGAAATAATCACACACGTCTGGTGGTTGCTGTGCCCTATTGTCGGATGTTTCCAGACGCTGAACTGAATTGTCCTACCTTGACAAATTGAGTTTTCATCTAAAATCCAGCTTTGCTTTTGTCATCCCTCTTGCCTTTTTTTTTTTTTTTTTTTTTTTTTAATGCAGACGGATTGAAAATCATCAGGGTCACAGTTTATTCTGCTGTTGGAATGTAAGCCCCTTGATGTTGGCTCTCCCTTTCTGTTCATGCACATCTTGCAAAACCAGCTCCAGACCTCTTGCTTCTGCATAGGTACCACCAATATGAGCTGTCTCATGCCTTGTGTGTGCAAGGCCTGAGCTGCAGTATCCTCCTCAGGGAGGCTGTGCTATTGTACATTCTCTGTAACAACTCTTCTGTGCACTACATTTTACTATTGACATAAAAATATTTCAGTGTTTACAAAAAAAATCCTGTTAACTAACTGTTTCTTTGTGATCAGCAATTTCCAAGAGGGTTTTCTTCACTAGAGGAAGGAGTTCTAATCTAGGGTCTTTGGATTGATGGATTTTTTTTTTTAAATTACATTTTACATAATTTACTTTCCATAATACTTTAAAATTATATTAATCAATGTGCCAGACTAACTCTAGATATACTTTGGTATTGGCTTTAAAGAAAAAACAATGTCCTTTTCTACAGGCGTTACTCATTTGGAGGCACTGCTGATACAGCTGAGTGGGAGAGGTGCCATAAGTATTTGGAAACTGAAGTAATTCCAGTTAATGGAATAAGTGTTTCAGTGTATTGGGCTGGTGCTGTTCCTGATCTGAAAATAACTATCTTTGGAGACATAACAGTAGATTTTTTTGTTTTTCTACTTCTGTAAGGAATTTAATTTCATAAGTTGAAAGTTACTCTGGAGGACTGCCTATGAAGGAAGGATAACTTTCAGGCTTGTACACCAAGGTCACTAAGATGGCCCAGTATTAGCTCTGTCCATGTTTCTTTGTTGTGCTTTAATGAGAGTTCTCAAAAATAAACATCCATAAAAACAGCTGTTGTACTATTGAAGAATGATTGCTGCAGTAGATGGAGACGGTCCATGTCATTGAACTGGTGAGAAGGAGATAGCTCGTCTCCCTGCTGCAAATACTACTTTCGTAAGCAGTAACAGTTTGGAAGGAAAAGGTTTATCACTCAGAACGTTGACATCACTTCATCAAATGGTGGCCCTAAGAACAAGAGCAAAACAGTCGCTGCCCTTTCTCCCACGCCCAGCACACACATGCTCCTGGGCTATGTGGGCACCCTGTGAAAGAAGAAACTCCCTAGTCTTGTTTCTTGTGACGTTGAGGAAGCATGTGATGATGAGAAACCGTGGGGTCTGAAAACACTTGGGAAGTAAGGGGAGTGCAACGCACCAGGCATGAGGTCTCCAACTGCTTTATATCTGCGGAGGTGGTGCTGAGGAAGCATTTGCTGTCTGCAGGGCTTAATTCGTTGCTTTCCTTCTGCAAAGTACCATATTTTTTTTAATTTGGGAAAACAGATGATTGAGGTAAGACCGGAAGAGCATCTCTCTCGTGCAAAGGAATCTCAAAGGACCAGTGTGGAAGCCTTAGCCCTTATGTACTTATCACAAAAATGTTAAATCTTGGAATTCTGGACAATTAAGAGGAAATTTTGCGAATTTCAGCCCTTACCATTGCTTATAGAGTATTTTTTATACTCTTATAAATTTAGACATCCTGTTTCCGTTGAAGTGAACTTCCTCAATACTACATGGTATCAAGTTAAAAGAAATACATACATATTACATTGAAGTTGCTTTCTTTTTAGAAACAAAGGTGATACTATAATAGAGCAGATCAATGGTCTGTTGTCTTTCTTTATCTCTGGCAGTAACGTACAATTGATGCAACTATCAGGAATTACAAGATTGTTTTCATAGAACTCTTAAAAACAGGTATGAGAAATGGGCAAAAGTTCAAAACCAGGCATGTGTGAGGCCTGGTGTCGCTTACTTAGATGTTGTGGTTGGCTTTATAAATAAAGCTTTCAAATCTTATGTAGAGAATGGGGACTATCTTCTGTCCATATGCCTTATTCTAAACTCATAACTTGTTTTGGGTGAATAGATCTGAAGTGGTTGTTACCAAAAAAAACCCATATCCAATTTGAAAAACATATTTCTAAAGCCTAGCTTCAGTTTTCATCAACTTGAGTAAATTACCAAAGTCTTGGTCTATCAGATAGTAGCTGGGACTGGAAAAAGGTAAAGCACATGGTGTCATCATTATAAAAGACAATCCCTGTGATGGAATCAATTCAGGAGACAGGATGTCAATATGTTGTTTATTTTTCATAAATATCTTCCAGCTAAAACCAATTTATTCCTAAACTTGTATCTGGCTCAGATTGGGCCAAAGAATAAAGGGAGATGGCAAAGTTTTCTTTCCCTTGTCCACCCCTCCTCAAAAGCATTTTGCATGTGCTGTTTTCCTTTCTCCCTTTCAAGTAGTTTGAATAAAACATTTGTCACACGTACAGAGGATACTTTTTTTAGTGTTGCTCCATGTAACTTACCTATTCCTTCTGCCAAAATTTGTAGTGCATGCCATTGCCCCTTTCTTTGTGTGATGGCTGCTCCATGTAGTTTATTCAGATTTTTTCATTGTATCTGTGTAAAATCAGACTTAAGAATTAAAGAAATTCCAAGTAAGAAGCTGAAATGGATTCTGACTGCTGTTGCCCTTCATTCTGCTAGCAATCCTCTTATAATGAGTACAGCTAGTACTTGTTCAAAAACAGATGGTCTAAGGGTTTTTATCAGTGTTTGGAACAGGTTTACCAATGCCAAAATTGCTTATAATATTTCCATAAACAACAACATTTTTTAATACAAAGTTAGAATTAACATAAATCTAGAAAATTACTTTGTAAGTCTCTTTCATGAAGGAAAAAAGACTGAAACTGAACTTGAATCCCTGTAATTTTGAAGTCAGTCGGTTTGCCAAGAATTGTAATTGCTACATTTTTTTCCAGAAAGGCATAAATACATAAAATCTATTAATGTAGTAAAACTAATTTCTGAGCCATGGTCTTTATTTTTAAGAGGGAAAACAAGAAATGTTATTCGTGTGTTTCATAATGCTTAAACATTGAAAAGTTTTTATTATTAACAATTGGCAAGTTAAATAGGAAATTGGCTTCCTTCCTTACATTATTTTACCCTTGTTGCTGATGGATGATTAGGTTTGGTGTTCGTGGTCACTTAAGAAATTTTTGATGATGTAAAGATTGCTTATTTAGAGGAAGAAAATGGGTTGAAATTAGCGGCATGAGTCAGAATGATCTATGAGGCCTGGAGGGGAAGTTGGCAGACCTGGGTTTGGTCCCATGCCTGTCACAGGTACCTGCAGCACCCTTGTAAGCTGTGCGAGTCCCCTACACAGTCCTCTTCAGCTGCCACACTTTCCATGGTGGGCACTCTCTGATGGCTTACGGGTACTCAAGCCCTGTCAGCAGCCATCGAGGGGGTGTTAATGTGCTAGCAGTTTAATAGTAGTGTCTCTTACCAATATAAGAACAACTTAACTGTGCTTACTGTGAAACAAAACTCACTTCCTTATGCAGTGAGGATGAGGGAAACTGAAAATTGGGGAGGGAGCGGGGCAGGGGGAGAAAATCACTGAGCTCCATGCCTGGAGCCACCCAGATGAAAAGATGGGAGTATTTGTATTTGTGATGATGGGTTCCAGCGCAGGGTTTTTCAGTCTCTTACAGGAACAAACGCTGCCCTGCAGGACCCAGCTACAAGATCAAAGGTGCCCTTAAGGGAGAAAGGAAACCATTTTCTCTTCCTCAAAAGAATAATTCAGCAGACCTAAGTTAGCATGTAGGAACTTGAAGTCCAAATTTGGCTCAGCTTTAAGTAAAATTAACCACTGTTTTTTTAATGCGGTTAGTCATAAATGCTGCATGGTTTTGAGAGTGAGAAAGTTTGAATGCGTCAGAGTCAGTCCATGGACTACTGTGCTGTGTGCTTTGTCACATCCAGTGGTTCAACCTTTAAATGTTTTGAGACGTGGTCCTGTGCAACTCATCAGTATTTAGTATGTTCTTTCAAAGCTCATTTTATTTTGCAGACAAGATCATTATTGGTTGATCTTGAAAAGCCACTTCCTTCTCCCCTCCAGATAACGTCAGTGGGAATTTCGCCGAGTTGGTGCACGCCATTGGTGTAGTTGTGTAGCCGTGCAGGATCTGGCCGGGTGAGAGCAGTAGTTTCAGGCACAGCTTTGATGCAAAAAAAGGCTTTTCCAGACACCACCACCACACCCCACCCTCCCCCCCTCCCCCACCGGCAGCCTGGCTGTGCAGCAGAGAGACCCGGTGGTTTTGCCTGCTGCTGAGTCAGCGATCGTCTTGGCAGATGCAGGAGCAGATAAGCCTGACAGAAGCCCTAAGACCAAAAGCAAGGGTCTGTGCAGTTCTTGTTGAGGAAAACCCAAGTTGGGAGATTATAGTATTTTTGTGGGGAGCAATTTCAAGGTCCAGGGGATGGAGATCAGGCAGCAAATGTTCCTGTCATGCTGAAATGAAACCCATTCAGGGGAAATAAGCCTGCCTTCAGAAAATCATTTTGTCAGGGGGAAAAACAGTCCTCAGCTAACTTCACTAAACCCTCTGTTTTAACCGTAAATGAAAGCTCTTGCTAGCTTCGCCTCCATCTTAGCATGGGTTTTACCCCCCTTTTTCCCCTGCATGACACAGGAATAGGCAGCTTCAAGGTTAAACCTGGTTGCAAGCTTTTGTTAAGGTGCTCTGCCTGCTTGCGAAGGCAAAACACCTGCTAGGCATGCCCAGTGAGCACTAGGAGCTGGCTCTCCCTTCATTACGGCTTTTCAAGGCTGAAGCACAAAGAGCGCTTGTTGCCCAGTCCCCGGGAGTCTCCCAGTGCTACCACTAGCTGGGGCGGACTGGTTACCATGGAGGCTGCCATCTGTTCGTTCCCCGCTGGAATGTGATTATCCTTGCTGGGTTGGGAACCAGCAAAAGCAGGGGAGCGTGTGCTGTCGGCAATTATCCGCAATGGAGTGCGTTAATGGAAGGCTGGAATTAGCTAGCTGGAGAAGCACATAAAAGGATTTTACCAAAACTATTAATGATTTCTAGCCAAGAGGAGTAAGCTTTTTGCAAGGTCAGTACTAAATTCATTATGTACATAGGTAATTTGTAATTGGTGCAGTGGCTTTACGATTTAAGGATGGTAGCACCGTGGAAATAATGCTTATTGTTAAGAGGGTGTGTGTGGGGAATTGTATTTTAAAGATCTTTGTCTGTTTCAGTTCAAGCAGTTTAATTTGAGGTTGTTAAAGTAGTAAGTCAGAACAATAACTGGCCAAACTGACACAAATGGAGCAATTCATATCTCTTGTCTTTAAGAAATGCTGTTGGCTGCCAAATCTATTTGATTTACATGCCTTTTCATGCTGATTGCTTTTTGTCTGAGTGATTTTTTTGGATGTGATACGTGTTTGGTTTTCGTACTGGCATGAAGGGTGAGATGAGGGGGAAATGTTCAAACAGAGCTGGCGATACAATGGATGTTTAGGGTGTTTTATGCAGTTCGCTCAGAGGAAGCAGTGTAAGGGAGGCAGAATGCAGGAGCAGGTTTTCCACTCTTCGTTCCCACTCTCTGCCCCTCTTTCCAACTCGCCAACTGACCAAACGTTTTGGACTCTTTCTCTTATACAGCTTAATTGTACGGAGACTTGACACAAGTTTTCAGGATACTCTGCAAATATTGTGACTGTTTTGATGGCCACGTTTCATTTAATGGGGAAAATAAAATTGGAAATATATGCTTATAAGGCTTTGATGTCCTATAAAAGACATTTTTTATTGTGCTGTAGGAGCTAGGTGTGTTAAATTTTTTAATAACAAATGCATGATGAACGTTTGTGTGCAGTTCAAATTACTGACTTAAACAAGAGGTACCAGAATTAATTTGTACCCCAAATAGACAAAACCTTACTTCAGCAGGTATTTTTAGTCACGTATGGGCTTCCCCTTTTCAAATAAAGCTCGTACGCTGCGTCCCTCTTGCCAAGACTGCCATTTTTATTTGGTAGGGGGGAGGACACTACTAGAGGCTTTTAATTAAAACTGTGTCAGTCCTAATTGCACCAATCTGCCCTCTGCTTTTATGCACTTAAAATGTCAGTGCATTAGAGTCTGGGAGGAAAGTTGCCAATGGGGTTAGTAATTCACGATTGCAACATATTTGACTAGGATAAATTTTTAACCTACGAGATGTTTTCCAAGTCTTGGTGCCTAACAGAAGTGTGCGTGGGAGGTTGAGGGGGCTTTTATTTCTTTGAGTACTTCAACTGTTTGTGGTATGCAAGCTTTTTTTGCGCTTGTGGGAGCCTGGTATATGTGCCTGAAGTCCTTTCAGATGTCATGTCACACTCGCACGTTGGTGGAACTGGGCGAGCGCTCTTGATGGAAGCTGTATCATCTTGTAATTAAAAAGACTTTTTTTAACCCCTTTCCTTCTCCAAAATTTAAGTATTGTGTTGCCATTGAAGTGGGTGATTTATGCAAAACTTGCTTTTAATGGGCTGTGGTGGACTTGTTCACGTGTGCAAGTTGCAGGTCTGTAATTGTGGTGTTAAAGAGTGCAGGAGGCAGATTGGCTTTTGTGCTTGAAAAGAGATTAGACTTTCACCCTTCAGACTCTACACTGATCCTAGCTGGAGGGAAGGGTAACCACCCCAAGGTTATTCTCTAGCTGGCGTGAGATGTGTTTCTGTTTACCGGTCTGTTTCTAGTAAGGTAGCTGTTGCCTACAGGATTCGCTGTGGATGTGAATTACTGTCTCACTGCAAGTCTTCACAGCAACAATCATATCGACATAAAGGTAATGGCTTGTATACTCCTTCCGGAGGTGATTTCTCCAGATTGCCAGCTGGTGGTATGCTGAGAAGCTTGCTTTTCCACTGCCTTTGCAAAACCTGTTTCAAGGATAAATGGGGGACTTTACATTTAGCATTCTCTAGCTCTTACTATATTCTCTGAAGAGCACTATGTAAATGTCCACATAGTCTTGAAAAAACAGGTTTTTTTACTTCATTCTTGAATGGTCTGTATGTGGCTGTTGAATACTTTTTTTTTTTCTTATTAAGTTTTACTTTAGGTCACTAGGTCAGTGTTGATTCGCAGATGTAGGATTTAAAGGCTAGACACTCTTTAATCCATTTGAGCATCTGGCCTTTCGTAGTAGACATCCCATTTCCATGTAACAGAGGAACTGTTAAATGTCTGTTTGAAATTAATTATTTTTTTAAAGATTTTTTTATCTTTTGTAGATTATTAAAAGCAGCTCTGATGTTTATGCTTAATGCAAACAAATGAGGGTCAGTGTAATCTGCTACATGATCTCTTGAAGGAGATTTATTCTAAAATGCACGCTTTGGGGGCCAGCAGAGGAGGTGGATTGTACTGAATAGTGGTTTGTTTTTTTTTTCAGAGGGTAAACTGAGTTTTGGTACATCGTCTCACAAAAAAAGACAGTTGGAATCAACTCCCAACTAAATAGTGCCTAGAAATAAAACATAGTATACAGTGGGCTCATCATAATCTTGTTTATAATGTCTGTACATACTCAGCTTTCAGGAGACTTGTCATTAAATGGTGAAATCCTGAGTCAATATATAGGAAGCTGGTTTGCATATAAACGATCACAATTGTTTTCTTCAGACAGACAAGTCTTTCTGCTTTTCACTTGACACATGACTGTGGAATGCTGTTTGACATGACTTGGATTTATTTATACATTGTGTTCAGGCTGCTACTTGGTGGAGCTTTTAAACATGCTTAGTTTTCAATACACTTTTTTCTGCTGTTTACTCCTGTATTCAGAACATTAAAACAAACAAACAAGCCCAGGCTCTGCACTGTCTCCTTACAGCAGCATGGCTGTTTCAAGGTTAAAGCCTGCAGCTCCCTCTGAAGGACCAACTGTTTTGGAAAGTCCTGGTGCCTGTTTACAAACTGTTCTCTTTGCAACTCCCATGAAATAATGGAGTCCTCGGGACGCTGGATGTGGGAGGATAAACCTGCTGACACAGGCACTGCTGCTGTTGGTCTGTTCGCGGGGCCTTAGTAATGTAAAATTGCTTGCGTCTTTTCTGCTTTGTACACGTCAGGACAAAATGCAGGCATTAACACTTTTTTCACAGTCCTAGAAATCGCTGTACCAGATTTTAGAAAACATCAAAAATTTGTTGAATTTGTTCTAAAGCAGATCACTGTACTAAACCGGTGCAGTGAGACTATGAGTAACTAAATGTGAGAGACTGACAATGTGCAGATTAACAATACATCTATTAATTGTGGCAGGTTTTTTTAGTCTTTTTCCAGAGGGGGGTTGCATTTAGTACAGAAGTACTTCTGTCCTTCTGTGTTGAGGTGTCTAGTTGAAGGTGTCTAGTTTTCTGAAAATGATTTCAGAAAACATTCCTCCCAGGTAATCCTTGTTCAGGCTTCACAGCTGGGAGAACAGGGTGGGGATAAATGACTGCATGCCAGCAACAGAATATCTTGAAGTGGAATTATTTCTAAGTATTTTTTTTTCAATTCATCCAGTTAGTCTTACTATATGTAATAATTAGCTGTTCATTTGAAGTATAAAAATATTACTTGGACTGATAGAGACATGGGAATTGTTTATTTTTTGATGAATATCTGAGAAAAGCAAGTACTTGAGTACATTTGGGAATGTGGAGCTCAGGACTGGAAGGAGCCATTTGGTCACTGAGGGTTTTTTGTGGTGTGTTCCCCCCTGCCTCCCCCACCTCAGTCACAGGCAGCCATATAACTTATGTCTCATTTAGATGTTCAGTAGACTTTTCTTCTGACACACTGAGAGTCACAGATTGTTACTGGCTATTGGAAACAAATAAACTTTAAACAAAACTTTAAACTGTAGTAAATGACCAGAAGCCAATGTTACATTGTGCTTCAGAAACCCAGCAAGAAAGGTTGAAGTCATTGCCGGTGTCATGAGATTCCTGTTAGCGGAAAATTTAGGAAGACACTTGAGAAATGAATTCTGCTAGTGGAATGATGCTTACCTGGACTCTATAGCCCACGGCCATTCTCCAGTGCTTCAGAGGAAAGGGAACCCAGAGCAGCCAAATTTTGAATCAGAGGGAAGAGTCTTTTAGTCTTGACAGATGGCTAGTTAGAGGTGCTTTTCCAAGAAGTGCTTTTCCAGCTGCTGATCTTTAGAGGATCATTCATTGAAGTTTTTTTAATGCTTGTTTTTGACGATCTGTAGACATCTGCTGGCTTGTGTATCGTTTGGACTGTACTTTTATGCTGTGGTTTTACCACCACCATAGAAGCAGTTTACCTTTGTGAAGATCATATAGGTGCAGCTAACACTGGTATTAAACAGTTTGCAACTTGTCTGTTCCATTTACACTTGTAGTAACACTTCGAGGATGGTGGAAGTGGAAACAATTCATGTTCAGCTGCCTAAATAAGTAGGAGATGTGGTTATAGCTCTGAGTATCTGGTTTAGATTTGGTAGTAAAGATTGAAACAAAGTACCGTGCAAGCCTTCCCAGCGAAGGCTCATGAATTGGGGATTGAGGCTTCAGAAGACCTGAATTTCAGTCTCTTCTACAGTTAAGGGGTTTGTTTTGCAGGCATTGAGTAGTGCCATGGGTGGTGTGGTGTATTCCCTGGAGTGGTGTCGAACATAGCTGCTGTTTGAGTATTAGAGAGAAAATTACACAGAATCACAGAATGGTTAAGGGTTGGAAGGGACCTCTGGAGATCATCTAGTCCAACCCCCTGCCAAAGCAGGTTCACCTTGAGCATGTTGCAAAGGGACGCGTCCAGGTGGGTTTTGAATTTCTCCAGAGAAAGAGACTCCACAACCTCCTTGGGCAGCCTGTTCCAGTGCCCTGTCACCCTCAAAGTAAAGAAGTTCCTCCTCATATTCAGATGGAACTTCCCATGTTTCAGCTTGTGCCCATTGCCCCTTGTCCTGTCACTGGGCACCACTGAGAAGAGTCTGGCCCCCTCCTCTTGACACCCATCCCTAAGGTATTTGTAAGTGTTGATAAGATCCCCTCTCAGTCTTCTCTTCTCCAAGCTGAACAGACCCAGCTCTCTCAGCCTCTCCTCATAAGAGAGATGTTCCAGTCCTTTGATCATCTTTGTAGCCCTTTGCCGGACTCTCTCCAGTAATTCCTTATCTTTCTTGAACTGGGGGCCCAGAACTGGACACAGTACTCCAGATGTGGCCTCACCAGGGCCGTGTAGAGGGGCAGGATAACCTCCCTTGACCTGTTGGCCACACTCTTCCTAATGCACCCCAGGATACCATTGGCCTTCCTGGCCACAAGGGCACATTGCTGGCTCATGGTGAACTTGTTGTCCACCAGAACACAAGATTAGCTTAAGAGTTTGTAATATTACTTGAAAGAACAAGTTAATTCTGTAAGAAGTTATTCCTGTAGAGCACGACCTGAACTTCTCACTTGGAATTTTCCTTCTTAGTGTTGTCTCCTCAGTCCCAGCATCTCTTGTATGCTCCTACAGTCCTGTCCCATTCCCTGCATGAGTTAATGTTTTTTCTCTTCCTCTTCTTAAGGAGGTCACTGATGCTAAGGAAGGTGTGTGAAAGCATGAGCTGTCTTTTCTATAATTCAGAATTGTTTATGACTGCTTCCCACATCATGCTTACAGCAGTTACGTTCAGACTGAGATCTATTACCTAGAATAAATAATTTGATGCTATTTTTCTTTGCATTCAACATGGTCGAGTATTGTATACCTGTTGTTAAGGTTGCTAAAATATCAAAAGGGTTTTTAAGATTACCTGTTGCCTTTTTTTAAAGATCCTGTGCCACTTTTCTTTACAGCTGCAGTAGTTCTCTGGCAGCCCTAAGAGCCAAGGCAGTTTCCATGACTAATTTTGATGTCTGTTTTCTTCAGTAGATCTTGTTCATGCTGTTGCTTGAAGGCCTATGTTGCTGTTATGACTTGGCCACCCACTGTAATGCAACTTGCAAGTGTTTTTGTCCCTTGGCTTGTCAAGATTTTTGTTTGTGAGTCAGTTTTAACTGTGGAAGCTGCTACAAGCAAACTCGTAAAGATAGCTGCTATAAGTCAAAATAAAATGGAAGATTTAGTGGTGGAATTAGAGCTGTACCTAAGAATTGAAACACAACAGTTAAATTCTAATATGATGAAATATTCACAGTTACCAGTGCAAGCACTGTTTGCCCTTAGTAAAGTCAGCAGTGCTGCACCCCTCTGTTGTCTGCTAGCATCCTGTTATTTTGGGTAAATGCTCTTTTTAAAAACTTAGTCCAGAACACTGTAGTTAAAGCACCTTGCCCACCCGTTTTTCACCATTTTACCACTTGTTCTGCAAGCTGTGGCCTGGTTTCTGCCATAACAGGATAATTACTGCTTGCATTTTTTTTAATGTGTCTATGTGTTTATAAAGCTGATTTTTATTGATTGTAAAATATAGTGTTTCTAAACAATTGACTTAAATTTTCCAGACTTGTCTTCTTGCTGATGTTTTTTTGGTTATGATTGAGAATATTCCAAAATTTTCCTACTGTTGAAAAATTCTGGAAATTTTAGAATACTTGTTTTGCTTGCTGCTTAACACAGGAGTAAAACTTCAGTTGGTAGCTGTGGGTTTTTTTGTGTATGCGTGTGTCTTCTGTGGAACGTCCTCAGCTTGTGTGAATGATCCATGAAGCTAAGAGAAGTGTGATAGTACTGCAATTTGATATTAGACATTTTGAGTGCAAAACAATGCACAGGACACAGTCATGATGGGAGGGAAAAGCAGCTCAATCCAACGTGATCTACTTACAATTCTTTGATACTGTAGTCTGTTTGTCATGTTTTGATGGATTAAGATTTTCTTTGTAGATCACTGAAACTAATCCAGTTTATCTCGAAATTGGGTGGCATTTTAGAATCTCTTTCCGTAAGAAGGACAACAATGAAATTTGACTGTGTTTTATAGCTGCCATTTTCTCTGATTCTAGGTTTTTAGAGTTCATAGACAGCAGTAAAAGAGCTGTGGGGAAAAGCTTATTGATTGCTTTTGTGTTAAAATAAATGATGAAAAGCTATTACCATCTGGCTGATGAGGTCTGGGGTGTGTATAGCAATAATTTAAAGGAAATTACAGTTTCGTTAGTGCTGATGTGGTGTCCATGAAGGCTGTGTTTAACTATCAGCACAACTTCACTATGTAAAACAAGAGTCACAACTGCCTCTGATCTTGCACCCTTAGTGCACCAAAAGCTGAAATACACTTCTGCTTTCTCTTATTTGTCAACACTGTCTGTATTGTTAACTTCCTTTTTTGAAAGATACTGATTTGCAGAATTCGTTTTGATCACTTTTCTCTGGATGCTTGAGATGAGCAAGGCTGAATGAACTGGAAAAAAGCAGTACTATGTATTAATGGCAGGGGAAAAAAAACTCTGTAAAGAAGGTCCTGATTTGCTGACTGTCCTATAAGTACTAGAATAAATTGGCTGTAACAGGACAAAGTCTGGAGACTAAAGCTGTTTATGTACTTGAGGCAGAAGGAAATAGTCACAAACAAATAGTGGAATTTTTTTGTCCTGAAACCTGATCTAGTGAAAGATGTTGCTGCCCACGGCAGGGGGGCTGGACTGGATGATCTTTAAAGGTCCCTTCCCACCCAAACCATTCTGTGGTTCTATGATTTTTAGGAACTGATGTGTTCTGGAGAAAGTTAATCTGATGCTTTGTATAATGTGACAGGGAGGACGGAGAAAGGTGGAAGGGGAAGGGCAAATGTGTTGTGCCATCAAGTTTCTCTTCCCCAGAAAGCGTGGAGTCAGAGTTAAAATAGAATAGATTGAAAATGTCTATACTGTCACATATTCTGTGTGAGAAATGTAAATGGGATTCAGGAAAAGACTGATCAAAGTCATGGTGAATATGTTTTCCAGCAGCTGGTAAAATACAGTTGCACAAATGCATCTGCTGACATGAGTGATCCCTAAACAATTGATCCTGGAAGCTGTGGGGATTTGAGGGAAAGATCAGTGTGTTTGCTGCCTTCTACTGCAGGTTACCCAAACATTTGCTACTGCTTCTTTTCAGACACAGAAGATTTGATGGAATGATCTTTTTAAATTTTTTTTTTCCTGTCCACAGTTCGTATACTTTTATCTACTTCAGAAATGTACTGATGTATTCCCCTCTGTTTTTTATTGCAAGTCTTCCATGCTGTTTTTTATTCACTCAAACCAAGAATAGTTTGTACTTTATTTTCAGTATCTATGACTGCCAAAACTTGTTTTTTATATAGAAACAAAATCACTGTCACTGCATTCTGACCTGTTTTGCTTGTGAGGCTTTGTACTGTTGGGGTTTCTAACGTGGCAAGGGTAATTTTTAAGTTGTGGATTCAGCCTTTCATTGTACTGCTGAATCTAAGGAAAACCCTGTGTGGTGGTCTTCCTGGCTTGGGTTGTGGGTTTTTTTGGGGGATATGTGTTTGTTTTGTGTGTGTGTGTGACCAAAGCTAAATCAACTGGAAAATGAGAGTCTCTGTTCTTAAGCTGTATTGCAGAGATGTTAAATGAGCAATGCATTTAATCTGTGAAGGTGAATAAAGACAGGTGGCACAACACTATTAGGGTAGGTCACAAGCTTTTTCCTCTTCCCTTTTTTCCACCATTCCTTAAAGAAGGGTATGGATTTCTGTGGTAATAGCTACAACATGGTCCTCAACTGGTGGGGCACCAGAGCTTCTCTCCTGTCCTAGCACCACCCGGTTCTGCTGGTCTAGCTCTATGTCCTGGTTGGAAGGAGAGTGCTGTGACAAGGGAGAATGTCACCGTCGGAGGTAATACTGTCACTGGGGAAGAGGCAGCAGCTGTGGTGGAGGCAGCAGGCCTGAAGAAGCAGCCTTCTCAAGGGGGAAGGCATGGAAAGGAGAAAGCAATGAAGATGATATGAGAAAAGGCAAAGCTGTAGCGCCAGAGGGTCTTCTCTTTGTATTTATTTGCTAACTGTGTGTTCATGTAATAGAATGGATAACACTATAAATAGTAATTTTCCTCTTCCCTAAATCATAACATGAAGCTTTCTCTCAATTTTGTAAAATATCTATATATATATAGAAAGGAGGTATAAGAAATAGTGAACCGTTAAGCTGTTTTTTTTAAACAGTAGAATTGGCAAATCAAACCCAGTTAATAAAGGCAAAGCCTTTGACCACTTCCCACATCTAAAACCAAAAATCCTTTAACAATTGCTGATCTTTCTTTGCTAGAGAAGATTAATTGAAAAATGAACTACAGATTCCTGGATTTTTTTTTTAGTATGGGAAATACTTTAAGCTGCAGAAAAACAGCTTTATATGGTTAGTGTAAAACATATACTTTTGTTATCTTGCCATAGCAAAAGCACTCCTCTTGTAAACGCTAATAGAATAGATGTTGGTGACATGGTGCTCAATGATCTTTAATATAGTTCTTTGATGTTGTAGGACTACAATCATTTAATTATTTGTTTGGAGAGTTTTGTAGCTGCTTGTATTACTTTTATGCTTGGACTAAATTGCAGACACCATTTCCTACAATGACAAATGCTGTACAAATGTAGGACAAAAAGGCAGGCTTTTCCCCTAAGAACTCTTATTGCATGTCCTTTGGGTGTTTGTGCAGCAACAGGCTTTCCCTTTGGGGCACGTGATACAGCTGAGCTGGAAGAAAAAAAAAAAAAAGATGGAAAAATACTGCTATTTACTTTCTAATTATGGCATGGTAGTTGTTCATCACACCTGCCTTGAGATTGCTTGTCTGAAATCCAAATCCTTGCATGTGAACCAGGAGAGCTAGGGGAGGGAGTGATGGAAAAGTTTTTGGTTTCAGAAATGGGTGGGAAAGTGTCCTTACAAGAAACTTGTTTCTGTTTGGGATGAAGATACGGAGTCTCCCATAGCATTTCTCACCTTGTTGGAGGCTAGTTATCCATCTTTTTAAGGTGCTATTTTTACTTTTTGCAGCAGCAGTCCTGTTGCAGGACTTTTCCTTGTTGCAGCAGTCCTGAATACCCATTCCTAAACTTCCTCCCTGCCCAGCCCACTTCTGTGTAGCCTTTTCCTCCGCCCTCCTTTTCCCAGTGGTCACTTGTTTCTGTAGGTCATTTGCTTAATCTAGAATCTTTTTTCCCATCTTTCATTATATACCTGCAAATCTTGAGTTGTCATATGGCTGTTTCTTCCTTCCTCACATGCCTGCGTGGCAAAGCTTGAAGGATGCAGCTTAAAAAGACAGCAAGTAACTAGGTCTGCTTCCTGGAAGGAGTTTGTCCTTCTCTTCCATGTTCTCCTTCTGTTGACACTGATGCTTATCTGACCCTGTGGGCCACCTCAGCCTGCTAAGTTAACAGAACAATCCAAAAGAAAATGAATACGTTTCCGTCAGGTTAGTGAGCTGAACTGGCTTGCTGTGGTGCCAGACAAGACCTGATGCAAGGAGAGGAAGAGCAGGATGTTCCCTTGCCAGCAGCCAGCCACTGGCTTGGTGTAAGGGAGCTCTTGGGCTGCACACAGGTTCTCTCACCTTGTCTCTCCTGAGGATATTGAGCAGCCACGCATGAATTTTATACTTCATGTACCCATTCAGGGGTCCTTGTCAATGCTTCACAGTTACTGCATTCAGTTATCATTAACCTCTGCAGTCCTTGGGCTGACCCCCGTTGCTGTCCCTGGATGAGATGTCAGAGCTGAGTTAATGTGACAGCCTAGCACTGGGAAGGGCCATCATGTTCCTTCCCTCTGTGCTGAGCTACGCCACGCTATGATCACCATGGAGCTTTTCACATTGTACCAAACATGGACTGAGCTTGCTCACCTGGAACAAAACAGTTTGCTTTGCCTGCTAGGTTGCATTGGCTTTATCATGGGCTGGACATTTTTGTAAGGGAGGAATGTGATATAGCTGCAAGGTGGGGTGATGGGAGTGGGATCTGTTCATCTTGGTAGTAGAAACACTAAACTGAAATGCAAATCTAACATTAACCACATCCTTTTGAGCTTCATCTCCTTTTCCTTGAGAGAGAGGGTAAATCCTGAACATCCATGTAGTGGTTTCCCTTGTTTGTAGCTCTTGGTTGTTGGCTGCTTGACTTTTAAAGCCATTTACTTTGCCACATTTTGGCTCTGCAGTTTTACTGTCTGCCCATGGTGGTCAGAGGCAGGAAGCCCCCATCGTGTCCTCCGTCACAATCAAAAGAAATCACAAAGCACCAGTGGCAGGCCTTGCTTGAGCTCTTGCACAGCGCTCAAAAAGAAAGTAGAAGATGGTCATCGCTTCAGTACAGCAAGAAGGCGCAGGTAGGAAGGGGCAGATGGTCACCTTCTGTTTGGCATGCCTGTGGCAGTGCAGTTTTCTCCCAAATTTTGTCCTAGACCAGTGTACATTTCTGCATATCTGCAGTCCCAAAGGTGTCCTTTTTTTGTGTGCCTGCACCCCAAGTGAATTTTCAGACTTTTTTTTTTTTGCCTTGTTACAGAAGTATCTGGTAAAAACTACAGTATTTAGCAAGTTGTGTGCTTTGGATTTTTTTTTCTAAGGTATGGTTTATATCCATCCAGATTTTTCTGCATAAAATCACTTGTTACTGATTTTAGACTATCCCAAGAATCATGAAAAGAGCAGAATATGGAAGGTCTGACAGAAGTGGGGGTCCCTTTGGGACAAGGGTGTGTGGTGTCTCGGTAGCTAATCCCATTGCCGTAAGAATAGCTGGGAGCCAAGTTGAACTCCTTTGCAGATTACTGCTGGGCTTTTGAGAGAGGCTTTTAATAGCACCTCAGAAGCTTTTTTGGAGTAAGGACAAAACATGCTTTCATTTTTGCCCAGGACCAAACTGCTGTGCTTTTGATGTACTGGGGTGTACAGGGAAAGGGAGAAGAGTAGATAACAGTGTGAGTCAACCACACCTACTTTATGGGAGCCCTGTGAAAGGTGCCTTTTTAGTTGTTGTGGTTTTACATCTCTCTTGAACTCATTCAGATGTCTAAAGATCTCTCACAGGGAAAAAAATGTTGGGGGGTGCTTTCAGTGTAGAGCACTGACACATTGAAATTCAGAAGTGCTCATGCTGCGTTCTGTGCTAGGGCGACACGTGGGTTACTGATCCTTTGGATGGGACAAAAATCACTCTCCATCACTGGCTTGCAGAAACTTCGTATCATGTCCTGATGCAGCATCCTCAGCAAACGTCTTCAAACACTTTATGCCTGAAGTGAGTCTGCAGTAAGGAGGAGCCAGCCGAAGACAGCCATACTGTATGCTGGCTGTGATTCACTGTCACTTGAGTTAATTTGGTTTTGGGGGTGTGTGTCAGTGTGGCATGCTGCCCGTGTTGCTCTGTAATACTTAGTTCAGGTTTCCTAACAGTACTCATGTGACTTCCTTCTCAACTCCAGCTTCATCACATTAAGAATATTCAAATAAGTCAGGTACATAATTTGAGTCCCCTTACCTGCAAAATAGGGAAAGTACTGAGAGAAAGCTTGTGACATTTAGTTTGAAAAGTGCTTGGAGGTGGAAAACAAAGTAAGTGCCATATATTTATTGTGAGACATTTGTAAAAACTTCTCATTATTGTAGTGAAATCATATATGAGCCAATAATTTTGATTTGAGGTAACTTAGTTGCATAAAACTAGTGTGCTGTGCAAGTCTCTGCACTAAAAACATGCTGGGTTTAGTTTGTGTAGTTATTTATACTAAATGACAGCAACTACTCATCTTAGTAGTACGATTTTAATTGCCTACGAATGAGAACCATTTTATTTAACTAGTTGTTCTCCATGCCTCTTCATCTGCTTTTTAGAGAAATTTAATAAAACTAACTTTAGGTTTTTATTAACTTTTCTTTAAAATTCATAGGCATGTTCTGGTGACAGGTAGGACATAGCTGCACTTCTTGTCGATGAGTTTTCAACCAATACTTGCTAATATAACTGTATTGTGCAGTTCGTACTTTGCACGTTTCTGCTCTTAGAGCAAGCAAAGCTGTATATAAAACTCATGTGAAACCAGGGGAATAGGTTAATGAGATGTACCCATTGCATCAGTTTTAATCTCTCCCAAATCCCCTTATCTGCTAGCTAATCAAATAGAGATAAAACGATTAATCTTTTACCTTTTCTTAAAAAGGAGGAGTTAAGCATGAGTTTTAAAGATGGGCTTTGGTAACTTCTTTATCCCTGTTTAATGTTGCTCCTTCTGGAAATGAAATAAAATCCACAGTTTCCTTCGTGTGTATAAAATTCCTTCTCTCTCCTTGAGCGGTAGCTGAGCTGTGGTTACTCTCAGTGGGCTGTTGCGAGCCAGGGAGTTGCCTGCACGGTCCAAGATGGACCTTTCAGGACTGGTCAGAGCTCTGACCTCTCGCCTGTTCTCTGCCTTGTCCCCTCTGGCAGGGACAGACAGAGAGCAGAGCCTGGTAGCTCAAATGTCATCCCTCCCACACACTTCATATTACAAAGTTTGTAACAGTTATTGTATACATTTCCCCAAAAGGGAGACTTGTTTTCCCATCCAGCCCCTACTTTTCCTTGTGTGACCCCTTCTCTTTGCTTACAGTGGTCAGTAACTAGAATTTATGTAGCTGCTTATCTGAACTAATTGCTTCTTGTATTATTTTGTAGCCATTTGTCTTAGGGTTTTCCAACCTACTATGTTGCTTGTGTGAAAATTGAAAACTTTATTGCTGATCCCATCTGAACTTAAAATCTGTCATGTCCTTATATGATAGGCATTATCAGTGGTTTTCCTGGGTTGGGAAGAGCACACCATGCTGAAGAAAGGCTGACAAAGCCTCACTGGCAAGTGGAGAAACCAGGCTGATGGGGAAAGTGGTTTGTTTCAGATATGGGGAACTGAGTAGAAAATTTATGTTCTCTGCAAAGGCTTTTCTGGAGAGGGAAGGTGTTCTGTTGTAGATGTACTTCATGTGGAAGCCCAAGCAAGGGGGCAAGCTTTGAACGCTTGGAGGTGAACTTCAAAATAGAAATGTAATCTATGCATTGTAGTTCTCTTAGTCTGGTTATGAAACTAAACTACTGTTATTTTTTGTTGTAGTGATGCGTTGATGACCTGGGTGAATAAAATTGTATGTGTCTTTAAGGAGCCTGGGATTACTTGCTAGGAGTATCAAAGATGGGGAAGTGCAACTTCCTAGCCCAGCAATTTCAAAATAAATGCTCAAAACAAAAACACATGCAAATCTTGGTCAACGTGCTAAAAATGGGTTCCATTTAGATTTCAAATCCATATACATGGAACTTGCATCTGCTCATCTCAAGAAGAAAAACACACCAAAATAACTGGAGGTACATAGTTGTTTTTATTGTTTTTGGCAACACCCCCTCTATTCAACATCTGTAATAGAAAGGAAGTAATTAGCTGCCCTGTTCCAGAGGGCTGTCTCCTCAGTGAAAAACACATATTCATAACAATGGATTGTTTTGCAAGTGCATTCCCCATAACCCTCGGTACTCGTCCTTCAGAGCAGCTCTGCAGCGCTGTGCTTCTACATAGCCTTTAATGTGAGGACTTTGAGTGGCTGGTGGTGGAAGGGGCTGTAGGGAGCTGTGGTTTGGCCCAACGCAGTGGTTGAAGATGACCTCAGCTCCTCAGCTAGCAGATGACAAGCTGGCTGCTATATTCTGATTCATATTATCCTAATTGATGGGGCTGGATTTAAATCCCAGTTTCTTTCTCCTGCTGGGATGAAAGTGTGCCAGCAAGGGATCACATGGTGCGAGAGCTGTGAACAACAAAAACGGAAAAAAATTCTCTTTTCAGTTAATCCTTTTGCTTTTTAAAAACGTTTATTTTCACAGTTTGGAATTTACTCCAATATCTCTGTATTCTACCCTGGAGCACAATATCTAGTTTATGCCATTTAAAAACTGTATTTTAAATTGTTGTAGTTAGTTTTAATCTGTGCCAAATAAGATAATGTTTTCATGATAATTCTTTAATGTAGACCTTTTTTGGTCACTGCTCTGGTATCCTGCATGCTGTATTTACTTCATTCTAGGCATAAATTTAAATACAGATTATGCAATGAAAAAGATTATTAGAAATGAGCATCATGCAGTATAAAGGGAGAACAAAGTGCCCACCAGAGAAATGTACTAACTTGTCCTTTAGCCTTGCTTTAATTCCAAGGAGCAATTCAATTGTCACAAAACTTTTGTAGTAGTAGCTGAGGCACTAGACGAAACAACTTACAGTAGTCCCTCCTCCTTCTCCTCCTCCTTCCTCCAGCAGTTTGTAGGTTACATAAGCTGATTTCTTTGTTTTTCCTCTTTAATAGTGAACAGACTTCACTCTCTAAGTGGAGTGGTTTGCATGCTTACGTTTTTCCTCTCAAAACAGGCTTGCCTTCAAGGAGGAGGAGCATAGTGTAATTGAAAGACCCAGCATGTAAACTGTTGGCATATACCGAACATCTGGTGAGAAGTCCATTCTGGCAACTTATAGGTCTTGTAAATAGGATATATGTGAACCTGTCATAGGGTTATTACTGTTGCGAAATCAATTCCTCCTGCAGTGGTACTGGATTATATTTATAAACAATGTCTTCTGAACCAGGTAAGGCTGAATGGGATGCTTCTGTTAAACCTTATTCTCTTCAAGACTTGGGGTGTATTTGTGTCCAGAGACACCAAGAGTTAAACTTTCTAGTTTGAAGCAAATAAACCGGTGAATATCCAGCTGCCTTGTGATGCAATACGGCTGGAATGCTCTGGTGGCTTTTTCCTCCTATTCTCAGTAAATGAGCTTGCAGTCTCTTGAACCACTTGCCTGATGCATATGCCACACCGAGAACTCTGCTACTTTTGGCTCGTTTTGCTGCTGCTTTCACCAGCTCGAGACTTTCTTAAAAGCAAATCAGTTTTGCGATGTTTATAAGTGGTTTCTGTTCCGGGCTTATTTGCCAGATTCATCAAGCTCTGTTTAGAGCTGCAAGGTTTCTGTAGGACACTTCTATAAGTAAGCATTGGCTCTAAGAATTATGTGTCTCATTGTTTTAGGAAGCTGGTGTACACTTCTAACTTATGCTCAGCTTTTCACATATAATGTTGCAATAATCCATTTATCTGATGCTTACTCTACGTTTAATGTACAGAATTGGCTTCCAGAATTAAAGAATGTTTTGTTTTATTGCACCATCCAGTGAAAGGTTTGGATTTTTTTCCATTGCAAATATTCTTGTAACTGAATTTTTAAGAATACTGTTGAAAACACTGCTTTACTTGTAAGTGAGTGCATTTTTCAGTTCTGAGAAAAGTTCAACTTAGGGTAAATTAAATTAAAAGGCTTACCCAACCCTAACAGCTTAATATAAGAAAGTAAATATTCTGAAGTTTTCCACAGAGAGACAGATGAAACAGATCTGTGGAAGGTTTGGGTTTAGAATGCTGGTCTCCCTCTGGAAAGCCCTCTGAGACTAAATAGAGGACAGGGAGTCACTGGCTGAGTGAGTTTGAGAGATTTGCTAGAGAAGCTTGGAGTAGATGTGTGCAAATAGTTCTACCCCAGCTCTCCTAATTTCAGTACTTGTGGGCATCTGATTTTCCTTGGTTACAAAGAATACTTTTAAAAAAAATCAATCTGTTCCTTATCTGTTTTATGATCAAGTTTGAAATTGCCCATCTCCCTCTAGCTTTTAATAATCAACAAAAAGGATGGGAATCACACCTTTCCTTCCACTCGATATATAATTTTGCTGTATCCTGAGAAGAATCTACATGTTGATGTAGGAAACTTTTTTTCACTGATCTAGCTCTTAAGAGCTGTTTTCTAGGATCTGTATTGCATATTCTTTTCCTGTAAATGTAACATTTAAACCCTTATGGATTTTCAGGAAGCTCAATGTCGTGCAGTAACTACTATTTTCGGTATTACAACTCATTTCCCTCTTGCCCTTTGGCTTACTTTGCATTATTTCAGTTTGCAGAGGCCTACAGTATACTTACATATAACAGTGGCAGTCTGAATGCCAAATATATTGGTGAAGCTGTGATCTTTGATTTTTTTTGGGAGATCAAATATGTGAAGTACAAATATGTTTGTAGGTGCTTTAAGATGACATAGGTTATACTATCACGGTATTTTCCAGGCAGTGTATTTCCCAGACTCCAGTTAGAAGTTGTATGAAAGCAATTAATGCAGGAGTGGACTGTGGTGCAAATACCTGGCTTGAAGGGTGAGAAGGGGTGAGCTTCTACCAGCCTGTGGAATAGCATGTAGATACCTCCTAATATGACCACCTCAGAATGGTGTAGGAGACCTATGGATATAGACAGTATGCATAGAAAAGGTGACAGCAAGTAGTTCCAGTCTGTGTGGATTTGAAATCGAGTGGTCAAGTATCCCAGGACACTCCTATAATAGTATCTAAGAGAAGCACTGAGTTGCTTGCTGAAGCACTGGCTGCCTCCAGTCTGAAATGGAAACTGTCCTGCTGGGACTGGGTGAGAGGGGAATAGCACAGCTGAAGGGACAGTGCCTATAGGAAGGTATAAATTCACACGGCAGTTTATTCATTGCTATCTCAATGTGCAGTTAAGCGTGTGTCCAGGTGCCTGAGCAAAGCAGTATTTTCCAAGTACTAAAGGGCCATAATAAATATGGAAAATATGTAGAATGCACCTTTTCTGGAGCTTTGGTGTTTTTGAAGACTGGAACTTTATAGATTTTTTTTTTTTTTCTTTAGTAGTAGTATTCACTACAAGGTGAAAGCATTGCTGAAAACCTGATGTCAAGCAATGTAATTTTGAAAAGTTCAATGATACTGTGACCCAGATGTCAACAGAGACTTAAGTGTTTTCATTAGTACAATCACTACGCTTTGCTTTGTGACTGCAGCACCCCAAGTCTTACGTTAGCCTTTTACGTGTAGGTGCTTTATAAACAGTGGCAGACAGTCTAATGGTTTACGTGAATGCTTGTAAACTCAGTGAATTTGTTGAGTGTTTACTGAAAATTCAAAGTAGTTATGGAATGCTTCTCTTCCCCATCTTCCCGCCCCCGCCCTGGGTTTATAATTATTATAAACCAAAAGGATTAAATTCCTTTAACATTAAGAGTTTGGAAATTTAGTGCCTGTGTGTTCCTTACAGTTTGACAGGCAATGCTTGACCTTGAGAAGGGTAGGAAGTTAGGAAATGCAATCTTTCCTTTAGATTGCCATAAAATATTTAACATATTGTGACTGCTCTTGCTTGCTGGTGAAAAAACCCTTACAATCATGACCTGTCTCTAAAAAGGAAAAAATAAAAAAAAAAAGGAAAGAACCGGGGGGAACAACTGAGTTAGGTCATGTAAGGTGGAGAGGGACTAGAGTATTGCCAAACCTTGTATTATAAAAGAAATTAAATGTTTATTCTTAAACAAATGTTATGTTTTAAGAGTAATTTAATAGATTTTATTTGCTCTTTGTTTTGGAAAACTTTCTTCCCCAACATGCAAGCCATCAGCTTTTTTTTAATGAATATTTTTGATACTCTTTCTTCTGATGCCAAAAACTGAGGCTCTGAGAAAAACAGTAAATATTGCATAGGAGTCAGCAACGTTTTGTTGGGCTGCAGTTCTGTGAACAGCGCAAGTGATCCAGAGGGCAGTTGCTGCCAAAAGTCTGCTCAGTCCCTCCCTGGGACTTTCCCAAACTTTTGGTCTCATCCACGAGCCAATTCAGCTCACTCACACAGCACAAAACTGTAGTAAAACCAGTGTCCACTTGCCTGCTGGCTGCAGGGGTTGCGCTGGCCTAGAGAGAAACCCAGCGAGTGTCAGAGCTGGTAAGAAGTGAGCAGTGGGAGCTATGGGGATGTGGAGGGATGGAGGGGGTAAAACTTGTATTTTCTTGGTGGAGGGCTGTCTCATTCTGTCTGGGGTAGCTGCGGTTGGGGCTTGAGCAGCTTTTTTTGGTCTGTCCTGGGGCCTTCAAATGTTTTCATTTTCAAAATGTTTGCAAAGTGAAAGGTTGCACGTCCTTCAGGTGTGTTGGGCAAAACTTGAGCTATTACAAAATTATTTTTCTTCCTGAAATGTTGTTGAGTTTAATGTATTTTTGCATTGCATGACTTCTTTTTCTTTTCCTATTCATTTGCACATTCAAAGATAAATATTTGTATGACTATTAAGCTTTTTGGATCTGTATGGTAAATAGTCATTGAAGTCTGCATCAAAAATTATCTTAATTCTCTAACTTAAGAAGATTTATGATATGGCATTTTGTATTCATTATACAGCTGCGCTCTTCTTTTTAAAAAAGTATAATTTAAATAGGGATTTGAAAAAGAGAGGAGAGAGGACTGAACAATAGAATTGTTCTGAATTTGTATCTCTTGGCCAATTTATAGAATAAAATGTAAAACTGTTTCAATCTGTGTAATGCTCAAGAGGCAACTGTACTGATGTGCAGGTCTTAATCCGGAGTGTCTTCTGTGGACAGCGCAGACAGTGGTCATCTCTGGCAATGGAGGGCTAAGGGATTTTTTCCGCATTTGAATTCCAGGCAACTTGTATTTGACTTCCTTCCATAGGGATGATTATGAACAGATGAGTTAGTGCGAAATGGTGATCTCTGTCTTGTTCCTTATGGACAAGAGACCATGTAAAAGCTGGCATAATTATGGTAGGCTTTAAAGAACCCGGACAAGGAAGGTCCTTCTTGAATAACTTCACAGGAAGGCCCTAAATGGACTTCAGCCAGGCTTTTTGTGGTTATTCTTCCTTTTTTTTTTTTTCCCCCCCAACCAGCTCAAAAGCAGGAAGCACTTGAATTCTTGTGAAGTGTCCAGCTTTGCGTTCTTTATATTTCTGGTTTGGTGCAGTGAGCATTCCCAGAGAGCTGCTTGTTTTTCCGTGTTTCGTAGATGATGGTGGTTAATTACTTGGCAGGGTGAGTGAAGTGCTCGGGGAGCCTGACAGTGGGCTGCCTGCCCCTGGCTTGGGGGAGGAAAGGCATTTGCCACTGAGCAGCTGGAGCGCTGCACGGCTGCACCTCTGGTGCTGCTGTAAGGGACAAGCAACTGCGTGTTCCTCTCCACCCACGCTTTCTTCTTTATCAAATTTGTCATTTTATATTTACTTGTAATTGTCCAAATAACAGAGTAGTGCCTGGTAGCCTGTAGTGATGTTATTGTGCAGTTAATGCCCTGCAGCCTGTTCTTATTACAGCTTATTACTTTAAATCTCAAGCCACACATTTTTAGAGAATATTTTTTTGATTTCTTTTTTCTTTTCTTTCCCTACTGTTTGTTCCAGCCCCATTGAGATGTGATTCAACAGAATTAACATTATCTAGTGGCTACTTGCTTCTGGAAAGGGAGTCTTGTCTTCCTTTCCCTGTCACTGAATTTGCATCTTTGCCTGAGCTCCAGTGCATCTAAGGTGAACGAATGAGTGAAACTGTCTGCTTTTTGTTCTGCAGGGTTACATTTCTGATGGCTTAACTTTCCAGGACTGCATCCTGGGGCTAAATGCATGCCAGCACTGATGCACAGAAAGTGGTGGGAATAGGCAGCCAGGAGGAGGGAGGGGAACAGCTGGAACAACTTGTGTCCATCACAGCTGGCTACTGGATGGGCTTTGGGTTGTTGCTGGCTGGACACATGAACTGCCTCAGCAGTTGGATATGGGTAGCAGTTTCCATCTGCCAGGGATAATTTTTTTGGCTTGTATTGAATAATTGACTTCTGTTTGGATCTTTGGCTGTTCTGCATTTTTGGATATATTATATTACGTATTTATATCTTTAAATTACTATCAGTGTGTAAATTTATACAATTTCTGCTCAGATATTCTGAAATAATACATCAGTTACAGTTTCAACCTTCTGTGATTAGATTATTATTTTCCCCCTTCGGGTCTGTGGGGTTGTTTTTTGTTTTTTTTTTTTTGTGTGTTTTTTTTTTTGGGGGGTGTTTTTTTTAACATCCCATTTCTAAAAATGCTTTCTCTTAGCAGTCCTTTTATCAACCAAGTAGCTGATCTCATGTCTTAAAGAATATGTATATTTTCTAAAATAGCTCTGAGTTGAGATGAATATGAAATAACTGCACAGATAACTGGGCAGGGTAGAAGACGAATATGTCAGTGACTGACGTGTTAGAGAAGTCTTCTGAAGCAGTGTATACTGAGCAAAATGGTGAAATTTGTAGTTAGATCAAATTTATCAATGTTTTTTTGAAAGCCTGTTAATATTAGTCTAAAAAAAATCCAAACACACTGTTATTTCATAATGGCTTATCAGTTATAGAAGGGCAGTTCTTGTTGTCTGAGTTATCTCTGCACATGCGTAGTACATAGATGTTAATATATCACCTTGTATCTCATACAAACCATAGGAACGATTCAATCGGCTGCATTTTTCCTTCGCATGACCCCACTGGTGCAGGTGCTGTCCTTAATATGAAGTTGCACTGTGCTGCCCAGCATGGTGTCATACTGGTTATCTTATATATGATAATGGGAAGAAAAGAAATTATCTTAAGACTTGACAAAGTGAAACAAACACATAGGGCCTGGTGCCACAGCCCTCGCTCAGACAAGTTGGTCTTCTGTGATCAGTGGGTCTGCTTATACAAATGAGATGTCTAATTTATTAAATAGGAGCTCTGGACATTTAGAAAATTATGATTGCCATCTGTGCAAAACATGCTGGTGTCAACTGAAAACTCAGTGAAAAAATTTCAGTGTTAAGTAAAATAATTGTTGAGAGGACATTGCTTATCTCACACAGCTCTGCACAGAAAACTAAAAGGAAAAAATAGTTTGGGGAAAACTTGATGGAGGTGCATCCTGTTCATCTTTTCTCATGGTAGAGTTCATAATCAAAATGGCCATTAATGCAGTAGGAACTCAAGAAAGCCACACAACCTTACTCAATCCTTTCCTTCGTCAAACGCGTAGGAAGCTGTAAAGAGCTGTAAAGGGGCGGGGAGGGAAGGAAGTGACCCTCGGGTACAGGGCTCACCGTTTTTCCCATGATCACGACAAAGGAAGAGGTTGAAGTACGTAGTCAGGACACTCCCATAACTCTGTGAAATACTGCCATATGAGAAGCAGTTCTTGAGCTGGAAGTTGCCGTCATGTGTTATGGCACTGACAAAAGGCTGTGCTGACAAGGAGGGAGGAATTTCCTGGAGTTACCTGGTATAGAAATGAGACAGTAACAGCAGGGTAGCTGACTCTGGTTACAGGATCAACTAGCCCTTCCTTATCCTGGAGCGATGAAGCTGCTGCTACTTACTGTACCCATTTTATTTCTCGGTGGTTTTTTTTGTGGTAACCTTGTGGTTCTTAACTACATAAAGCTTACGCTACATGGCTTGTAGGGTCAGGTACTGTAGTCACCCTTAAGTCTTGTAGCCTTAATAAAAAGAAAGAAAAAATATTGTCCAAACCTGCTGGACATGATTTTATAAAAAACAAGCCATGAAAAGTCTCTACAAGTAAAAGAACACTATTGCATATTTTCACTTTAGATTTTGGGCTTGATAATACATGTTCAAAGACCAAAGTGAAAACAAGGGTTTGAGGGAATGTTTTTGTAATACAGGAACTAAGTATGTGAAAGAGCAGTGCTTGGTTCCTATAAACAGAGCTCCTCATACTTTGAGCTCTCCCTTCAATCATATGTCTTTCTGGAGACATGCCTTGAATGTTGCTTGTCTCTGTTCATGTAAGAAACCTCCATTATTCATTAAATAGTTGATGAACAACCGCCATCAGCAAAGCCATTGTCCCACTGTGTACGAGTGTAGGTGACTCATAAGAACCTTAGTGTAAGAGATGCTGTGTTTTTGGCAGAGGACCTCAGTCATAAGCTACTTCTTTCAAACCGCAAGCTGCGCCTTGGCAGCCTATTCTAAATCAGTGGTTTCCAGTCAAGGGAGATGTCAGCGTGCTTCAGCCACTGTGCTGTGTAGTTCTGCCTGCTCCCTCCAATGCCCTTGCTCTCCTGTGGAGGGGGGAGCAGCAGTGGCAGGTTTCTGGAGCTCCAGCCAGCCGGAGCAGCTGCAAGGCCCAAAGGCTTGCTCCCTTCCCTCCCCACAATGGGGAAGAGGTAGGAGCAATGGCCAGGAATAAGGTTGTCACACGTTATCTCTGTGACTTGCAGCCTCTGCAACCTGTGTCGTGAGTAGTGCTCTGTAATTCCAGTCCTGCGGTCATCAGTAACCCCCCAGCCCCTCTAACCCTAAGGTGCCTCGGCATTGATTTTGCCACCAGTAGCTTCCAAAAACCGTGTGATTAGAGAGCAGCGGCACTGCTAGGCTGTAGACAACAGTATGAAAGAAGTGGTCCAGCAAGGGAAAGGTGTAGAAGATGGTGACTACAGGGAGCTTGTTCTCAGAAGGTTCAAAACTGTGTCTTTTTAATATAGTTTTAAAAAGCTGTTCACTGTTTCTGTTTTATTTTACACAACTAGTTAACATTCATAATATATACCACTTGGACTTCTATCAAATTAACTTTTATTTTAAAGACTCTGCATGTTGAAGGTGTTTTTTTGACTTGCTTTGCATTCTCTTCCCTCACGTTGCATGTCCATATTCCAGAATGTGCACTCTCTGATGAGGAATGTACTATGATCAGTGCATGTTGCATGGAGAAACCATAACTACTTCTTAGAAAATACTTCTTTGGACTCAGTCTTGGAAAAAGCCATTTGAAGCCTTGTACAGTGCTTTTTGTTTCATTGGAACAGCATCAGCAGTGCATGTTATATTATTGTGCTAATCCAAAATTTAAACAAATGTTGAAAGATAATCCCATTAATTGCTGACTTATTCGTTTTATTAAGACTCACAGCAGATGCGCAGGTCTGCCTGCATGGAAATGACTATTAGATCAGAGCCAAAAGAACAAAGATCACAGCCAGACGGGACAACAGACTAAGGCACACTGAGTCTGCCTGCTGTAGCCAGTGTTGGCAGGACATCTGTAGTGAATGTGAAATTCCCATTCCGTCCTTTACTTTGCGTGATATACAGTATAATGAGACTGAGATCAGGAGATTATTGATGTTTGATCTTATTTTGTTAATATTTCAGTGCTTCCTGTCAAAGCTTGAACTTTATAATCTTGAAGCAGGTAACCTATTTAAATGCGGTGGCATCCATAGCTGGTAACTTGGCAAACTTAACTCTTCAGTAGCAGTTACTATAAGCTCTATTTCAGTCTAAAAGTGAAAGTTACTGTGGGAAAAATGTGCGGTTTCTTCCAACCAGAACAACTATAAAGCTTGACAAAACATAGGAGAGGCAACATTGAATGCTTGAGTCTTGTGAATACCCACAAACCAAATCAGTGCAGTAACGTCTCATCTTAAACCAAGAAGATATGGGTATATGTCTGCTTTCAATTGGGTTCTATCACTGATGCTCTGCATAATGCACCTTAGTTTATTAGAAATGAAATTATTTCAAAAGTCAAAGCTGTGTCTCTTCTTAGAATGTCTTTTGTGCGTTGTACACAGTTAAACTTGCTGAAGTTTGTTTTGGTTCTTCTTCTCTATTACTACTCTGTGTGTTGTTGTAAGTGGTTCACATACTGTGTTATGCATACCACAATTTGGAAACCTCTGCTCTGTGTTACTATGTAAGCCAGCAGATCTACCAAGATGTTGAATATTTTCTAGTTCTTAGCAAGTATTGTATAGCAAGTGTTTGGCCTGCCAGTTTAAGATAAATATTGTTTCATCTGTTTAACTTCACCATCAAATGTTGTGAGTGCATTCGCAGTGGTCATTGAACTAAAAGAGCAGTATCAATACACTTCTAGCTATCTGCAATTTTTACCTACCATATTTACTTGGAGTTTTATTTACTCCATGCAATAAATGCTATGAAAGGTAGGATAATATTTGTTTGGGAGTCCTAGGAATGTTCCCATGCAGTGAGAAATAATAGCCTTATATGCTATACATCTTCATTATTCCCAGAAAGTGGTCTCCCTTATTCTGGTGAGCTTAGAATATTTTTGCCTGTGTCTGGAGAATAGCTTTGCAAGAAAAAACCCTACATTTTTGCATTTTGCCAGCATATGTATCTGAACTAATCCTTTAATAGAACCTGATGTGTCCTACACTTTGCCAAGATTCTACTCTTTAAAGATAATTCTAAACTTTCTGATATTTGCCTTTTATTTTTTTGGCCAGCACCTTCTTGCAGAAAGAGAACTAATTTCTTCAGCGAGACAGCCCTCCTGACTTCAGCAAAAGTTTGGGGTTTTTTTCTCTTTTTACAGCATTGGGTTATCAACTGTTTGCAGTACTTAAAGCAGTGGCTCACCACAGGCTGGCCTGATGTTTAACCTTTAGAGCTCATCTGCATAGAACAGAATATCAGTACGAGGTTTTTGTACTGTTCTGCAGCTGCAAAGCATTCACAGCTCATCACCACTGTGATGGGAGAGGTGAAGATATATCAAAATATAAATGTGTAATTAACTTGAGAGGATAGCATTTAGCAGAATGTGGAGGAAGGTAGGTTTTTTTTTTTCAGGAGAGAAACTTGGATCTCCAGACTTCCTACTCTCCTCCTCCATACTTCTAATTTCCAGATAGCTTGGGCTTAGTCCGGTTATTCTTAAAACATGCTTGGTTATGCATCAACAGTATAAGCCTCTTAGTAACATGTCGGTTCCTCTCTCACAGACAGACAAACCTGTGAAGGGTAGGTACCAAGTTACTAGAAACTTAGTTTTGAGGACAGGTTTGGACGCAATTGTGGGCAAAATCCGTGACCTGATTTACTAGATTTCCTGCTCAGGCCTCAACAAATCTATTGTTGTAACTGCCTGGGCAAGAGACCACTTTCTGCCTTCTTGTTTGTGCTCAGGAAGCTGCTCCTTCTTGTCCTGGCCTTGCTAGAGCTCCTGTAGTGTTTGGTGAGTAGGTGGATGGGTTGAATTATTCTCTTGTCGAGTCAGTGCTACTTAATGCTCTTCTGAACTGATCAGGAGATTGTATGGCTAGGTTACCGTAGCTAAACCAATGTAAAGCAATGCTTTGGTAGATGCACTATTAGCTGAACATCCACGTATGTCCAGGGGTGAGTAGGAACGGTGAAGCTTTGCATTGATCTTAGATTAAAAGATCTAGCACTAGAACATCAAGACCATGACCATTATGGCAGGTTTTATTGAGACAACACACTAGGTGTACATAGCTATATAATTTTAAGAGAAGCAATTTTGAGACTTAAATTTTGCTTCCTGGCAGTCACAAGAGAATAACTCTTTTCCCATAGACTTTGGTTACATCCAGAAATGCTGGATTTCTTTCATTCAGAATGTATGATCAGGAGTGGGATTGGAATGGCAGTAAAAATTAGATAGTGCTGGAACAGTACAGATGCACTATGTGCTATAAGCAGGACTGAAAACAAATATAACAAAAGACCTAATGGTGTTGAGATTGTCTTCCTGAAGCTTATGGAACTGCTGATGGAATACCTATCCAATACTAAAACATTATTTTAACCTTTGGTGAATATAAATAAGCCTTTTTTTCATGTTACTGTCATTTCAAGCTGGCTGATTATGTTTGTCTAATGTTTGTGGCTGCAAGTTACTTCTAATTAGAATGCTCTGAAAAAATAAATAATGCATTGCCTAGCTTCAAACATTCCTGCAGATGCAAGCATGTTTGCAAGCATTCTAGCTTCTAATTTCCTTGCAGATGATAAGCAAAATAATTAAGTGCTTATCACATTTACAGTGTTTATTTCTCTCTTCTGTTAGTTATTTATTACCTCTTCTTTCTCACTTACATTCTTGCCTGCCCCCATTGAAAATTTTTTTAAATCTTTCCCCACCTTTCTCTCCTCTTCAGTGTATTTAATCATTCCAAATTATAAGAGGTGTGGTATTAATCATGTACTAGCTAACACAGTAACTGGCTGGTAGTATTTTGTTGCACATTGCATTTCTGACTTCAAGTAAAATTTCTCAGTTGTTATAACGCATAGGAATAGCAGTAATACCCAAGTGTTTCTTTAGTCAGGTCAGAAATAATCACAATGCGAATCTACTTCAGCCCAGTAAAAGATGCAGGTTTTTGCAGCATGTCTGAGTTTTTGCATATATAATGGGATTTTAAGTTGTACTTACATGGCAACGACTGTGTTTCTAAAAGGTGACTGTGTTATTGCTTACTTAAATGGACAGAATTGAGCAGCTCTACTGAAATGCATGCTGCTGATTGGGGAGCAAGTATTTGGTGTTTTTGTAATGTGCTCAAAATTATGCATCTAAAATATACTCCAGCTTTCACCTGCATCGTTTCTGCTTCTCATCTCACTGTGTGGTTGAACAAGTGCTGGTGCTGGCGTAGGGGAAGGAGTAGCCAGAAGCAGAAGCTGGAGTGGATGGTGACGAGGAGGGAGGAGGAGTAGCAAACCACAGAGCTGCCCTGTTCTCAGCAGCAGCTCTGCATCTGCCTCGGCTTAAAGTGATCGTGAGTGATAACCTGAAACAGGAGTAAGTGCCTTGATAAAGTTGTGTGTGTAAAATAAGTTCCTGTTCTGACCCCAGCAGTACCTTGTTTTCTTAGGAAATAAATAAGGTACCATTTTGATGGAGATTTCCAGCCTTGGCCTGCCTGAACAGTTGACAGCTGCAATGCTCCTTACTGAGCTGCAGCTGAGGAGTTGGAGATTTTGAAGTGTATTAGCTGCCAAATCTGCAGGCAAAATAGTTTTCAGAAAGCTCTAAGACTTCAGACTTCCACCCTCATTGCGAAGTTATAAGCGATCTGAATGTAAACTTATAAATTATGTGCAGTTGCCTACCTGACTTGTACATCATACTGATCCTGAAGGAGTTACTCTTTTTTAAATTTGTTTCTGAATTGGCGATTCCCCAACTGGAGTGTAAACTACACTACAGTAGTAGCTACAGTATAGTATGGGATTCTGTAGGAGAGGGAAATTCAGCCTGTTGGCTCTTTGACGGAGACAAGGAAGACTTGCTGGTCTGTACCTTGGTCTGTCTAAGAGCTTTCAGTACTCCCACCTCTATAGGAGAGACAGCAATAGCACTGAAGGTACCTTCTTAGGCATTGAGGAATGGTGTGGGACAGAGCTCTCACTGTTGTAGTACAATACAACTTTTTGTGTACGGAGCAATACCCAAGGAAACAGAGCTGAGGAATTTCTGACTAAGATCACAAATGTCTGAGAAGCTTCTATAGGTGGTGGACCTCATTAAATTATCCACATCATTCTGGGGCCAGCCACCTTTATGTTCTTGGGAGATCCCTTGCTATTTGAATGAAATGGAAGAGGGGAGGATGCCCTGTTGCAGCCGTGGGTGTCCTGCGTGCGTTGTGATCCAAGAACTGGCTCTTTGGTAGGGTGGGTTGTCGATCTCGGCGTGGACCTCTGCAAGGCTTCATGTTTGTAGAGGAAGTTTCTTGATGTAGGGCTACTTCAGTATTTAAAAGGGGAAAAAAATGCTTTTAAGAAATAAAACATAAATACTTGAAAATATTGTTGGAATCCATGAAACGTTGAAAAGTCTTTAAACAGTGTTGAGCAATAGCTATGGTATCTCTTTCTGCTGCTGGTCTAAGAGCAGGCTTGGAATGGCTTGATATGATGGTGTGGGACAGGAAGATGGATTAGATCAGAGTGGACCCTGCAGACCAGTTGTAGTTCAAAAGACATCAGAGGATCACTTTATGAAATGGTTGAGCGAGTTTTGGATTTGCTTTTTTGGAAGCATGCAAACCAACCCCTACTCATGTTTGCACTTCTACTAGTACAAGCAAGCAAAGGTAAAATGATGGCAAATAATAAATTTAAGTGTTCAAGCTCTACCCTAATAATTTTGTTAAAAATTAAAATAATTATGAAAACACTGGAATAAATGATAAATGGGTTTTCTTCCTTTCCCTTGGTCCTCCCCACAGAAAAGTTGTGGATTTTTTGGATTCAGAATTGAATTAATATTGACCTAAGTGAGATCTCAAGGTCTTTCATAGTTTTTCATTGTGTTTACAGAACTTCCACACCCCAACACAAAAGCCCACAGTGCAGGCTTCTGTGAGCATATTCTAATAAGTGCTTTTATTACAGTTTCCATTGTTTGGATATGTTTTGCTTTATGTTTTCTTCCAGCTTTCTTACAAATAGCAGCATATTGATCCTCTTAATCAGTATAAATTCCGTTCTGATAGGAAGAAATGTAATAGCAATGTCAGCTGGTTTGTGCTTTGCTCTTTTTTTTAAAATACTTACAATAGGAGCCATTTCCTACAAAAAAGTTGCAATACATTTATCTAATTTTTGGATGCTACATTCCATAATAAAAGAAACTTTTTGAATGTATAGCATTTTGTGAACACTTTGAATACAGAAATAGAATGGCTGAACAAAAATGCTGTTTTTTCTATTGTTCTTCTGTTGAAGAAAACCATTGACAATTCAGATAGGAAAAAGTCTGTTAGAGATTGTAATCTTTCTATAGGAGAGCCTAGTCTAGTCATGGTGGAGATGTTTTTTATATCCAGCTCTTCAAAGTCTGAGCAACATAATAACTTCCAGTGAAAGACAAAGCATGTTTTTAGGATGAGACACTCTTCAAAGAGAAGAGAAATATTCTCTTTTTCTTTATAGAGAATTGTTAGCACTAAATAAATGTGTTTATAATCATTCTACCTTATATATTTAATCCTGTTAAAAACTCTTGGGGTTTTGTACCTATTTCTTTTTCAGGCAGCAGCATCTGTCCAAAGTCCTTAATATTGTGTAGATCTTGTCCAGCAAGTGCCACAACCAGGCTAGTTGAGCAGAATGTACACAATGAAGCGGCTCAGGGAATAAATGGAAGTGTGCCAGTCAAACAGTCCCCACGTTCAGCTTCAAATCCAAAGCCACAAGGTAAGTAGTCTCAAATATTTTGGTTAAGAATGTTGTTCGTCATCTCAGACTTTTAAGAGAAATAGAGCACCTTGAAAGAACTGTATTTCTCAGAAAGAAGATAGTGGGGTAAAAGATTGTTACTGAAATACAAATGTTCTGTAAATGCTTTATGAATCTGTAGTTGCTGATAATATTTTGCTGAAGAAGGTTCTCAGGGGGACAGTTGGACTTCCTAATATGTTAAAAAGTGTAGATACACCTATGTGCTTTTCTCTCAAGTGTCTAGTGATTTGTTGTGCACTTACTGCCAGGCAGCAAGTGTTAAATTCATTCTCTGCCCAAAAAGTGGCTCATAGGTACAGGTGAGGAAACACATGTAAGCCCCTTGTTTGTGTCAAACTGTTGTCAGGGCTTATTTTTCAAAAGGATTACTGTATTTGGGCTGGGAGTTTGTGGTACTGGTTTTGAATTAGACGGAGGGTTTGGCAGGCTGGCTTTGAGGTGGGGTTGGTGGGGAAAATATTCATAACCTTTGAGGTTCTAGCTGAGCTCAAGAGAAGCCCTCCTGCAGGAGTATGTGGAAGGAGATGAGAACTTCATGTTTGTGCAGTAAAACCTGACCAATAATGTCTGCAGAGTGGAAGCAGATTTCCTTTCTTCCCGTACCTAAATAGTATCTTTACTATTAGAAGCTAAATAGGTTTCTAGCCTACATTTTGACTTTATATGTCTAAACCTCAAACCATCTTTTTATGTGGTCTTCTCAGTAATATTGATGATTCTGCTGAAGTTGATCACAACAAAGAGTCAGTGTGTTCTGGAAATCTTGTATTCAAAGCGAATCTGGACTGATGTCTTTTAAGAGTGACATACGATAGGAACTTCATTCATCTCAAAAATTAAAAGAAAGAGTGAGATTAGAAGACTGATATCATGATCCTGCTCAGTGAATTGGATTTTGAGACACAGTGCTGATATGACAGAAACTAGAATTACTTACAGAAAACTAGATCACATTTAAGTTATGTATAGAAACCAGAATCACATAGAGTCATCATGTAGTGGATTTAACAATCTGTGTATCAATTAATGGGAAAATGAGTCTTGAAAAATTTTTCATCAGCCCTGAGTCCATTTTAGAGTTAAGGGGGGAAGAAATTTATTGGGCTGTCAAGAAAGTTTTTTTTTTACTTAGGGAGAATGAGAGCAAAATAAAGCTGTATTTTTTATATTGTTTGTTTTTATAGAACTTTTGCCAGTATTGTTCACTAAACTGAGATGTTTTTATCAGTCATATGTAAACATTACTTATCTGAGTGGTCTTTCTGCACCAGTTCCTAGGTCTTTGAAACATGTTCTCTGAAGCTAAATTAACAAGAGAACACATGTCCTTCCTAAGAAAAATATTTTAGAAATTTGTTAATGGATAAAGAGAAATGGGCAATCAATAAAAAGAAGCCTTTCAAAAACAAAGCCAGCTCACTTATTATAAATTTAAGCTGTTAGATAAATCAGGAGTTGGCTATTACTGGACCCAATTCATTCAAGTAGTTACGCAGCTGTTGTTTCTCTTTCCTAGCTATGACTTTGGTGTTTGTCAAAATTGCTTGCTCCAAAATGTGGCATAGCCAGCAATAGTGTTGTACTCTAAGAAATGCAGCTGTGTAGATTGTATTCAATAATACTGTTGTAAATAGTATTTTGTGCCTGCTTTGTTCATGGGCCTATGTCTTTCTCCATTTGTTTCTATTAAATACGTGCATCATATCAAAGTTATATAGTATATCTTTTTGTCCTTTTTATTTAATTGAAGCAAAACAAAATAGAGTGAATGAGATAAGGATTTGGGAGTCCAAATGATCCAGGCAAACTAAATTGCTCTGGTTTATTGCTTTAAATGTGGTTGCTAATTTTTTTGGGGGGAACAGCTTTTCATGTACAGGTACAGAAACATTTTTGGTTTATAGTAGCAGGAAGTGTTTTTCCAAATTGTTGTTCTAGTCATGCAAATACTAAGTGTCCTTTCATAGTGAAAGGAAACAAGGTGACAGACCTGAATTGTAATGCCAGTGTATTTGGTTGTTGATGAACTAACTGCAAAATTACCTTCATCTAACCTACAAAAATGTATACAAGTAAAATGAGAGATATAAAGATGACTTTGACATTGCGTTATAAGTGGGGTACAGCTATTTTTAGTAAAATTTAGCTTTAATGGAGGAAATAGAGCTTTAATATAGAGGGAAAATGTCCAAAATCTTGCACTTGAAATGAACGCTGGACTCTGAACTTATTTTGTCTGTTCTTGGTCTCTGAGAAGTAGTTTAAATATTTGGAAACAGATCACTCAGGGTAACTAGATCAAGTGAATAAATTTTTGCACAGAATCCAATACAAAATTCTTTCTTTTCATTTTTATTTCAAGGAGAAAACAAACTAGCTGTCTGATACACTGACAGTATAAGAGCAATTTTTGTTCTCCAATAATTACTTCTATCAACAATTTAGAAATTCATATGTCAGATTTCTGTGTTGAGTACAGTCTGATCATGAAAGTCTTTGCAAATTTGGAACAAAGCCTGAGACTGACTGAAGGCCAATGAGGGAGTCGAGCAAAGAAATCAGGACTGCAGAGAAAAGCAGTCACAGTCTGTACCAGCTGTGAAACACAGTGCTCTGCCTTTGCATCACTGCAGTGCATTCCCTGATAAAGTGGACTAATCCAGACTGGAGGTAGTCAGTGGAGATAGAAGAATACGCTACTGAGTTCCAAGGCAAATATGATGCACCGGTGATGAAGCAAATTGTTAGATAAATCGAAATTTGCCCTAACCTACAAATATTTGGGCGGCGATCTGAACCTAACGATAGCAGAATGCATGTAGAGTGACATGTACAAATTGACCATTTTTTTTCTAGTTTCTGCTATTTCCTGCTCTTTGAACCTCTTGCATGAGTTTTATATGATGCCCAATTACTAAATACTGGGCATTGAAACTGTTTTCTGTAACAGGCAGTATTATTGTAGGATGCGAAAATATGTTGAAATGTCAACACTTCTTCAAAGCAGTGAAGTGTCTTGTCAGCTCAAGACTGTGCATCAGTTGCTCATTTAAATTTTTCTAATGAGTGCTTGGGAGTACTTGTGAAATCTCCTGCTGAGGCTGAAGAGGCATTTTTGTTTGGGTTGGAGATGATTTTCCACTCCAGAAGATGGCCTGGTTTGTGCTCCTGTGAAATGGTATGGACACAAAGCATTCAACACGTAGACTTCAGCAGTCAGTTTTAGCTGACTATACACTGTGTAGCACCAATCCTGTCCTCCTTTCTCAGTTGATTATAGTATAGTTTGTGGTTTTGAAGGTATTCAGTGGCCTGGGCCCAGAAAAGCTGAAAGACCTCTTAAAGTTCTGGGAGGTAGTCTGTACTTCTCCGGCAAATGAAACTTCTACAACTGAAGGTGAACTGAAGTAAAATTGAGAGCTGTTTCTAGCTAGACTTCTCCAGTCTCAGTGGTGCTTTAAGAAACCTGTAGCAATGTCTCTTTTATCAACAAAACTGCTAAGTCCCAAACATTATCTCCAGGGAGAAGACAAATGAGAGAACAAAGCACACCTTATTATTATTGGTCTTCTTTCTTAATATGTTATTGGAAGATACTTGTTCTGATGTGATATAAAACTGTGGAAATGTACATCCTAAAGAGGAGATGACTTTTTCTCTCCTGTTGAGTCTAGATTACTAGTTATTTTATGCTGTTCTTGTGAGTGTAAATCTTTTGTATCTGTCCAGCTGTGCTCATTTCATCTTCCTGAAGGTGATGGAGCATGCAAGGACGTGATGAAGGATGACTCAGCCAGGAGAGCTGTAGTTGCTTACCACAGGAACTTCTAACTGTGTGTTTTCATTTAATAAAAATGTAGCAGCATTTTTAACCAGCAGGAGTTAAATGCATAGAGGGAGACTGGACGCATTATACTTTCCAAGAGAAGAGATAAATGACCTTTGCTAACACGCTTTGGAGTCAGCAAAGGTGGTTGCACCTGTTTGAGCCATTTGTAGCATTACCTCCCATTTCCTTATGTACAAGTACAAAGTTGAATGCACAACTAGGCACTGCAGCTTCAATATTGATTGGGTGTTTCAGCTAGTGTTATACAGCAGCAGCTACCTGAGCATACTGAGGTTGGGCAGAATATGCAGTTCATGTCTCCTAATGAGCTCAAAATTCTACAGTATAGAGACAAGAGTATTTATAGACTTGAACAGAGCTCTGTATTATGCAGGGTATTACAATGGGCCAGTCTTTTCTCATTTTTTTTTTTTCTTTAAGATCCGTGCTCTGTGCACATTGAAAAATAATCTGATTAATAGAAAACACTTCAGAAGTACATTGAAGGGAGAATTAATGGAATTTGTTTTCCGTAATCCCTCTTAACAAGGCTGACCTTACAGGAGGGTTTGTGGGGTTTTTTTACACTACTGATTCTTTTCTTTTCATTGATCTTGTGACTGTCCTTTTCCCATTGCTCTGTTTCTAAAACTTAGAGTAGCTACAGCAGCAGATGATTAGGGGAAATGCTGTCTGTTAGATGGTAATAGGGAGTAAAGAAGAAATATCTGGCATTAGTGAGTTTGTGTGGCTGGCTGATTTTTGGTTCTCCTCTGAAGACGTTACAGGGATTTTCAGTATATTGGGATTAGCCAGTTTGACCAGAGATTCCTTGTGTTTGCAGTACTGACATGCTGCTGTGCTGGGGTTTTTCGTTATTTTTCTTCATAGTAATAGCTGCAAAACTGTATGACACCTCCACAGAGTGTTCTAGAATTTGATTTTTGTCCTAGTGGATCCAGTATAAAAATAGCTTCCAACTAATTCCTTCTGATTTATCAGTAGACATTAATTCCCTCAAGTTTGGTAGTTTTAATATATCCTTGTGAGGACATTAACATTTTATGAGATGTATAAAAGAACCAAAGAGATGTACAAGTCCATTAAATAAGAGTATTCACAGGACCACGGGTTATAAAAAATCCATTGCAAGAACAAGAACTGTTCTACAAACTAGCGTGGTGCTGGTCAGTAAACCCACCTAGTGTCCCCTTTTCCTTCAGTCTCCTCCCTGAGGGAATGGCAGGGCCCACGCTCAATTATGTGTCCTGCTTTTTCCCAGCCCGCTTGCCTCGCCTTTTTCAGCTGTCCCATTGCCTTTGTCAGCGCAGCAAGCTATTCGGCACTTGGACAATTATCTGATGCTCGTTGGCCTAATTCTGCCAGACCTTGTCCAAACTCCCTGAGAAGAGGGAAGAGAGGGAAAGCTGCTCCACTGCACTGCAGCTGCGGCTGAGCAAATGTATGCGGCTTCTCAGGAGGGGCTTCAGTTATCACACGTGCTCAAGCAGTTACACAATTTAGTATTCTCCTTGTTTCAGGATTTCATTCTAACTATTTGAAAGTTGCAGTATTTTAAGTCATCCTTTCTGCACTGCATCCTTCTCCAAACTTGCTTTTTTGCTTGTATGAATAAATATAAAATAAAGCTTGAAAGGACCAAAGATACACACATATACACAGTAAAAGAATCTGATCTATGGTAATTCTCTTCCTTCTCCTTCTGATTATTTCATTTATCAGCATTTGTAGTTGATATGGTTGAAGTCTAAACCTTTTTGTGGTACATTCATTTCTTCATAGAGTCCCTCATGGTACTTTTCAGACTTCAGCGATCACTACAATCCCACTTAAGTGCAGTTAGGTTATTGGAAGCACGGATAAATATTACCTCCTATAAATTTAATGTAAGGTAGAGACAGAAAGTCACCCTTAATCAAGTTTTCCTCAAAGTTTATCATAGTCTGTGATAGTATATTTTGCAAGAATTTTTTCAACAACACGTTCAAATGTCAGTTGATGGGATTTAAGCTAATTCCTGTGGTGTGCAGGTTTTCCAGGGTAAGTCAGTAAGCTATTTTGGGTCAGCAATGTGAGAAACATAGCTTTTTCACATCCATCTATTGTGTATCCTGTACTGGTGCTTATTTTTCTACCATGAGAGTTGCACGGGATTCCTAATGCCAATTCCTGTCCTCCTTTCCTTCATGTTTGTTCCCTGGCAGGTCTGTGCAGTTACTGGAGGGCCAGTGCCTGTGGCACACCGGAGCGTGGTGCCTGTGGGGCAGCAGCCAATCCCCTGGGGCTGCCGTTTCTGCTGGCAGTGCATTGCTCCTGCCAGTTTATGCCTGCTTTTTTACTAAAGGCCAGATACAGAATCATAGAATCATAGAATGGTTTGGGTTGGAAGGGACCTTAAAGATCATCTAGTTCTAACCTCCCTGCCACAGCCAGGGACACCTTCCACTTAGACCAGGTTGCTCAAAGCCTCATCCAACGTGGCCTTAAACACTGCTAGGGAGGGGGCAGCCACAACTTCTCTGGGCAACCTGTTCCAGTGTCTCACCACCCTCACAGTAAAGAATTTCTTCCTAATATCTAATCTAAATCTACCCTCTTTCAGTTTAAAACCATTCCCCCTCATATAGTCTTTATTCTTCAATTTCATATCAAATGCTTTCACTTCCCCCCCACAATATGCTTTGGGAGTGTGTGTGGGAATTAAGAGTTGTGTTCTTGGGAATTAAAGACCTTTCCATTAAGTCTCTCCTTTTGATGGAGCCGGAGGTGCATTGCTCTGATAATGGGACACGTTGGGGCCCTGTCTGTGAAGTGCTTTTGCTGCCCACAAATGCTGCATAGTTGCTTAAAGGGATAAAAGTTAATTTAAAGGTCCCCAGTGCTTGTGACTTTAGTTGCTTTACGTGTCACCTTGTCTTTTGTGTTCTAGTCACTGCTGTATTAAACAGTGGCTGATCATTAACAATCTAATTAGAAGGACTCATGGTAGGGATGGGCAAAAAGCAAGAAGAATAAAAAATATTTTCAGGGGGCCAGGTTTTCAGCAGTATAGATAGGCAAAGGTTCAGTGAGTAGAGGAAGCTCAAAGCTGGAGGCAAATACCTTTTCCACTGACTATTATTATTGAGGTCATGAGGGAGAAGGTAAAGAATGAGAACACCAGAGTTTCAGAGCAGCAATTTAAATCTCTCTTGAGCTCCACAGCACAGCTAGATACTTTGAATATGCTTAATTCTTTTTTACAATAAAACCTGCATTTATGGAGGCCACATATGTGTTTACTACAGTACACTATAAAAAACAACCAAACAAGAAAACCCCCTAATTTTCTAAATTATTAAAGTGGCATGTGGTTTGGCTTGTATCCAAGAAATATAGCAAGATTCCTGATACCAGACAGTGCATAAAAAAACTACATGAAGTTTCTGTATTCATAAAGCAACTTTAAGGTTGAGTAAAGCCAAGAGCATCTCTTCTTCATTACTGTAGTAAGTTCTTTTGCAAAAACCTCATATATGTTCGGGCAGTTCAAAAAAACAGTTCATGAGCAACTGATTGTTTTGTTGTTGTTGTTTTGCCAGTGCTCCAAAGCCAATTCATCTACAGAAGTGTCACTTGTTACTTACCAAACCCCTAGGCATAAAGCTTTATCAAATCAGAAACCAAGAATGGAGGAAGAGACACCCACCCCTGTTCCTAGTGTTGCGAAGGAAAAGTCCAGTAAAGTGTCGGATCTCATCAATCGTTTTGAGGGAGGCAGGTATGTAATAGAATTGGAATTGGTTTGTAATTCTGTTGTGTGTGGATTGTTGGAACTTGAACCTGTGAGGAAGAATGTTGGTACCACCATAGTGCTCAAACTGATCCCTGCCAGAGGGTTCATGGCAAAACTGCATGTGTTTTGAAGTGGTGCAAGCCAATTGTGTATTTGGCCTGTAGAATGTGTGCTTTTTTATAAGGTGCAGTCTTAATTTTTCTTCAAAAAAATCCCGAAAAAACAACACAAAGTTGTAGCATTTTTAAAACATCCTGGAAAACGTCATCAATTTGAAATAAGTGCTGATTTTAGAATGAAACATTGGTGCTAATCTTAAATTCTTTTGTTCTTGCAGAAAAAAATATTTATTATTATAAGCAAATAGAAAAACTTGAAATCCTGATTTTCCTTTTGTACTGACTTAACCTCTTCAGATTATTCACGTGAAGAGGGTGAAATGAGTTATTTGTATTGATATGGCATACATTCACTAAACTGTTTGCTTTGTAGTACTTGGTGATTTTGGTGGAGTACTTTGATGTTTTTGAGTTTTGGTGCTGCCTTTTACAGGAAACATTTGGAACTTTGAGACACACAAACCACAGTGAACTCTGCTTTCACAAAACAGTGGTTACTTCTGTGTCTTTAATTAGATGTACGTGACAAGCGTTATAACTCTGAAACAGAAGTTCCAAATATATCTGCCTCTGTATAAAGAGAGCAACCTTCCAGAAAGCCCATGACAGAGGAGCAGTTTCAAGAAACAGTCCAGTGACAGTTGAGCTTTGCAAGTTTTGGATGTGGCTTTCTTGTGTTTCCCGGGATACTGATGTTCTGAAGGAATGGCCCCTATGGGAACGAAATGAATGCACGATGTACAACAGAGCGTGTCCTTCTGAGGAGCCAGAGTATTAAGACTTTCACAGAAATAATTCCGCCTTAAGATGGGGGAATTCAATCCTTTATACAGAAGCAGCTAAGCATTGCAAAAGTACGTTTGTCTAGTGAATAGTAAATCATTTCAGAGCTTCATCTGCAGAACTTCCGTCATTAGGCAGAAATTTAATTGCACTGCTGTCATGACAGCTGCCAAAAGATGGGAAAAAGAAATCACTGCAGCATGGGAGGTCCTGTGAATTCTTCTAGCTCAGGTCTCCAGTCCTGTTATCACTTTGCTTCCCAGTCTTCCTCCAAAGCATCATCCAAGACTTTTAGCAGTGTAGTATCCTTAGAAAAACAATTTTATCCTTTGTAAAAGGAAACTTCTCGGGTTCATTGTGCACTGCACCAATGAGCCCTACATTTCTTCCTCCTAAACGTGCCTGCTGGTTTGTACAGAAACTTTTTCAATATTATGCAATTAAAGAAAGCTAGAAAGAGAGCAATGAAAACTTTCTTATTTGTAGACTTTTAAAAAATTGGGACATTCTGTTTTGGGGACTAGAGGAAGCTGAGTTACTTTTTGGCCAACATAATTCATTAAGTGCAACGAATAATATCTGTCCAGAGATTAAGTTCTCCTCAATTCTATGATCTCTGCTTGTGAGAAACTTTCATAATTAGCATGGCGAGTTCTGGAATATCCTGTGTGGCCATGGAAGCAATTTCAGTTTTTCAAATGAGCTCGGCTCACAAAACGTGTCTTTCGTGAAGGTGAACTTCACTTGTAATTATTGGTGTTCAAATGACTAGGTAGCATATTCATGAACTGCAAACTGTGATTGTCAATTATGATAACATATTTTCATTAGTCTGTACAGCCCACAAACATGTAGGCATGGCAAAAAGTTAATTAAACCTTTTTGCTGTGTGCATGCAATTGAAAAATGTGAATTAACTGTATCTTGGAGTTAAGCTTATTTTTTAAAAAAAGGCATAATCTTTATACGACTAGAGGAAAACTGATTTAAATTTTTTGTTATATGATGGGAGAAGATGAAGCTAGTGTAAGATATTTTTTGAGCTCTGTGTACGGAAGTGCAGAATATGTTTACAATATTTGTGTAAACTGTCCTATAAATAAGGAGTAAACACACAGTTTATAAGCAGTCTTCATCTTTCCAGAAGATTGATGGTCCATACTAGGAACAATATGTTAGAGGACAGTCATGGTATCGTTTTGCAAGTTGAATATGGCTTGTTAAATGTACTTCAGACAAAAATATATAGGTTTTATTTTGGTTCCAATGATTTTTATTTTTTTAAACTATAATGAGGCTAAGCACTTCTACAGAGTAGGCTACCTTTTATATTAGCCTAAAATCCAAAATCTCAAAAATAAAAGAGAAAGAGATGGTGAAAGTTTTGAGCAAGGGATAACATGTTTAAAGTGGAGATAAAATATGGAGGAAAAAACCTTCAGAAAAGATGCAGCATGATGAAAAGACACTGCTAAATAAGGAAACTGGGGGAAGAAATGGGCTAAAAATGTAATGCTCCTCCTGCAATATGCTGAACTAAGGAAAGGGTTGCTAAATGTTCTTGGATGTTTTTCATGCATTTTATATAATTAAAGGGCAATTAGGGAACAGGCTGCTTGTTAGTTTAACCATTGGACTGCGACTTGGGAGGCCCTGAGTCTCTTTCCATTTCTGCCATCTTCTGGGACATTTTGGGCAAGTTGCTTCATGTATCAGTGCCTCAGTTTCCTTATCAGTTACTGCAGCTGATCATGCTGCCTTCAGTTTTACAAATAAGATTCAAGAGAGGTGAATCAATATGGACAGCACTCTGGGTTTCCAATGAGATGCATGTTTGTGTGGTTTTTTTTGATGGAATAATGCAGTTCAGGTCTCGATGGCCTGAACTTCCTAATATTAACACAGGAAAAAATGGTTTGGGAGGAATTGGTTATATGGTGCAACTCTCCTACTCCCCACACCAGGGATTTTCTGTAACACCATGTGTAACTTTTCTCTTATCTATATTTTTTTTGTTTGGTGTTTTTAGCCCGTTAAATCCTAGTGATTCGAAGAAAGATTCCTCTGTCCTCCACATTTCTAAATCTCAAGGAAGATATGGGTCAGCATCATCACCTCAGCCAAAACTCCTCTCCCAGCACCCATTACAAAAACAGGGAAACAGTAATATCGACAAAACTCAGGTTGCACAGCTACACACAGCCAACGGAGTAGTAGCACAAGACCAGACAGAAGATGAGGACAGGAGATTACCTGATCATGGCTCCGCTATGTCCACCCTGGTTCCAGATAATGCTGTCAACAGCAGCTTGATAAATGGGGAAAGTACTTCCAGAGAATCATTGCAAAGTATGAATGCCTGTGAAAGACAGATGCTTAACAGCTGCTACAGGACTCCAAGCAGTGATACACTGCTCCCATCTGAAAATGAAACTCTAGAAATTAATACTAACGTGAAAGAAGAACCAACTGAGGAAATCAGTAAGCAAGATCAACCTGTAGGAACAAAGGTAAAAAGAAAAATTGTTTCATTCTTGCTATATTATTACTTTGTGTATTTTGTCTACGTTTTTATTTACAAAAATAAGCCTCCTTTCCCCATTAAGTATCTGAGGGTTAAAAAAAAGTGAAACAAATATGTGTACATGTTCAGCACTATGCTTCAGCTGTGCCAGACTACAAGGGGCACATGTTAGTGGTGTACATAAAATAAAATTCCACATGTAGTAAACTGCAGTGACAGGGCTTCAGGCAGAACTGTTACGTGAATCATAGAATCGTTTTGGTTGGAAAGGACCTTTAAGATCGAGTCCAACCACTAACCTAACACTGCCAAGTCCATCCCTAAACCATGTCCCTAAACACCACGTCTACACGTCTTTTAAATATCTCCAGGGATGATGACTCCACCACTTCCCTGGGCACCCTGTTCCAATGCTTGACAACCCTTTCAGTGAAATATCCAATCTAAACCTCCCCTGGCACAACTTGAGGCCGTTTCCTCTTGTCCTATTGCTTCTTACTTGGGAGAAGAGACCGACACCCTCCTTGCTACAACTTTCTTTCAGGAGGTCATCCTTAACTTGGATGTAGTTGTCAAGTCAAAGCTGGAAAGGCAGTGGCAGTCTGCTAGCTATTAGATAGACGCAAGGTTCAGAATATACTAAATACATGCCTTGTTAACAAGGAGAACTTATATCATGATGAATTTAAGCTTCCTTGTAAGGAAGGTTTTAAATAACAAAGGGAAATAAGTGGATGGAAGAAAATACGTCTTGGGAAATTAATTGCTGAAAAATTGTGCATATTTCTGCTTCTGAAAGTTTGACTATGCAGTTTGCCTTCTCGTACTAAAGCACTGGTGGCCAGTGAATGTTATTAGCAGTTCTGTTCCAGCCGTGCCTTGTGTGAGCCATGGCAGAGGGGGCTGAGCTGGACCCTCCCAGCCTTCCTCTTCACCGCAGAGCCAAACAGCTGAGCACTGATGAAGCTCGTCACTGCTTGTCAGGAATACACATGCATCAGTTAAATACAGACCTCTCTAAGCCCTTGAGTTTGGTTAGCTGGGGGTCCCGTTTGTACACACTTGTGGGTAAATTCTGTGTTTGGGAAAGGTGGGTCTCAAATTCTCATGTATTATAGGATAAAATATCCTAGGTAATGACAAGAAGGTGCTGGATTGTGTGGGTTTTCTTGTTTGTTTGGGGGTTTTGTTTTTGCCAGTAATGAATGAACGCTATGATTCCCATCTAAACATAAGCCTGGTCATGGTCCAAGGCGCCTTTAAGCTGCCACACCTCTCATTATGTTCCTATCTCCTGTTCAGTAATATCTGTTTCCCCTCTGTGTGCCAATAAAGTGCTGAATGCTCTGTGGGCAACGATGTTAACCTTGGATCCAAGTCACACAGTAAGGTGCTGGCAGCATTTTCAGGAAAAAGCAGAAATGGGAGGCAGTCCTGCTGTAAAGTCCAGGAAGGAACTGGGCAAATGCTAATGACAGCAATTTCACAAAATCTGTCTTTGAGGTGCTGGGTGACCAACATGTGTGATCCGCCCTATATTGACCAAATGTCAAATTGTGAGGTGTAACGTGACTGTTACTACATGTATAGTTTGCTGGTGCTTGAAGGGTGAAAAACCGAAACAAACCAAACCCATGGAGGAAGACTCTTAAGTCAGTATCAGTGGAGAACGGAATCTGTAAAACTGAACTGGATCACAGCAGCACTTCCTGAGATACCAGCTTGCTTGCAATACAAGGACATCCCCTTTAGTCTAGTGAGATTAAGAAGCATGTCTACCACAGATTGATCGAAGGGCCACGGTTTACAAAATCAAACACCGATTTAGTTTGGGTTAATGCAACCTGTAGATTGAAGTCAGCCCTGTGGAGGTCTAAGTAGCTGCTGCCGTGCTGTCTGGAATAGGGGGAAAGTGGTGAGGGAAAGGAGAGGTCTAGTAGAGCTTTAAGCTGTTACTGTGTCCAAGCCAGGCATTGGGAAGAAGCGAGAGCATTTAGACAGTCTGTGATTTTTGCTAAGCACCCACTTAGTCGGTAAAGGATCTTAAAACTGGGATGCAGTCCACTTGAAGTCGCACTGAACAGCCTAACAGCACTCTTCTGCCCTTTTTAATTAAGCAAGTGTAGGTACAATTGAGTAAAAGCAATAGGAGCAGATGCATGTGAGTCATAGGCAAACTTTAAATTATGCATCTGATATACGTTTTGATACTGATCCACAGTATCTTCTTTGTCTCTTGCTTGCCATATTTCCTAATTCAGGGAAGAGAAGAAAGTGGTGCTATTGCGTTGTAAATGCATACATGTACAGCAGAAATAAACTCAGTCCACTGCTGGAAGGGGTGAATTAAATTGTGGAATGGTGCAAAACCAGAGCAGAAATTGCTTTTTAGACTTAGAAAAGAAAGCTTATTTTGAAATAATGTTGCTCTTACAACTATTATTTTATTCCTCATCACTGTAGAGCTGACTAAAGTCAGATCCTTGCAGGTTCTGGAAAAGTTTAGACAAAGCTTACTAAATTTTGCAGTGTTCTGAAACATTTCCCCCAAATGACCAGAGTACACTTTATTTCTCTTATTTACTGCATTAGTTTGAAAGTCACAAACCACAAATATTACAAGCAAAAAAAACAATTTAAAGTGGAAAGTTTCCTGCCTTGCAGCAGAAGAACCTTCTGTCATAAAATTTGGTTTGCTGAAATGCGGAGGCTGAATAGTACAAGAACATCCCAATCAATTAACTTCCTGAATAACATCTTGTGAGAAATCTGCTGCTAGAGCTAACTAAAGACAAGAAGACAAATGCTTCAGTATTTGTTGTGAGACTGATAGGAAATAGGGATATAGACTGCATGCATGTCACAGATGGAGAAGAATCCATTGCGCATCTTTATTAAAAGTCCTTACTTGATGTCTCCTTTTAACGGCAGTGTTGGGGGCTCTGGTGTTTCAGATGCAAAACCTGATGGAGATCATACATTTCTAAATGTAAGGTGAAGTTTTGAGTTAAATAGGGTGAAACTTCCTTGCAAAGTTCACTTTCTGCCAAGAAAGTTGCTACACTCCAGAAAGAGAGGTTCTACCAGCTTCTTCCTGGTTCTACAATTTTATGTTCGTCTTTAGCAACAGTAAATCATCAACAAACCTGTATATCTTCAGCACCCAATATAAATGCGTAAATCCTCTTGAGAAGAATCACCTCTTCAGGGATACCAGCATCTTTACTGCTTTTTTTGGTTGCTGTGCAAGAAACTCACCCATCGTTTGTGCAATGGACTGTTGCACAGAGTTAGTATGCCAGAAAGTGATGGTAGCATTCAGGATTTTCATTGCAGGTCTTGCAAAATTTAGTGCATTCCTTGATTTCAGAAACTGAGGACTCAAGAGGTTAAAGGAAATCTTAAATTCTTCTGGAAATTTACATTTATATTCCCAGTACTTAGGGAAGAAAGCTTTGGATCACGAAGCAGCTATGACATGAATGATTTTAGAAAAGAAAGCCCCACTCTGTTACTTTAGACCAAACTCAGCATTACAAACAAACAAACACAGCATAGATTGAATGGTATTTATTCATAATCTACATCTCTCACCCTGATTGTGTTGCTTAATGTATTACTGCAAAGCCCGTGGGGCAAGGGCTACACCTAAATAAGGGTGAATCATATACAGCATCACTATCATCTTGGTAGGTATAGTTTTCTTGATGGGAGATGGCTCCTGTTTGGTTTACGTAATAAGTTATGGCTATGATTTAATTTTAGGTAAAGTCTGCTTTAAATTAGTGTAATTTTTGCAAGTTTAGGACAATAGAATAACAATGTTAGGAAATATGAACACAGATGCAAAGAGTTCATACCCTCAGCAGCATTTTTCATACCTGACCTTAACTTCAGAGTTCAAGAACAATTTCGGTAAAAATTGCTCACTTTAATTTCTTAAGCATCCATAGCAATGAAGTGATTCTTAGGATGTGCAACTACGTACTAAAGAATATATAACTAAGCCCAGGTGAAATATTTACTTTAATCATCCTATATAGAGATACAAGTTTGCAATCCTGACTGATGCACTTTGGAAAATGTTTGGATAGAATGGGAAGTATGGTCTGGTTGAGACTATTGATTTTGAAATACTTTGGCTTATAAATGATTCAAACAAAAAAATATCTGTTTCAGATCGTTAGAGATGATGGTAACAACTGACCTAAGTTATTTTCATATCTTGTCTTTGCTAAGCAATATATTTGTTTCTATACGTATGCTTTAGCATATGAACTATTTCATGAAGAGGAAAAATTATAATATTTGGAGCAGTTAGGCACCTTGTCAAATTTTATATGCTTATAGTTTAAAGATATGTAACTAAAACTCCAGACAATTTTTCAAAGGTTACTTTCTGCAAGACAGGTAGAACTGCGAATTCAGTTCAGCTGCAGCCGTAGAATGAACAGTAGTGTTTTATTCATCTTTCACCTTTTATTTGGAAAAGGGTAGAGGTGAATTCTTTTGCATTGCTTAAGTGTTTAAAAAAGCTACTTAGGCATTTTTCATTCTGTTTTGAAGTAGACCTCAGGAACCTAATGCTACCTCACACTTCTGATGTTTTGATCAGCAGTTGAAATCGCATAACTCTAACGTGAACGTTCTCTATATATCACACCAACCATTCCTGATTGGTTTTATACGTTGAGTTGCCATGTGTTATGGATTGTCACAGAAGTTTGAAAAGTTCCCTGAAGTCATTGAGAAGTTGTGCTTGAAGTGATAGAGTGTGTCCAGGTATACCCTATAGTACATTTTTGTCTCAGTATTTTTTGTTAATGGCAAACAACCCAATATAAATACTGATGTACTAACAGCATAAAGAAATCGTAGGAGGGAAATATAAAACTTTTCCAGAAAAAAATGTGTCCCTATCTTTCATTTCTGTTATCTTATTATCCTACTTGTCAAGAGAGATGTGTGCAGTTATGGTTATATCCCATGAAAATAAAGCTTAACTTGTAACTTAAAAGAGAATTAGAATTCCCTTTAACTGTTAATGATTAGATTTGATAAAGTACTTCTTTACAGATTTGATACAGTAGTTCTTTAGGGAAGCATTGAAGTTCTCAGAAGTTGAATACTGACTTCATGTTTTCCACTGTTTTTAAAGTTCTTTCTTTTAAGAATTTTTCCTCCGTTATCTCTGTGAGGTTTTTCAAGGCTGTTTTGTTGAACAGCTCTAATAATGAATGGCTCCGTGTCATTCTCACTGTCGCAAACATCATTCAGGATTTATTTCCAAATTATGTTGTAAGAGTTTTTTTCCTGTTACTCGGAATAGCCAAATTCGGGTCTGCAGAAGCTGAGCCCCTTCTTGGGGTCTGCTTGCCCTGAGCCCATAGCTTGGCTGCTCCCTTTGTGCCTCCTTCAAGGAGAGGGGTGGGTGGGCAGCTGGGGGTAAAGGTGCAGCACAGCGTGGTGTGTGCCGCGGCAGAGCTGGGATGGCTGCGAATTAATTCCTTGAAAGCAGGAAATAAATATATATATTTTATATATACACACAGACGTATACACCAGCTGCAGCACTGGCTTTGCGCAATGGTGAGTCTTTCCACCAAATGTGCCTCGTTGTGTAGCATGGCACTGCCAGGACCCATGTCTCCACCCATGCATCTACTCCCATTTCACCCTGTGTGCTCAGGACAAGTGGCTGCCACTTCCATCAAGAAACGCTCCGCAGGAGATTGATGCCACTACTAGCAAAATAGCCTGTGACCTGTTGTTTCCAACAGGAAGGAAGCTGGAGTGACCTTGTGGAAAACACAGCTGGGAGTTCATGTAACATGTGGGCAAATATTGAGATGGTGAGATGGGGACTATTGCTAGAAAACTATCAATACAGTTTTGTGTTATTCTTGCACTGATCTAACCCTGTAGGTGGGTATTCTTATGCTGGAATAAGAACATGCCACTGTGATTAAAAGATAACTCATCTGTGATGGTTTTTTTTCCCCACATAGAAGATTCTTGAGTCAGGTAGTGTGACTGATGTAGAAAGGAGACTGAGATTCAAGAATTAGGAGGATGTGTAAGGTTGATACTGAGAGGATGGGAAAGCTGGGGTCAGAGTATAGTGGGAGAGTAAGAGGAGGCTCAGGAGTAAGGATTAAATGCTTTTTCTGAATTGCTCATTTTGTGGGATATTTTTGAGTCTATGTGTGATTTTCCCTCTCAATTAGTTCAAGTAATCTTCTGAAAACCGTGGATTGGTTCTATAGCAGTGCTTCAGGGAGAAAGTGGGGGTCTGGGGAGTGAAAAAAATAAAATAAAATTGCCGAGGCACCAGTAGCCTCCATAGTTTTGTGCCTCAAGTCCACATGTGAGATCCCTTGTAAATGGCTGCAGTAAACGGCATGCTGTAGCTGTAATAGCTAATCCTCCAGCTCCCTGCAATGTCTCTTGACAGCACTTAAAATGCTGTTCTATAGGTTACCGTGGTTGCTATGCTGATTTAAATAGATTTAATGAACAGCTTTGAAGTCACTATTGAAGGCCTGTATTTAGGGAGGAGGCTTGCCATGTAGCAGTGTGACTGTTAACACTGCAGATTAGAAGTGAAATGTGTTCAAATTTGGAATACTTTTTGAATACTGAAAAGGGGAAAAAAAAGCCACTGAAGTCCTTTAAATGAAAAGACTGTACTTTAGTATTCAGTATTCTGCAAGCCATCTTTACAAATGTAGTTGTAAATGTTTATTGTACTCTTGTGGAAAGCAGTGTGTGGTTTGAAATCAGAAATAACTCTTTCAAGCTCTCATCTTTATTTTTTTATCAAGTCTTTCTATGGTTTGTCTAGAAAATTACCACTTTCCCATAAGTGCCATGATAAGACTGCCATTTACTTAGGAAAAGCTTGGATGTTGTTACATGTGAATGCTTTTCAGTGCTAGCACTAAATCTGAAAGAAAAACCTTGTAATGGAAGTGTAATTTTGTTGAATCTGACACTTGTGAGCATGAGGCATTTCCCTAATGCTTTAATGTTTTTGAAGGGTTTGCTTTCATTGTTTCGAGGTAACTTCTCATAGCAGCTTATAACTTTATATTCTAATGTATTTAGTTTAACATTGAAATTTGAATGAATGTTGTAATTTCCATTCAGCAGAAGAATCAAAAATATATTTTGTGGAATGAAAGACTTCAAAGTGAAAACTTCCCTTAAGAAATAAAAGTGACTTACATAAAGACCTAGCGAAGGAGTCCTCTAATTGCAGGCAACAATTAATCAGCAATGAGTGTATTGATGATCATAAAACATTTTGTATGGTATTTTTCAATTATTCTGTGGTGCAAAGAACATGCAGTTCAGTTAAGTTTTGAAACGGGCGCGGGGGCGAACACCGACTAATCCCATCTGTTCCCTCTTACTCTGCAAATCAGTTCTTCCAGCTCTTAAAGGTCATTGGTACTCAATTACCAGGATCTGAGTTGTTAAGTAGGGAGTTGGTGCTCTGGCAAAGATCCCTGTACAAACTGGGAAATATTAAATGTTTTAGGCTTTGAGTTTTGCTTCTTAGTTCCACTGATTTTTATCCTCTGCTGACTTTTGTATTTGTTGATTAAACTGCTGGAAAGTTTGTAACTTTCAAAATGGGGTGTCTATTACTAAATGTGAAACTTGGATTTCAGTTGCTTTTTGGACTGTAAGGTAATCATATGTCTTTTCAACTTCTTTTAGTATTAAATTACGTTTCCTCCGGTATCCTAGCAGCTTTTCTTATTTTCCTCCAGGAGACAGACGAACAGAAACGTCACAAAATTGCCAGTGAACTTCTGCAAACAGAAAAAGCCTATGTTAGCAGACTTGACCTCCTAGATGGGGTATGTTTTTCTTGAATTTGTTTTTATTGTCTTGCCTTGAATTCACTTGAATGGCTATGCATAAGTTGGTGGTATGTTTTTCACATTTTGCTGACTTTTCCAGTCAGTCATTTGCTGTTGCCACATAACTTTGCCTATGTTTCTAAGAACACCACATTTTTAAAAGTATTAGAATTTTGTGGATGTTAATACAATATGTTCTCTGTGTGTAGATGTTACTATAAGCAATAGTAGTGTATACTGGTAGCCCTTCCAAAAAAGAGGATGGTTAACCATTTCTTGGCTTCTAGTAAAATGGAGAAGGGTATAATTTTATAATAACTGAAATCACCCACCCACTAGAAAATTACTAAATCTTTCAAATTTGAGCCACCTGATCAGAATTTTTCTTTAGTGCCGAAGCACCTAGGAAGATGCCTATACTAAACTGTATATCCCCTATTTTCCCACTGTACATTTAGACTAAATCCTATTGAAGTGAACAGAAGTTACTCTTCTTGCAAGGAAGGGGTTGAATTCTTGTGCTCTGTAGAATCAAACTGATGTTTCTTAAATGTGAAAGTTTCTAGTTCTTGAATATTTTCCTTTTTAAGTCTTGTTTACTTTCTCACATAACACTTACATCCATTTTAACCTGGATACCTATAGTTTTGCATTGCCTTACTCCATGATATTTTTCTCAGACATCACTGTTCAAATTTCTCAGGTCTAATGCATAAGTCTTGTAAAAAGAGTTGATGAAAAGTAAAAAGTCTCAACTGATACAATAATTGTTCAGGCTGCTTGGGGATCTAAATAATTGTCCTCATGAAAGTGGAGTTACCTAGCAGACCCACACTGGGATGGATATATGTTGTGTTTTAAAAGACAGAGTATCGCCAAAAAAAGAGCTTTGATTTAGAGAAGCTTAAAAATAAAAAAGGAAAATGTTTACGTCATTCATAGGTTTTTCTGATGGGTAATATACAATTGGTTTCCTTGTTTTGATCATAAGTGCATTATTCCTGTGCCTGTTTTCCAAACACTAACTGGACAGAGTTCTGAAATATCCCTTTCAAGCACAGCTGCTCAACTGCTGCTGCCGAGAGGAAAGCAGAAGACTGGGAAGGGATTGTTATGTTTCTAAACTGGATTAAAAAAGTTATATAACCTTTACAGTCTTCAAAGTAGTTTGTCAAAATGAACTAACTGTCCTCTCAGAGACGCATGAAAGTGAGCATGCTTTAAAGTATGGGTGAAAGAGTATGGCTTTTTTCCTTTGAAGATGGTTTTGCTGTCTCAGTTGGGATTACCAAAAGTTCCTGTCTTCAGATTCTTTTCTTCTTTCCCAAACTTCTGAAGCCCTTTCTAGAGAGAAGCAGTCTGTTCAAGCATGGGAGAGGGAGATAGTGGGACCATAGCTCCCCATAAGCACTGGTTTATGTGATGTACGCATTAACAGCTGCACACATTTTGTAGCTGCATCTAGTCAGGTAGAGACCACTGACAGGGAAATAATATATTTATTTAAAGAGACTACAGTAGAGTCTAATCAGAACTGGGATCCTTTTGTGCTTTAAATGGTATGTGGGGACTGCTTATAGTCTGCCAGCTACTGTGTTTTGAAAAGGATAAGGAGATACAGCATACAAGGAGAGTGGTTGGGCTAATGGTGATCAGACATCATGCTAATTGAAAAGAAAGCAAGAGTGGAAAATACGACTGGAAGACTGGGAAAGCTGAGATAATCTAGCTGTTAAAACAGACAGGATGCCTGGAGTCGATCCAAAATGGCACTACTGCAGTTTGGCTTTCCTTATGTCTGCTCTGCCTGCAGCGCTTTCCTGGCTCACAAGAAAAAAAGTGGGGTGTAAGGGGAGGAGAAGCTTTTAACTTCTGGTGAGGGAAAGACAACAGATGAATTTGTCGTTACTTGTCCATATTTTTGAAGCATTAATCTTGCCCCATTTGGAGAAGGAGGGGTGGATAGGTCTTCATCTGTTGATTAAAGATAATAGGCTGATAGGTTTGGGGCTCTTTTTCTGTATTGCAGGTATTCTATTCCAGACTCCTTGAGGAAGCCAACAGAGGTTCATTTCCAGCTGAAGTGATTAACAAAATCTTTTCTAATATTTCATCGATAAATGCCTTCCACAGTAAATTCTTACTTCCAGAACTTGAGAAAAGAATGCAAGAATGGTAAGAGACAATTCACTGGTTAATATACTACCAAAACTGTGCCTGTAGAAACTCTGTCACAGGGATGAGGTAGGGGAGGTACCTTCATAACTAAGTGCTCCAGGCCCAGGAAGTACTGTGGGTAGGAGAACATCTGCTCTTCCACTCTTCATCAGGATCTGACTCAGTAGAGGACTTGCGTCATTTGCTCAAAATAAAGGACGTGTATCTCGCTGAAGCCAGTGAGATTACTCATGATTAAATGCCTTGCTGAATTAGGGCTTCAGACTGAAATCATGTGCTACCTGGTGAATTCATTGCATAGAATAAAAAAGTGAGATAAATAACACTAGCTACTCTTGTAGCACAGTAATCTTTGTCATTAGTGCTTTCTGTAATAAGGTGCAATACATTCTTGTTTTTCCGTGTTTTGGTTTTCTGTTTGAAATAAAAATATATATATTTTGGGACCATTTTTATTTGGAGCAAGCAAGAAGGATTGCTGAGGTGTAAACATCCTCTGTAATGATCACGTAAAGATATTGTAGGATCTTTATCCTGCCTTGGTGTATGCAATTCTGGAGACATTAAAATATAGCCATGTATTTTAGGTGTCTTTTATGTAATTCTTAGAAAAAAAAAAAGTCCCAGAGCACTGCTGCTTCCCTAACTTATTTGGGAAAAGGGGTCACCTCATTTAAATAAAAAATTTAAAAAATTACAAATATTGTTTCATCCAGTTGTTTCACCTCAGCACCTGTTTGGCTCCTGTATTGCATGTTATATAGGGTTTATTATGAGGAACTGAAGTGTTTGTCCGTATATAATTTCCAGTTACACCTGCACATAACATCTTAATTGTCAAAAATCACACTAAAAAAATGAGAAATAATGCATTTCTGTGACACATATGAAAATCTCAGACCACACAGTGATGCTTTAGACAACAGCTATACGTCTTCTGACTCTGTAAGATGATTCCCCTTTAAAATGATAATTATTTAAAATAGGATAGTTACCATGCACAAACACATGGTAGCCCTGTATATCTATAATGCAAGAAAGTAAATAAAAAGTAAGCAACATGAAATATAGGAAAGTTTACACCTTAACTTACATTCCTTGCAGAACGACCATGTAACGTAAACCCACCCTTTTCTTCTAATCAATTGAAAAAAATCTGACAGGAAATTTGAATGCTTGGATTAAAATAGAGTGCATTTTCACGAGAAGTGGAGTTTAACTTATTGTAATGATGTTTAAAAAGCAGCTTATACTACATTATGTCAGTGCTGTATACTTTTGAAATTAAATTCATGATGTGCTCTTAAAATTTTTCTCTAGACACTCTACAGAGCACAGAGGATGGGTTGCACTACCTTACGTATTTGCAAAATGCGAAATTGCCCACTAATTATGTGTGTATAATTACATAGCTTCAAAGGCTGAAAAGTGCTTTTGCAGATGACCTTTGACTATTAGTGCGAAACTAATAAATTGCATCATAAGGATATTATCTTCCCCACGTTGCTGGGAAGCAACCTCTGTGCTGTACCTGAGACAGCCTGTTTAAATGTCCTTAAAACATTATACTTTTGGGAAGGGTTAGAAGAAAGGGTGCAGTTGAAGAGAAGAATTTCTGGTCATTGCTGAAAGAAAATTCTGGGATCATTTTCTATCCCCATCACCAGTCTCTGAAATTGTCTGGCACAACAGCTTCTGCCAGATAGAGAGTTCACTTTCCTCAGCAGTTCCCTTAATTGGACATAGAAAATACTTAAGTATCTTCTGTTGGTAGGTTCATGCACTTTTTCTGTGCTTTCGTTTCCAATAAAAATAGCTGGATAAAAATTTTTGACGCTTTCCCTGAGTTGTGGTTTGTTTTGAAAATGTAAGGTAAAAATATATAGTTTTGCAACTGGGAAAGCTGATCAGAAACAGATTCTTCTTTCTTAGAAGAAAAGGCAGTGTGAATCTAAACCTATCGGGTGGAAATGAAATTGTCTGGTAGTTGCATTTTGAATGAGTTGAGCAACAGCTGGAGCTGAATATCTCTCTTACAACATATGGCTCGAAAACACTGGAAACAGCCTTGTTGCAATATATTTCCCATGAAAAGAGCATAACAGAGCATAACAGTGATCCCACATCAAACAAGGTACCCTCAAAAAAGCAAACCTCTGTGTTTTGTACCTGAGGATGACCAATAGCAGATACCTGGGGAAGAATATAAGAACACAGCGTGATAGCCTTGGTGGGGGTGGGTGTTGGTGAAGAAATTATTTCACTCTTTCAACACAAAGTTTTGGAATCTGGCAATTACAGAGCTGACATATGATTTGTTTTGCTTTGAAACTGTAACTTTCAGTTTTGCTGGATGCCTGTTAGCTTATATATTGTAAGAGAAAGCAGTTGTTCTGTAGTCACCTTTGTTGTGCTGTGATTTTACAGACCTTTCCTTAGTTTTCTTGCAGCCATGACAGTTTTAAATGAGATGCTACAAATCATGATTAGTAAGTCAGCTGTTTCACATGAGTTTTTAGAATGCAAAGGTAAATGCTGTCATGGTCTGATAACACAGAAATACGCAGTGTTTCTGTACCTGTGTTACAATGGGAAGTCCTATTTCTTGACCCCACGTAATGATGCTATCTTTGTTGTCTGGCAACAGTACAGTGCTGATTTGGGTCCATGGTGATAGTTCTCTTTCTGATCTGTCTGTCCAAGAGAACAGTAACTGTCCTGGACCTGATGGCATTTAGTAGAACTTCAGATTTTGGCTCATGGTGCATAGTGTTTGCATATGAGATGAATTTGTCTATACTTCTAATTCCATCAAGGGAGGATGCTGCTCTCAGAAGGTTCTGCTTTCTGCGATGTCCCCTGTCCTGCCTATTCTTCCAGAGCTCCAGTGCGATGTGGACCTTGTCTTTCTTACCTGAAATGATGATGAATTTGTATTTTTACAGTCTCAGAGTCTTTGGACATATAAGGGCCTTGCATGAAAAGTAGTTATGAAACTTCTGAATCTTCAGAGACAGTGAAATTGCAGCTCTCTGGGTAAATGAGCAGCCGTAGGTATCCAAGGAGCAGGCATAGCAAACTGTTCCTACTTCTTGGTTTATAAAAGTTTTAACATTTAAATTCTGTCTAGTAACAGTTGTGAAACAGTTAAGTAGAAGTATACTTCTTTTGTGCTAGTTTCTTTAGATAAAAAGGATTGCCACAGTCTTTTCTGCTTTAATTTTTTTTAATTGTAAAATTTTATAATTACTTATCTGTTGAATTTATCAGAAAACTTTAATGTCTGTGGGGTTTTTTTTCTGGTGACCTGTAGAAATGTTATTCACGTTTCCTTTGGTTCTGTTGGAATTGGTGTGATTTGTATTTTATTTTCAGTTAAAAATTATGCTGCTATGCTGCAATAAAATGACGACTCAAGGAAATAGCATTCAGTGAATCAAAGGAATGGGGTTTTGTTTCAAATTGCTAGCTTGCCTTTGAAAAGTGTATGTGTCTGCTTGCATGTAGAGTGGTTGAACAAATACGTGAAGCTAATTAAGGGTGGAGAGCCTTGGTGGTTTCAGAGACCAACCTCCCACCTTATCTTGCCCCCTTCTGTATTTGCCAGGCCCAGCAGTAGCTCAGACCTCTGCCAGGTTGTACACAAGTACCTTCTGCCCCCTCAGAGGGAGCTGGAGCTGGACCAGCCTTTGCCACTCCTGGCAATATTGGCTATTCAAATAACTTTTCCCTTCTGCACACCTTTTCTCTTGGAGAAGTGGTGTGTTGGAGTAGACTGCTGAAGTAATTGCAGTAGATTGCTTCACTTTAGACCACTACCACAACGTTGGTTTCGACTTTCAGAAATCCAGAGGTACTGAGTTTCTGAATCTGTCCTTGAAAATGAAATGTGAAACGTGTTGCCTATGGTAGTTCTCAGAGATGTATATGTGCCGTTCCACTTTCTTTGTGTGCATTGAGAGTGCAGCTTCTCTCTGCCTCTCCATCAGTTTCTTTACTATTCTGCTTTATTTGAAGATGCTATCAATAATTGGGAAAGATGGGGGAAAGTTCTCACAAAAGACTGGAATCCAAGGGATTCTCTCTACTTCTTATGTTTTCTTAGATAAATAATGTTTTTAAAAAGTTGTAAATACATGTATTTATATAAGACACAGAAGGGAAAGCTGTACAGTATGGATTTAGTCCTCAAACAAAACCACAGGTTAGATATTTAGAGGGTAAAGTATGGTCAAAAGAAGATAATGTAGTTTTAAGGAACTGCAAATAAAATAAATTAGGCCATGTTTTGTAAACAGAGCCTTTCAAGTTTTTAATTATAGGTAGATTTTCTTTCTTTAGTGCTCTACCTGACCTATAATGCTTATACATACATGATCAAAGAGGATACAAACAATCTTTCCATGTTGACTCAGGTCAGTTTGAATGGTTACGTTGGAACTATATGAGGCGATCCCAGAAAAAAGGGTTGTCTATTAAACGCTTGAAACTGTTTTATAACCTTGTGTGACTTTTTTTCTTTCCTGTTTGCTCTGAGATTCCGCCCTCTTACTTTGCAGGACTACCACCCCCAGGATTGGAGATATTCTGCAAAAGTTAGCTCCTTTCCTCAAGATGTATGGAGAGTACGTGAAGAATTTTGATAATGCAATGGAATTGGTGAAAACGTGGACTGAACGGTCACCTCAATTCAAATTCATTATACAAGACATTCAGGTAACGGGGAAAATAATGTAGATCTCCAAGTAATACAAGCATATATAAAAATATATATGTTTGTGGGTGAAAAAAAGGATTAGAAAGACAATTAAATACCAAATCCCTTAGAATTAAGGGTGGTTGTTTTTGTCCGCTTCAGACAGCATTCTGTTTCTTCTCCTTCTCCCTTCACATGTGCAGAAATACCCACACAAATTCAGCCTTTCCAGTGCAACATAAAGGACCAAAGTAGAAAGGTTGAAACATGAGAAGAATAAAAAAAATACTACATTTTGTCATAGATACCAAAAGTAAATACTGTTTAAGGATAAAGTGACATATCAGTGCAACTGTAGATCCTTGCACTGAATCCATAAGTACTCTGTTGGCTCACACCAGTGCTGTTATGCAGAGCGCTGCACTTTGGAAGGATATAATCCTAAATGCTGAGCCACAAAAGGCAAAAAAAAGCTTAACAGTTAAGCAATGCACCATTCTTTTCAGAGGTGCGTTTTATACCCTCTAGTGCTCCCTGTAGATTTCTCTGTGAATTGGCAGGTATGTGTCTTCCTACTGCAGACTGAGCAGGTAGAAGTAGGATAAGGTGTTTCTGCTTAAATTGTACTGCTCTATAGGGTCTTGTGGTTCTAAGCCGGGAAAGACAGCTATATGTATTTTAATGTCATCTTTTAAGTGCATCTAATATTTTGAAGATGAATATGCATCTTAAAACACTTCTGAGGGGCGTTACGTTATAAGTGAACCTCAAAGAAAGCACTCCCTTCTCAGATAGATAAATGGACTATAAAGGTATATCTTAAGAATTGTTTTCTAATACGTGGTCATGAACTGTTCTTATTAATTCAGTTGTAATTCTTTTGTCTGAGTTATTACAAAACTAAGTTAAAATACACTGGAGTTTGGGAGGTTTTTTTTTGGTAGGGCTTTTATTTGTGAATTCTACTGGCTACTTAGATACTCATTTTACAATTATTTTTAGGAAAGAATATCTATTTATTTGGTTTGATAAAGTAGTTCTGTTTTTCAGAAGGTCTGTCATGCATGTTTCAAAATACATTATTTATGTTTTATCCATCATAACTTTTCTTTTACTATATCCTAATAACATTTTTGCCTACTACATTGAAATATGTTTACAATTTTTTAGAAGGAAAAAGTGTGTGGAAATTTGACATTGCAACATCACATGCTAGAACCAGTACAACGCATTCCACGCTACGAGATGCTTCTAAAGGACTACCTAAGGAAATTGCCTCAGGATTCTCTAGACTGGAAAGATGCTGAAAGTAAATATCTTCTAGCCATTAAAAGAGCTGTAATAAGATATTAGTAAAAGGATACCATAAATTAAAGATATTTTCAGGAAAAATAATGTGAAGGAGCAAAGTCCCTCTGAAAAGAATGATAGAATTTCTTCAGTGGAGTTGTAGGATTCTTTGAAAATATCTGTTTGATTAGTGGATGAAGTTAATATAAAAACAGTAGAGCCTTTAGTATTCTCCTCCTGTAGCACATAAGTTTCACTTTAGTTTTGGAATAGCGCACAGGTGGTTGTTTTTCTTTGATTATTTTTTTTTTTTTTTTTTGGTCGGCAGCATTTTGGTTTGCTTTATGCACATTTGAGATGTATGTCTTTTATTTGTAAAAATGTGCAGTTAGACTCATTATTGTAATTTTAAGTTTCTGTAGGGAAAAAAAACAGCCTATTTTAAAATTTATTCATCTCTGTATTTACACTAGAACAATTCAAGATATTTCCACAGATTGTTCAAAATTACTTGCCAGATAATTTTTTGAAATATTTCATTGTTAGTACCATTACTGTAAATATTTGTAATATGAGTTGTTTCAACTAAAAACCATAGTTTGACATTCTGGACTACTTGGAGTAAAGAGGGGAGAGAACCATGACTGTTCATGTCACAAAAAATGTGATTATAAGTGCTGAACTCTAAAGTAATCTGCAATAATTCTTTTCTGATCTTTCCAGATTATAATTTCTATTTGGTAACTGACTTTCTTATGCTTTCCACTTTACCTTGGTTACTTTTTATTGATAATTTAAGAAATTTTTTGTAGTGTGTAATTTACATAAAAACGACAGTTTTGTAGAATGATCCATTCTTTTTTCTATGTAATATATAAATATGTAAAAATGCAGCTTTTTCGTTTTACTTTTTTCTTTTTCTTCTGTCTAGAATCCCTGGAAATTATATCCACTGCAGCAAGTCACTCGAATAGTGCAATAAGAAAAATGGTAAATGATCCTTGTTTTCCTGTTCACTTTTTAATACATTATATTTGAGTATTTGGTGAAGCTAGGAGTGTGAATTGCAAATCTTCCCTAAAATGGCAAAAATGGGTTTCCTGGGTCCAAGTGATTGCTTCTACTTAATGTATTTATACAGCTCCTGGGAATGATAGACAAAATCTGGCATTGCACCTAATTCTCTCAGTGGAAAGTGGGACAGACTGGGTTCTTCTCCTGGCTCAAATAGCTGACACTATGCTGGACTCTTAACCTTGTTTCAGCTGTTTCTGACAGTGGAAAGATAATGTTTGTAAAGAGTAGCTACTGCTTTTCTACCATATTGGGTGGCATGATAGGGTACTTCATTAAGTATGTGAGATATTTTGGATAAGGAATAATGCAGGCTGTATGTATAACTGCATTTTTTTACATTATCATGGAGATAACATTTCTAAAAGTACTTGCTACTGTATCAATTAAGTTAGTCTGTATGGCTGACCATACATGCTGGGTATATATATGTCTTTCAAAGTTAACATTCTCCAGACTTACACAAGGTCTCATCATTTCATTTAAACACGCTTAAAGATCTGTGCTTTTAATTAATAAGTTTTATAACTGTATTTTCACTGTAAAGGAGAATCTAAAGAAATTGTTAGAGATATATGAGATGCTGGGAGAAGAGGAAGACATTGTGAACCCTTCAAATGAACTGATAAAAGAAGGGCAGATCCTTAAACTCGCTGCTCGCAATACGTCTGCTCAAGAACGGTATCTTTTCCTAGTAAGTATGGTGGCCGGTGTTTGCAGGAGTGGCTGTGTACCTTTCTAGACTTGAAAGAACTACCAAAGAGAGAGGGAAGTCCTCTCTAGCTGATGTCAGTGCCTTTCCACTAGTGATGTTAGAGCATGAGTAAACCTTATACTACTTGAAAATGCCATTTAGAACAGAATACATAGTCTTAAATAAATGGACCCAGGGTCCAGCAACTCACTTTTAAAAGTGGCAGCTGATTATAAATGCAGGTCCTACAGCATGAGAACTTTGACATTCTCATGAAACTGAAATGTAAAAGCTTAGGATTTTAGTCCTGATCAATTGTCTGTGTTGGGGTCCCAGTAAGTCTCATGGTCCTGTGGGAGCTTGTTATCGTGGCAGGTCATCTTCCTGTCAGGTACCTGTATCCTGTCTTGGAACTAACAAATGACAGCCATGCTCCCTTACAACTCCCTTGGAAAAGGTTTAATGTAGTTCATTGCTTCCCATGCATTAAAAATTGCTAATACATTTTTGCTTATGGGCCTCTGGCATTGCATGTCTTCAGGCTAATAAAGACCAGTAACAGGTTGTTGAGGCACAACTCCTGCTTAGCTGTGCTTCAAACAAAAGGAGAAATCATTGACTAGTAAGACCTGAAATGGGGCTAGATGGCTGATTAAAATGATGTGCACTTCATACAAGAGGTGACAAGTTCAAGTGTGCTGTATCTGTGATACAGACTAGACAATAGGCTAGATAGGATTTCTATGAAATATGACTTAACTGAAGCGAGTTTCTCTTTTAAATAATTAACTGTGAGAAAATGTGAGGGGAAAAAATGTGAGAAAATTAAACACTGTAAATCTAATAACTGTGCTTCTAGGCTCGGGCTTTAAAGTTCTAATCTTTAATAAAGGAATATATCTTTGTCCTGCTCATGTTTTTTTTTTTCCCTGTGATATTGAGGGTTTCAGTGAATAAAAACTGTAAGACAGAAATGTTCTTCTGTCTTGGAGAAAAGACAAATAATGTGCTCAAATAATATTAGTTACAACTTCTACAAAACCAAATGGTTTTGGTATACCGTAAATATAAATGGATGCACTGAAGAAAAGACTTCTTATTGTGCTCTTTAGAGTAGTTTTCACAGAATTGGGGCATAAGAATGTTTTTTTTTTCTAACAGGTTTACAATGGTATAAAATATCCAGTCTGAGTATAGTTGGTAATAAATGCTGTGAAGACTGCTGCATATACATTGCAACTATTCTTATATCCACTGACGCTGTCCTTTAATCTTATTTCTAAACAAATAAGAAAAAGTTGTCTTTCATGAGAGCTTTGGTCTTCTCATGTATCAGCTGTGTAGGAAAGAACCTGCTTTCTCACCTACTGAGTCCAGCTTTGTGATATTGTCTCAGATCTCTGTATCTGTGGTTTTGTTAATGCAAAGCCATGTGGGTTTTTTTTTTTTTCCCAGTTTAACAATATGTTGCTCTACTGCGTCCCCAAATTCAGCTTGGTGGGATCAAAGTTCTCAGTTCGAACCAGGGTTGGCATAGATGGTATGAAGATTATAGAAACTCATAATGAAGAATATCCACACACTTTTCAAGTGTCTGGAAAAGAGCGAACACTGGAGTTGCAGGCCAGGTAAGCGAAGCCTTTTGATCTAATTTTTGGAGGATTAAACATACAGACAAAAGAGTGGACTGATAGATTTGGAGTAAGATGCAGTGGGCTTCAACTTAATAGCAGTGTTTTGAAAATAGCCTACGCTGCCAAAACCATACATTATCAGTCCCAGAATCTCTTGGAATAGAAGATGCATCTACAATGTATAATGCATTGCTTTGCTGAAATAACTAAGATAGCTGTGAATGGGCTGGCTGGAAAATTGAAAGCAGTGTACCTGACTGGTGCAAAGGCACTCTGTCTGATATAAGTGTTTTAGGACACTGTGCGTTAATCTCTGGGTAGTGCTGCTGCCTCTGGTACGTGAGGCACCTTGGTACAAATGGGTCTGTTCACCTCAGGACATGTCCACCCCAGTGGGTTTATATCCACAGAAGATAGTTTTCTACAGTGGTAGATGGGCACCTGCTTTCCTCCATTCCTCAGGACTGTTTTGAGTCTACTTGTTTTCCTCCAGTCCCAGGTATCAACCTCACCCTGGAAGGCAAGTTCTCGTTGTAGTTCTTGGGCCCTTTTCCTCCACTTGCACTCTTCTGACTGGCACTTTTCAGCTTTCCCTATTAGTCCTTGTATCCTCCTCTTGCTGGGTTACCTTCCTGTTGCTGCTTTTTGCGTTGTCTAGGCTAAACCTTCCCTGTCTAGACTGCCCCACTTCAAATAAAGTAGGGTGCTCCACCTCTCCTTTTGGACCTGCTTAAAGATCCCGTTCTTAGCAGTCAGGATTTCAGTGCAAAGAGGCGAGGATTAAATAAGAAGAAGGATGTCCATGGTGGATACAGTTCTGTGTTGACACCATGTATTTGGGGACAAACCATAGCTTGCTAGCAAACAAGCTTGCAAGCTACTTTCCTTTATGGAAGAAAACTTGTAATATTTAATGAGAGTTATAACAGTGAATATAGAAAGATAACAGCATATAGAAATTTACCTACACTATAATTGAATTTGAAATTAAATATATCATTTGAAAAATGACAGGAAAAAGCTTTCCGCTAAGGTCTGCAAGACTCCTGGGGCACATTTTTGGCTATCAGTCACATCTACTATAAATTGCTGTATGATGTCTTGCTAAGTATTTGGCAAGTTGTTATGTCATACGCCCATTTCAATGGTGAAAGGTGGCATCTTGCTGTACCGTTTGTGAAGTATGTTTTAATTGGAAGAAAAATGATACAACAAAGTAACTTTATTTTGTTAACTTTCCTGTTTTACCAGTAATTGAAAGTTCATTGCATTAGTTTATTTTAGGTGCGACAAGAACATGTTTTCATGTTTTGTTTTATGAACATTTTTAGAATGCATTACGTCTGTACAAAATTGTGAAGGAATAAGTACCAAACAAGATCTTATTCAATTATATTAGAATAATCTTGATTAAAGTATGAATATTGTATGTACGCTATACCTTTATGCCCTTAATTCATGAGCTTGTATTAACAGTGTTGTAATGTTTAGTTTACACATGGGTTTTTCTTTTCTAGTAGGCTTCTATTTATTTTTCAGAATACTATTTAGAGTAGATTTTCAATCACTGTTTTTAAACAGCTGGTAGATTATTTCTTTGAGAGGTTGCTGATCTGGTATGACATTTAATAGTTCAGCTTTTGTTTTTTAAGGTAAGCAGGTAGGGAGAAATACTTTGGCTGTTTAGATAGGTTTCTTCTGCCTCATATGCAGATGGTAGGTGGGAAGGGAAAATGCTTGTTTAGGATACTGCTTGCTTAAAAGTTGTACTAATACTGCAAAACAGCGTGTGAGGAGCCATTTTTATTGAGATGCTGTAAAAGCTCTCTTTAACATCCTTCAAACCAATCCATAGCAAAATAAAATTTTCCATGGCTGATATTGCATGGCTACAGAAGGGTTTTTTTCCACATTATTATCCGAGGAGACCACTTTTGAAGAGCCAGATATACTGTGGTGTTAATTCTCATCTTTCTGACTTGAAATTTGCAGAAAAACTGTTTTCATTACTAGCACTAGCCAGTAGTTTCTAATAGTACTATTACTTGTGATAGAAGATGCTTTTCCAAAGATTTCAATGTCAAATTCCTGCTGATATATTTTAAAGACAAGGCTGTCATACAAGATCAGAGTTGAATATGCTTCCTCTCTCATCTCTGTCTTGTCTGTATCTCCCATGTGTACTTACTGTTAAGTCATCTGTATCTGCTCTAATGCATAAAAGGGAAATTTCTGCTGTTTGGTTTATAATATTAAAACACATTTTTCCTTTTCTTTAATTGGATACTCTTCTTGCCACTGTAGACAAGTTTAAACAACAGCAACAACAAAAAAACATTAAGGAAATTACATTTGTTGGGGAGGGAGGAAGAGATACACAGGAGAAATGTGTGTTAGTATGTGAGCTTAGTAGCACATGAAATGAGAGGAGAAAAAACCACCTGCACCTAAACTTTGCATTGTCCTCTTTTCTTCTCTATACTGTTCTCAAAAAAAAAAAAAAAGAAAAAATCTAACACAAATACTATTACTACTTTTAAATGCATTTGCATTTATCTTTCAACTTGAATTTACTGCTTAGTGATTGCAAACTTGTGAAGCCTGAAGTCATGCTTTTGTTTTCTGCTTTTTTTTTTTTTTTAAGTTAGACAGCTAACGATTAGTATTGTTTAAATTTAAATTCTTGAGATTTACTTCAGAAGCTTGGCTTCTGCAAGAAGTTGTTGATAGTGAGATAATGTTTCCTGAACTAGTTCTGGACTAATGTGTCAAATATTTCTTTTAGTTCTGAACAAGATAAGGAAGAATGGATAAAGGTAAATTCATCTACATTCTTTATTCTCTAAACACTTTTTCACTGAAGCAATCAAAAAAGTAATATTCATATTTTCTGGCTGTAGCTTCCCTCTGCTAATCAATAACTGGTCAGAATGCAGAGAGTCCGTTTTAAATGGAATATGTTTGAGGAATTTCTCCATTGTTTCCTTAGGCACTTCAGAATACTATAGAAGCTTTTCAGCAGAGGAATGAAACTTTCAGAAATGCTATTGCTAAAGAATATGAAGACGTGCCTGTTGAGGTTTCTGTAAGTTGCTGTTATTCTTTTGTAACCTTCTTAGTACCCATTTTGTTCTTTGATAACTGGAAAAAGTTTGGCAGAAACCTTGTTTTCAAGCTTATCATTCTTATAGGAGAGGAATTACAAAGTAGTCATCTTGTTGGTAATTGTTTTTCTTCATAATGCCAAATCTTATAAACAAGCCTCTTTTTTTCTTGAAACACATAACAGAGTTACCCTTTCAGTGATGCATAATGATTTTTGACTGGGTTCTTTGTTATTTCTTGTATAGATTTCAAAATGCATCTTGAACTGTGTTTTGCCATTTCCTTTCTAGAGGAAGGGAATAATTATTTTTTCTATTTAAAGTACTGTGCAACTTTTTATACTGGCTTTTTTTATTCTCCCATCCTCTCCCTGCCCCCCTTCAGCATGCTGAGCTTGGGAAGAGAGCACCGAGGTGGATAAGAGACAACGAAGTCACCATGTGCATGAAATGCAAGGAGCCCTTTAACGCACTGACAAGGAGAAGGCACCACTGCCGAGCATGTGGACATGTAAGTGCAAAACCCTAGCTCCTGTTGCTGGTGAGCAGGCTTGGGAATGGGTCTAAGCACCTACTTGACTTCTGGTGGCTGCTTATTATGCTGCAGTTTGTTGCTGTGCTCGTGGCTGAAAGGAGAAGCTGTGTATAGCATACCACAAAGGTTCCTCTGTCTGCTTTTGTTGGCATGGTAAATTTGGAAGTAATTTGGAGCAGTGGAAGATGTGCGTTTGTATAAAATGTTCCAAGCCCCTGGACATACTATACTGTTACTCCTGAGTGGCCTCCAGTGATCTCGACAGTTAAGACCCCATTAAACTGGCATAAGCCAGCGTTATCCCTGGCAGCACTGGCTGCCTCCTCTTCCCCTTCCGCTACCTTCTCTCTCCTCTTCACAAGAAGACCACCAACCCCTGCAGTTAAAACTTATTCATTGGGTGAACTTGGAGCAGTTCCCAGCTGGGTTCAGCGTGTAACTGTGTGAACATGCGTGCAGCATCAGGGAAGGAGAAAAGGTTAGGAAGGGGAGAGTGTTACAGCTGCTTTCCATGTATGGTGCTACGGTAACATATGCCACTTTAAAATGACTATGAGATAGTGGTATGACTTGAGAGTTTTCAGAAATTAATGAAAGAAGAGCAAACATACTGTGCTTTCTTTTCTCACCATCCAGCAGCTCTGCCTTTCTCCAGCAGGTGGTAGTGAAAGCCCAGGTTCAATTTTTGTTTTACTGGTTTTCTTGTATGATTTTTTTCTAATGTTTTCATGTGGTATGAAGGTTTATTGCATTCAGAGCACTGCTTTTGTGCTTTGCAGGACACTAGAGACTTTTTCAGGATCTCTGAATTATTGATTATACAGTTGTCATCTTGGGGTTTGTTTTCCAGATCATTTGGTCTTAAAACTCCTCTATTAATCTTAAGATCACACCCTTCCTTTTTTCCCCACTTTTGTTTAGACTCCTAACTACTCTACTGCATAACCTCTATTGTAGTTCTATCACATCTCCTTGCACTTTAATTTTAAAAAATTTTTTCACGGGAATTAATTTGAGTCAGTGATGGTGTCTTTCCAGCAGTGACTAATTGGGAGTACTTAACTAGCATTCTCTAGCTGAATCATAGAATCATAGAATGGTTTGGGTTGGAAGGGACCTTAAAGATCATCTAGTTCCAACCCCCCTGCCACAGGCAGGGACACCTTCCACTAGACCAGGTTGCTCAAAGCCCCATCCAACCTGGCCTTAAACACTGCCAGGGAAGGGGCATCCACAACTTCTCTGGACAATGTGTTCCAGTGTCTCACCACCCTCACAGTGAAGAATTTCTTCCTAATATCTAATCTAAATCTACCCTCTTTCAGTTTAAAACCGTTACCCCTCATTCTATCACTACATGCCCTTCCAAAAAGTCCCTCTCCAGGTTTCCTGTAGGCCCCCTTCAGGTACTGGAAGGCTGCTACAAGGTCTCCATTTATAGCAGCCTTCCAGAAGGTAGTGATCTAGATTAGTACTGCAGAGCGCACAATAAAATTTTGTTTAGGTGTTTGAGTGGTTCAAGTCCATTTGTCTACCTTTCTTTCTTGAAATATCTACACTCATATTTTTTATGCAGGGCATCTTTTTCACCTGAAAGAACATTTATGTGGAAAAACACTTCTAATGAAAGAACTTCTCTCAGATCTCTCTTGCTTTTCAGGTTTTTATATATATATATATAATGAAAAATCAGTGTGATATTGGCTTATTCTGTGCATGTATGAACAGAGTCTAAAACTGTAAATTTAATATTTATTAGCAGGTTAAAAATTTAGCCATTTCTGATTTTATTAAATTTTTTTTAGCATTAAAAGTTCATCTCAGTTGTACATTTCTGAGGTTATGTAGAAAACAAAATGGTAAATGTACCTTTTCAGGTTGGCATCTAAAGAACCTGGAGGATTTTCTTCCTGCAGCACGGCTTGTGCTATATTCTGTTCTATTCCTAACTTTAACCTACAGTTGTAATTAAAAGCCTAATGTGATTTTATACAAAGTACAAAGTTCCCACCAGGTAAATAATGAAAAGCACTTCTAGTTAAGAAGCAGTGGCATAAATTTGAGAAATCATTATTTTCAATTAAGTTATTGTTGACATGTCATAAAGCCATTATCTTTCTTGTTCTGTATAATTAAACAATATATTACTGGACAGACAAAACAATATTAGTTTTTAATTAGATTATGTTTTCATAAAGTTTTATAAATACTTAATTTTATATGTATGTTATCTTTTTTGTTTCCAAGGTGGTTTGCTGGAAATGTTCTGATTACAAGGCACATCTTGAATATGATGGCAATAAATTGAACAAAGTCTGTAAGGACTGCTATCATGTTATAATTGGTTGTACAGACAGTGAAGAAAAGAAGAAGAAAGGCATCTTGGAGGTATGTAATTTAAAGATACCGTATGTGCATAGTTGCAAACAGTTTTGGCTCATCAGTAGGTGAAAAATGGGTAGCAGTTACGGGACTGTTTTCTCTTTGAGAAATAAAGGGTGCATGGACCAAATTCATTCCATCCAATGGATTTTGGTTTTCACCATTCATCTTCTACAATACTACTTTGTTTCTTACAACTTTTTTAAAATCAGGAATTATGAACCTTAGAGCTTGTTTGCTTCTTTCCAGTTACGTCAGCTAATGTGATAAAACATTATCTTTCCTTATAAATCTTCAGTTTTCTTCTTCTTCACTTAAGCTGTTGTAGCAACAAAAACCACTGCTACTGCAGTGATTCTTGAGAACATGTACCCAAACTGAAAGAACTTGGGATGGTGGAGAGGGGAATGAGGGAGAATTTTGCTATTCAGAGTCTGAGTAGTAAGATACTGTTTTGATCAGTGTATACAACTGTACTTTTAAGTCATCGAGTTGCTCTCAGCTTTTGACATAAAAAAAAATCAAGGTCTTAATCAGACAATAAAGGCCTATGTTTCTCTTTTGAGAAGAGGGAGAAATAGGCATCTTACAATTGCAATTAACCTTCACATTTCTTATATCCCCCTTTATAGGCCCTTTTTAAATGCCTGACATACAGTAGAGGAATATCATCCTAACTTTGTCAAGACAGTATTTATCTTGGGATGTAGTAGAGAAGGATTGACCCTTGAGCTAAATGCCAACAGAAAGAGAAGGAAAAGATAAAAGATTAAAATTCCACTTATAGTTCATAATCCATGTTAGCTTGACTACACTTTACTACATTCTCTTAAATGAGAGAGAGTAAGGAGCACAGGAGTCACTAGCTTGCTTTATAGTCAGGAGACTGCTGTTCCTTGTCATGGTGGCTTTTTTAAGGTAGCTGAAGGAGCTACAGAGTCTGTTAGAAATGTCCGTGGTTGGCTACCGTGTTGCAGCATCCACACAGCATCACTACTGGGAGAGGAAAAAAATTGATGCAAGGAAATTTTAACATATAATTGTTTTGTGTTATTTCTGTCCTTCTCAGGATCATTATTTAACCCAAGTAGCATGTCACTCTGTCTTCAGATTTTAAGCAATTCACTTAATCTTTTCTCTAGGACTAGTGAATGCATTCTTATGTTATTCTTAGAAATGTGTTAGCATCTGATCCTGTCATAATATTTTGACTGCCAAAATAGAGTAGTTGTCATATTGGATAGTTAGTAGCACTTGAATGCCTAACATGATGTTATTTTAAAAATCAGACATTGTTGTAGATACTAAGATACAGAGAAAGGCTAGCTGTGGTGGCAAAATGAGATGTAGAGTGATCTACAAGTGTATAATCCAAAATTACTGATGAAAGAAGGAACAGATTGCACCTGTTAAGGGAGTACACTTTGTGATTGTATGTTTGCATGATACATATGTTCTCCGTAAATACAGTTCTTCATGGTCTTACTTGGGTATTTGCTCAAGCTCTTTTGCAGATGCTATCCAAGATTTGATATGAATGGTGATGTATTTCTGCTTTTCTGTTCTGTGTGGTTTTAGTCTTTATTTAAGGAAAGTTTATTTTCCTTTTTATGCTTTATACTATCTCCTAGATTGAATCTGCGGAAGTCTCTGGAAATAGTGTCATATGTAGCTTTCTTCAGTACATGGAAAAATCAAAGCCCTGGCAGAAAGCATGGTGTGTTATACCTAAACAGGAAGCTCTTGTGCTGTACATGTACGGTGCTCCACAGGTATGTACAGAGAAAATGGAAAATATTTTAGTAATTATTGTCACTGACATCTGAGGAAGAGAAGTCAAATAGCTTAGGAATGGAGGAGAGACCCAAGTGTTTTTATCAACCTGTATAGTAAACGAGAGAGGACGGGCAGATTAGTTGTCTGTTCTTAATCTGGAACTTCTTCTTCTTAGGATGTTAAAGCTCTGGCTACAATTCCACTTCTGGGCTATACAGTAGATGACACTCCAAGAAGTGCTGACCTCCCACACAGCTTCAAACTGACCCAGTCTAAGTCTGTGCACAGCTTTGCTGCGGACAATGAGGAACTAAAACAGAAGTGGCTGAAAGTTATCCATTTAGCTGTCAAAGGTGAGACGCCAGAATGTCAAAATGAACTTCAAGAGAATTTAGAAGAGCAAACTGAATCTTCTAAAACATCTGAATGCTGAAGCTCAAGAACATGTGGTATTTTTAAAAGATTTCAATTGAATTTGTGGTTAACCTTTCTGTTAACCTTTCTTTGCTCAATCAAGGAAAAAAAAAGAAGAAACTTCTTACTACCGTACACATCTTAGCACTTTATGTTTGGGAAAAATTCTGGTCTTTTTAGGGATCTTTTTCTTATATTTATGTTCTGTCAATAGAAGTGATGTACAGGTCCATTTCAGAGACTTTTTAAAAAAATGTGAATGCTATTAAAAATACTAACTTTACTGTACTAGTTGTTTGTCATGATGCAAATTTTTTGAAAATCCAGTTGCTCTTTGGTTAATGTTTGCTACCTTCATTAAGAATGCAAATATTGAAGCTTCCTACTTACATGTTAGGACTTGCAACAGGATAAAAGATATACCTCCACATTGCCAAAATACATCTGTAGTTAAATATGCAGGGACAGTTTGGTTTAATGTATGTAGTTTATAGATTGAATTCCACAGATCTGTACCTACGTTGTATTCACTTGTGTCTTTTTAATTAATGCAAATTGCTTTCACAGGTATATTGGCTTTTAAAGTTTCAATTTATCAAGGAAACAATCTAATGATTTTCAATCTAGAAATGTATACCTAAAATATGAGAAAACAATATATAATATATGTACAGTATTAAAAATGTACAATACTTGATTTTTGCTTTGATTTCATGATACTGGGTTCCTATTAGTGAATAACTTATTTAAAAAGCATGTTTTCTATTTGAAATTAAACACAGTCCTAAATTAACAAATACTGTTCAGTGATTTGTTTTAATAGCTGACACTTAATGATATTGATATTTTTATGCATTAAAAAAACAGCAGTAATGTAAGTGGCATGCAATGGGCAAATAAGTTCCAGCTGTGTTTAAAAGAGTAGTCGCAAATAAGTTCCAGTTGTGTTCAAAAGAGTAGTCGCTTTTCTTCAGTGTCCTATCACTGTTATCTTTTAAGAGTGCAGTAGTTCATTACTGAAATGCAGTATGTGGTTTGAGAAAAGCAACAGATTCTAGTAACCTTCTGGGAACATGTATTTTTGCTATTATGGTTATTGGAACAAAGGAGCATTTTGAACTGAAATATATAAATTTTTGAAGAAGATTAGATACTGTAACACTTACTTATGGCAACAATCTTCAAGGATTATTGTTGTAAAGTGGAGCCTGCTTTCTATGAATTTAATATGGAGTCTGGGCCTGCAAATCTCTAGTTGCATTATCTGACTTTATTTGCATTCTGCTTGTGGGAATAAGGACTACTTGGTTTTACAGTGTTAAGTCCCTTATGAACTTCCGTTCATATTAGGGTTTTTATACATAGAGCAAATGACCTCCCTAAAATTTTTACTGTAACATCCTTGGATGAAATATGACAAATTCAGAAATAGTGATTGACTATCAAGTAGACAATTAAAATCATTACTATCTTTCCTTTCTCACCCGTCAAAGGAAGGAAAATATATAACTTCTGCAATCAACTTTTCATAAGAACATTCAGGAATCTTTCTTCTCAATATAATTGCAATCTGTATTTTAAATCATGTCAAGCTGAAGAGCTCAGGTTCAAGTCCAGTTTTGTTAGTAACACAAGGGCAGATTTAAATTGTTCCTTTTTTATAATAAGATTTCCAAAGTATCCACTGAACTCCCACTCACACTTTACTCTTTCTGTGACACTATGGGGAAAAAAATACTTATTTAGAATTTAACAAAGGATTGTTAAAGTAACTTCTGGTTTTAGTGTCAAGCGTACATGAGTACTCCATGTCTGTCATTCTTTGGTAAGAAGAATGTCATGCAACTTCATGTTAGTGGGCTGGATATCGCTCTCACCTGCACAAATCCAAAACCTACCATGGCCTTTAGACATCAAAGCTTTACGCTAATCTTCGTCATTATCAGGACATGGCATTGTAGAGTACTAACTGTACAACTGATTTTGTTCATGTCAGTTCTGAATTCTTCCTTGGGTGCTCCATGTGTCCAGATTATTCTGCATGTAACTCTAGTATTACTTTTATCTGATGTGTAAGCCCTTCTGTAATTCTGAAAGAGATTTTAAGTTATTTCTACTGTCAGCTGCATTTATCTTTATTTATGGGCAGCTCTAGCCTGTTTTGATTCATGTTGGGGAGTACCATCCAGTCTTCGCCTGTGTCTCCCTGGCTAGTAAGTATCATCTTGTGTATACCTTGGTGAGGGATGGGGGAACATTCAGGTAAGCAAGAAGAATTCTCTGTGGCTAACTCTCTTTCATGGTCATCTCCTGAAAGTGGGTATCTTCTAAAAGAGTCTCAAGTGCAATTGTGGGATCTAGAGAGTCATCTTACCACATTCTAATGTATAAAAGCATTGCTTCCCATGTTCGAGTTGTTGAATGTAAGGGGAGAAGTTGCCTTAAAGGAGTCCCCAGATAAGATGGACTGAACTATTCTGAAAATAATATGATGGTATGACTGTAATTGTATAGTACATTCTGTTTTCTGAGCTCTTGCAAACTTAATTCTGAGCCAAGTAGGAAGACCTATTCCAGCTAAATGATTAGGGAAATTATTAGAGGCAGCAATTTCTGGGCTGCCATATTGTTATAGTGGTACTGAGTATCTGACGCTGCTTGAATGATTTCAGAATCTCCCAGACGAAGCCCTGCATTTGGGCATAAACAATTTGAGATGACCTTAGCATTGGGAGTTATTTATTTGGATGTTAGCCTTATGTTTGCTCTCAGCCATTAAAGTTTATATAGCGTGGGATATTTTATTTTCCCTAGTGAAACCTATTTCATGTTCTCATAATCAATTATTTGGTTGGAACTGTTCTCTTCTGAGTCTGAATGTCTGAGCACTCAAATGTATGGTTCTGTGTGTATTTTGTAGGAAAAGTATGTACCACCAATATTAAAAGAGATCAGAAGATGAAGTTGCTTCTAGATTTAACCACCCTAACTGTTTTACTCCATTCCACAGACAAGCCTTCCTTACAGCATCCAAAACTTTAACTTTAAATCGTAAATTATGACCACAGAGGAACAAATTCAAAGTGGTAACTGCTGTGGCTTAAGAATCATGACCAAAGCAGTCAAATTAAAACTATCATTCTAACAAGGTATAGGCTGTTCCCGTTTCAGTTGTTAAATTACTTTTTTTTTTAAAAAAAAGGCAATAAATGTCTTAGCATAAAGCTGTGTGTGTAAGGAGTAAACTATAACTGAACATTCATTCATAATACATGAATGTATGTGAATGGCTCTGCTGAATTATTTAAGCTTTGTGATTCTTGTGTTCAAGAAATGCTTGTTTCTCATTTTAAAAGTGATCAGTCTTCTGTGCAATTTGAAGCAGATCAAAAGTAATTTTGTGTGTTTTTATCTGTGTCCAACTAGAACAATGGCTTCCTTTTATCATTAATATGTTTGGAATGTATTAATATGTTTTTCAAAATGACTTACTATTTTTCCCCTATCATGGAAAAATAGTGTATTATGACATCTGCATGTCTGCACCATTCTTCCAGATCCTCTAAAAATTTTTTCTGGTATAGGGTGCTCCTGCTTGGTTGAAGAGCTGCTGTAAAATCTATAGCATCTAGTACTTTCAAATCCCTTTACACTGAGTAGTTTTGCTTATTCCAAAATGTATTTAATTTTTATGTGCAAAATAGATATTGAGAATACAAAACATTCTGTTTTATTTTGAGTAGAATATTAAACCACTTTAAATGCATGTAATATATAGTGGCACCTTTTTTTATGCAAAACCGTCTCAAAGTGCTTTATAAATCTCAAAGATTCTAAATCCCTTTCATAGCAAAGAGGATTTTTATTCTTCATATTTTTAGATTATGAATGAAGCCAAGGCACTGATTAAATGTAGAATAAATACCACCTGAGTAAATTTTAGATGAGGTTATAGAAGTATGCTCTAAAGAGTTCCAAGTGGAGTTAGGAGGGAAAAAAATAATATATATGTACATATATAAATAAATGGGAAACTGGTGAAAACACTCGACAGGTTCTTTGGTTTTTGTTGCTTTGTTGTTTGTGTTGGTTTGGTTTTTTTTTTAAAACCTACATCACCACATAGCTAGTATAAAAACAGGTCAGCTTTTCATTTCAAGACAAGATTAAATAAAATGAAGAGAGGGTAGTGGTTCCTTATACTGAAGGAAAGGCTTTCAGGAAATAAATGAACATTCCATGTAGAAATAATTCTAAGCAATAAAAAAGGAGCCTTCTCCATAAATCTGTTTAGAGACCTTTAGCTGGCGTAAACTAGCATAGACCTGCGAGAGCTATTATACCTTCAGTGATTTAAATTCATGTAGAATCTGCCTTACATTATATACAGACACTTGTGGAAAATCAAGATTTCACCAGTTTGAGAGCTGCTGACTTACTATGTCTCATCTGGAATCACAGTGCTCAGTTGAACTTCAGATAGGTTTCAGTTGGAGATAACTGATGTAGGGGTAAATGTAAACAGCTGGAAATATATATCCAAAAATGAATGATTGGAGAAGAGAAATAATTTTGTGGCAGAATTGACTATGCTTAAGATAAATCCATTGGTGAAATGGGCATCATTCTTAGTCTGTGATGTACTGTTATTTGAAATCTGAAATGAAATATATGGAGTTACATTTTTTTCCTCCAGTCTGTGGCCCTATTGGTATTACCTAGCTGGTTCTGACCCATGGGAGTGTAGTGAAGTATGTTCCTTGAATAGGAGTTTTAATCTGCTAGTCAGATTGTTTCCTAAATCCTTTTCCTTTATCAGAACATAACATTCACTTAATGATTGTATATGTGTGTATATATACACACATATGTATGCGTGTGTATATGTATATATGTGTATTTATATATTTGAGACTATTGTTCAGATGACCGCCTTTCAAGCAGTATTTTACAATCAAAAAATACACTGTGCTGCATTCAAAATATAATGTATATTGACTGTGTTGAGTGTGCTTTTCAGAAGAAAAAATCGACAGAAGTAGATCTACTTTTGTGGCATTTACTATTTCAGCCTAATTAAAATAAAAAAAAACAACCCAAATGCTAAATTCAGTAAGGCATTCAATCTGCTTCCTTTAAAACCTCATGATTAAATTTCTTCCCAGACTCAACTACGGCATTTTGCTTTCATCCTTCCCTCTTCCTAGCACAAGTGAGTGTAGAATGTGGTTTTTCTCTGCCAAAATCTTCAAGCAGATTTCTTTGAGTAAAACATGTTTTCAGCTACTGCATTAACACCAGCCTGCTTCAGTTTATAGTTCATCCTTGTAGATTCATTAAGTATTTATGGTGAAAACATTCAGAAAAGGAGGGAACTGTATCAAAGCATTTTTGCATGTGCGTGCCCTAGTATTTTTAAGAAAGAAGCCAAATTTGTTGCATATAGGGAACAGTTTGCAATAGAAGTATTGGATTTTTTTATTAGCATGGTCTCTGTTCTGCAGCCCTCAAGGTGGATTAATACATTAATTTTAGTGGGAGCTGGATCAGCTATAATGTTTGACATCAGAATTATAGGCTATACAAGTTAATTCCCCTTCATTATGGAAACATTTCTGGTTTTAACTGAGAAAACACTTTTCTTTAAAATTCTAATATTTGGAAGAGGTGTAAATTTGTTCTGGTTTTGCAATAATGTGAAGAATATTAAAAAGGTGAAATACAAATGCCATTGTAAGTTGTGTAAATGTAAGTGGTCACTTTTATGGTCAAGAAATACATGAATGTAAAAAATGTGCAGATATTGTATATATTTTCTGTAATATATGTATATTTGGTCATAAGGTGGGTGGAGAATTGAAAAAATTAAGCACTTTAATTCCTGTTGAGTACTTAAAAAAAAAAAATTTGTATCCTGTAAAATAAAAGCATAATTAAATAAGTATTGCTGGTTGACTTTTTGTTTTTGTCCACCTACTGTTTACTTTGCTGATGAAATCTTTAAACGGTGTTTCCAGTTGTGTGTGTGACTGAAGGACCTACCAGTTTTGTAACACTGGTATCTAATTTGCTGAAGTGCTGGCTACTCACAAGTACTGCTAAGTTGGTGGAAGATATATTCTGAATATGTAAAGGGCCATATATGATGACATCTTAGCCTGGGAAGAGAAAAGATGCAATCTTTCACAGTTTAGATCCATATTTCTATAATGGGAATAATAATAATAATATTTTCTCATGTGGCCAAGACATTATGAGAGTACTTCATGGGCTTCTACGTTGCCACCCCCATAGAAAAGTGCAGAAAGAAAGGAACGTATTCGGTGTAGCCCCACATCTTTCTTACTAATACTCAAGCACTGCCCTGAACAAGAGGACAAAATGAAACATTGAGCAGCTGGTCAGTGTAATCTTATGTGCACTGAATTAAAGTGGTGCTGCAAAGCAAAAATCAGGTAATTAGTTGGATCATGATCCTAAGCATAGGCAGCTTCGATCCTTTAAATTCATTCACTAGGTAAGCACAAGTTCAGTTTGTGGATGTGCCACTTAAACTGCAGCTACTCCTTTTCTAAGTGTCCTTTAACAGACAGAACCATCTGCAGTTGCCTCCGATTTCCATCATCTGTACACAGTAAACCTGTTTCAATTGTATGTGATTTATTCTTGGTATTCTGCAGGTGGGCACAGTGTTGCAGAAAAGACTGGCCCCAAAATACAGAGAGCAAAATTTTACTGTATTACTTGTTAGTTCCTGTCTGGAAGGAGTTGTGTACAAGAATTTTGTTTAGTTTCTACTTTTTCTTTGCTGACACAGTAAAAGAATCAGTATTTGAAATAAATACTGATGAACCACTGAAAGTAATGCTTCCCTCTCCATTTACATAATGATTTCCAGTAATTTTTCTGATTTTTTTTTTTCCCCCTGTTATTAACTCTGTTCCAAAACCATTATTTTCCTCATTAAATGCAATGCAATCAATGCCTTCTACATGGAGATAAAAATAACAGAATTTACCCTAAAATGTGCTTTAATAAGAAAACACAATTATAACACAATTATAAAATTCAAACTACAGGAAATCCATAATCACAGCTCCTACTTAATTGCTTTATATCAGCCGGTTTAATAAGCACTGATATTTCTACTCAGTAGCAAATGCCCAGGAGCCCATCAAGTACTGGGTTGGTAAGTAACTGGTAGGCGTTGTCTCCTCTGGCTCCCCGTAAGAGCCTGACTAATCATAGAGTGGTTTGGATTGGAAGGGACTTTAAAGATCATCTAGTGCCAACCCCCTGCCATGGGCAGGGACACCTTCCCCTAGACCAGGTTGCTCAGTAAAAACTGTCTCATTACCACAGGATTGTTCTTGGCATTTTGTGAGCCTCCTGACCTGAGAGAAATGGCATGCCAGCCTTTGGTAAACACAATACTTGGAGCTTGTTTGCTGTAAACAAATTGCTCTGGAGGGTCCTGTGGTGTCTCTAATGAATAAGCAGAGGGATCCTTATGATTGTGACTGTTTTGCCTTGGAGTCTCTCCTCTTGCTCCTCTTGGCATACTATTTTATCTTAAAAAGCCCACAGAAGATAGCCTTATTTAAAATATTAGATCCAGATGCAGAAGAAACAAGCTCAATTCCTCCTGAATGCCAGCAAGTTTGCTGTTTGTTGCTTCCTACCTTCTTGGTTGGGGTAAGGTTTTTTTCTTTTCCTTTCTAGTTATATTGCCTCAGCTGAACGCTAAGCGTGCATTTTGTTTTCCAAGAAAAAGTTATTTTCTTGATAGCAGACAGGAGGTTATTGCCTTTATTCCCAAAACCCTGGTCCTTTAAAGTAAAAAATCTTCGCCTTAAAATTGAACTGCAAACCATTCCTTATGCAAGCATCAATTATTTCATATTTTCTTTCAAATTCATTGTTATTGATTGGCATTGCTTTAAGAATACACCTGGCAGACTCCATGAGAAATTTCCCCAGTGGGTATTTCCACATTTAAAATCACTTTTCAAGATCCATTAGGCAATATGTGATCCACGAGATCGCTTGACTTAAATTAACAAAAATTCTAGGGAAGAAAGCCTTGGGTTTCACACTACCACGTGTTGATTCCTCTGTCTGTTCAGCAGCACATGATAAACAAAAGAAAAATACTTTTATGAAAAATGATATAATTAAAGCATCTACAATGATGTGGGGAAATACCAAGCGAAAATTTCCAAATTTTCTATGCTAGACTGCATAATGAGAGTGAGAAACAGCTTATTTCTAACATCCATCCTTTGACTAATGAAGTCCTGTAATGGATGTTGAGGCTGATTGGTGGTGAGCCCTTCAAAACGCATGAGGAAAACAGAAATCTGCTGTTTAGAAGTTAAGAGGTTACCGACTTAGTACTACGCACTTGAACTTCGTATCACCAATCAATGCTCAGCAGACAAATTCAGTAACGCACCTCCACTGGAGAGGAAACTAACTGCTCATCTGGGATACATCTAACTGCCCCCTTGCCACTGGAGTGGCGAAAATCATTCACTGAAGCAACTGTTACTATTGTGTTTGGTATTCCAAGAAGTCTGACCCCCCCTGCAGCTGAGGGAGGAGGCGGGGAGCACTGTTGTACAGCAGTTCAGAATGATACAGAGATTATTTTCATCTCCAGCCAAAGCTTTTACCTCTATTGGCCTTGTCATAAACGCTGATGTCTTACAAACACTTACCAGAGCGCTCGGGCTTTGTTACTGATTGATGAACTTTGACTGCTGTGTTTGCCCTGTGGCTCTTACCCTCTGTGCCCTGCCCCTTCCTTAACTTGAAACCTGCTTTCAGTTCTGCAAGCTTATTTTATGAGAGGTTGTGTGACACCCCAAATATTCAATGAATCTAGATAAATAACTTCCTTGTGGATAGAGTGAGAGAATATAAGGGACTCTTAGTTGTTTAGTTTGACGTTTTGCCCACCAAAGTTACATCCCTGTCCCGGGATTATTTGTTTTTGTTAGAGACAGGGTCTCAGCACAGGTAACACATAACTTGGGGATTCCCATCAATCAGCACTGTGACCTTCTTACACCCAGCTGAGGTGTGTAGGAGAGCTCGCTTTGCAAATGCAGCAGAATCCCTGGACTATGGATTTGAAACCTCTGATTTCTATTTCTTCTGGAAAAAGAGCAAAGTTTAGAATCAGTCAGCTTGGGACATCTGTGTAGACCATCCAAAGGAAGGGTCATTTCATCAAGGGATTTCAGGAATTTATTTATCTCAGCTTCTAATGGTGTTTGCTGTGCAGCTATCTGGTATAAGTGCTAAGAGAAAGTGTTATAGTTACAGCTGTGATGAGGTTGCTCTGGAAAAACACCATTCAATTTGGCTTCACATAAAAAACAGGCTCTGCCAGACCCATATAATCGCTGTATTGCATGGTTCCAAAAGGTGATGTTACCAAGGAATGATTTACAGAAGGATTTTGCTAGTACTGTTTGTGCAGTACAAAGTAGTATGACTATGTATGCAGCACAAATGTTATGTTACATACTTGATACTTTGCAGTATGGTAATCAAATATTTCTTTCTCTAGACAAATACGATGGCAAGGAAATATGCTTTACTGAGGTGTTAGGTTGTGGTCTCCTTGTCTGGCATAAATTAAATGGCAAATGACTTGTCCACTACTGTCAGTATGTCAATATAAAGAGACTCCAGCTGTCTGAGCCAAAATGGAAGCAGATGATGGTGCAAAACTACAAAGAAATTAAAATCATGGAGATAAAAGACTGGAAATTTTGTTCTCTTAACTTCAAACATAAAACCAAGGTGGCTTACAATGAAATTAGAAGATGACAAATTTAAAACTGACACCAAATTGATTTTTTGCACTATGCATAATTAGATCATGAAATTTACTGTCACAGGATGTCATTGGAGCCATGAATTCAGTGTGATGGGGAAAAAAAAAAACACTATTCCATGGAAAATAAAGCAATCTAGTTTCCAGTAACATAAAACAGAAGAAATATTGAACTGTCTATTTCAGATCTTACAGCAATATCAAAATTATTTAATACACAGTTTTGGAATCAGAAGATCTTATTACTGCATTTTTATATTTTCCCCAGAAGGCTGATGCTGGATGGTCTTAGAGATGAGATTCTGAGGTAGATTGATATCAGGTCAGACTCAGTGTGGCAGTTCCTGTTTCCTCATGTCAATTAACTTTTAGTAAATAACCAGTCTGACTACTACTGCCTTTTATCAGAGCTTTGAGTTTCTTGCTCCATATAATATGAGTCTGCAATGGAAAGTCAGAGTTAAAGCTACAGATGACCATTGCTTGTTAAAATGTTTATTGCTTTGGCACAGTCCTCAACTGGGCTGAGGTAAGTGCTGGATTTCGTAAGTTGGCGCAGGACACGACACTTCATAGCAGAGGCATTTTCAGCTCCCCCTTTTTAGCCAGAAATGTACAATGTGCTAAACTTTGCATTCTGACATTTCCTCATCTTATATCTTCTTTAGGCCCTTCTTCCTGCTTTCATTCATTAATTCACTTCTTCCATCTGAGCTGTGCTTCTCCATTTGGGTACCTGCCCTTGATAGGCCTTTCGACATCTCTGCTGCGCAGGCTGGGTTATCTCAACTCGGTTCAGCAACTGATATTTTCTCTGTGTGCTTCTTGAACTATTATACTGGTAAAATTCTAAGAATAGCCATACTGGGATAGACTAAAGGGCAAGCACACACAGCGCTTCTGCATGATACTCTCCCAGCTTCCAACCATTGTCGGCTGAGAAATGTCCAGAGCTAGATTTGATTCCTGCATAGCTGTTTATTTACATGCAACACATTTCTCTTCCTTAAACTTGGCCAAACACCATCTAAATCCATTTAAACTTTTACTGTCTACAACGTCCTTTGGCAAGGAGCTCAACAACCCACCCATGAGGGACTACTGTCTGTGTTTTGTTCTGACCTGGCTCCTTCCAGTTTCATTAGACACTCCCAAAACACTTGTATTGGAAGGGAAAGTAAACAAAACTGGTGCTCTTCGACCAAATCCAGGCTGCTAATGATTACAGAGACCTCCAATCCTCCCCACCCCTTGCCATTTCTTTTGTAGAGTGAAGACTCCTAGTTTACTTAGTTGGTCTTGATATAGAAGCTGTTCCACAGCTTTCATCACCTTTGTTGTCCCTCTCTGACCCTTTTCCAGTTCTACATTCTTTCTGAGATGTCCCACTTCTGGTCTAAATTAAAATAGAAACCAGGTTGTACTTGCTCCATTTCACAGCTGGTGTCCATGAGGTCACACGGCAAAATGAAAGTGGCAGGAGAAGAGACTTACATGGGGAATTAAGCTGGTGCTATCTATCTACTTCAGGTGCCAGCAGCTTCTATTCCTGTGCAACAGGGATGCTTTTACTTTTTTTTCTTCTTTCTTTCCTTTTCTTTTCCTGCTAGGGACTCAAGGAAGGAGAGGAGAGGAGGCTCCATGCTAGACAGGGAACAGCAAACCTTTTAGAAAGAGTATTTGCTGTGTCAGGTGTACAATGCAGGGAACGTTTGCTATTATCCTGGAAGCAGAAGAGGAAGATGCCAAATGGTATCCTGGTATTAATGATCTCTGAGGGCAATCGGCTCCAGTACACTGAAAGCTAATGGGTGAAGCTGCTGGATAATCATGCCTGTATGGCTACGACAAGACCCCTTCAGCAGCAGGTCATTCAGGACCTTCATCACAAAATTTTACATGCGTTAACTGTTTCTCTCTCTGCTGAATACACTAATTTTTGAGTGTTTCAATTTACTTAGCGATCTTTATGCTTTATCACAAAATATTAGTTCCTCTGACAAGCAGTGTGAAATTTCCTGGCTAAGAATGAGAAACTCTGTTGTAAAGATACATAGAGAAGAATGTATTTCCTTGCATGTTCTTTCCTTCAACATTTGAGGGCTTCAAGACATGAAGACAGGAAAAGACTAATTTGTATAGAACAAGAATATAAATTCTAATGCCATCCAGGACCTGAAATTTTCAGAAGCATTTTTACGCTGTTGGCTTACAAGAAAGGACAAAGCCAGAATTCAACTCAGTGCTAGCATATTCATAATTTATCTTGGAGAAAATGCACTAAAGGGAAAGACATTTAAAGATCAGACAGCTTATTTGTTGTGATCTTGCATCACAAATCATCCTCTGGTTTCATGCTCTCTTTTTGTATAATGCAGTTGTGTACTAGATCTCATTCAGTTTCCTGCTTCCCAAGTCCTGACAGACCTACTATTATGCACCTGAGTGTCACGGTTTAAAGCTGGGCCAGCTATCAACCAGGTGGCAGATGCTCTCTGTTAACCCTCTCCCCCCATCTAAGGGAAAGGGAAAAGGGAGAGAGACTTATGGGTTGGAAATTTAAAACAGTTTTAATGAACTGTAATAATGAAAAAGAGTATAATAACAATAATAATAGAAATAATCAAATGTATACAAATATATACAAAACCAAGACTGAGAGCTTGGAAATCCTCCTCAGGCAGAGTTGCTCCCCTCAGCACGGGCAGAGGGGAAAATGCAATAGCTCCCCCCAGCACAGGCAGAGGGGAAAATGCAGTAGCTCTCCTGCCATCACACCTGCAGGCTTTTAACTGCAGAATTGGCAAAGCTGGTACCAATCAGTGGGAGACAGGAGGGCCCCTCCCTCCTGGGCCCCACCTCCAGGAGGCAGTGGGTTAGTGATAAATAGGAAAGTGAGAATGACGTGTATGGGATGGAATACCTCCTTGGTCAATCTTGGGTCACCTGCCCTGTCTGCTCCTCCCTGCAGCTGCGACCCCCCTTCGGCTCTTCACTCGTAAGCAGTGAGGAATTTAGCAGTGACCTTGGTTTCTTTAAGACTAATTGGCCTGGTTTGGGCCAAACCAGGACATTCCACCCCTTATTCCATACCATTCACGTCATACTCAGATCACCACTACCTTTTCATTTTCAAATATATATACACATATCACTAGTTTATGATTCATCTCTATACAAAAAGTTCATTAAGTTCATTTGGTTCAGGATTGTGGGTTTCCATCTGGCTAGCAGTCTCTCAGCAGTCTCTCTGGCTAGCAGTCTCTCTTTTGTCATGGTTCGTGCCCACGGGTTGCAGGTTAAAGATGTCAGTCTCGAGGAGGTTATTGGATGCCACTTGATGAAGCTAGCTCCGGTCTCATCACCACTGTCTTAACCTGAAAGACACTTATGCAGTAACAACATACAGTTCAGAATTAAGTACTCTCACCCAGAATCAGATCACCTTCAGGGACACATCGGACTTCACCATCTTGCAACATCACCCACCAAGTACATCCAGGTCCTTGAGCAAAAGCAATCCCACGAATGGGTTTACCTTTGCCCGTTACAGGAAGAATCCAGACAGTTTTTCCCAATAGATTCCTTTCATGCACCACAGGGACTTTATCTCCTTCTACTGTATGTAGAAGGTCTGACTGAGCAGGGCCAGCTCGATTGATAGATCCCCTGGTGTTAACTAACCAGGTAGCTTGTGCCAAATGCTTATCCCAGTTTTTAAAGGTTCCACCCCCCATTGCTTTCAGGGTAGTTTTTAACAGCCCATTATACCGTTCAATTTTCCCAGAGGCTGGTGCATGATAGGGGATGTGATATACCCATTCAATGCCATGCTCTTTGGCCCAGTTGTCTATGAGACTGTTTTTGAAATGAGTCCCATTGTCCGACTCAATTCTCTCTGGCGTGCCGTGTCGCCACAAGATTTGCTTTTCAAGGCCCAGGATAGTGTTCCGGGCAGTGGCATGGGGCACAGAGTATGTTTCCAACCATCCGGTGGTCGCCTCCACCATGGTAAGCACATAGCGTTTACCCTGGCGGGTTTGAGAGAGTGTGATATAGTCAATTTGCCAGGCCTCCCCATATTTATATTTCAACCACCGCCCCCCATACCACAAAGGTTTTAACCGTTTGGCTTGCTTAATTGCGGCGCATGTTTCACAATCATGGATAACCTGTGCAATAGAGTCCATGGTTAAGTCCACCCCTCGGTCACGAGCCCATCTGTATGTTGCATCTCTCCCTTGATGACCTGAAGTGTCATGAGTCCACCGAGCTAAAAATAGTTCACCTTGTCCTTCTGTGGCTTCTGCGACTTGTCGTATGCGACTCCATACAGCAGCTTTCCACTTCCGATGCTTTCCTACAAGACGGCAGGATCCATCGGTGAACAGGGCATACTGCTTCTCATCCTCTGGTAATTCATTATATGGTGGGGCTTCTTCAGCATGTGTCACCTCAATTAAGGAATGGATTCGTGCTGCTCACAGGGACTGGACCTTCATTTCTCCTATTCACACTTGGGGAAAAGTGATTTGAGGCCCATCTACCCTGACTGGGGTCCTGCTCACTGGTAACTGGAGCAGCCATCCTCCTAGAAAAATTCTCTCTGGTATTTCTTTTAGCTTGCAACTCACGTACTCATGCCTGTAGGGTACTGGTAGGTTGTCCATGCCATCTGCTCATGTCCTCCCCATAACCACGCAGGGCAAACCACAGGATACCTCGTGATGTGTTCCGTTTCCTTTGAGCTGGTCCTGTAGGAGAACGTTTTCTCTTAACAGCTGCAACGCGTGCCTGTGTAGGTAGAGAGTCAAGTTTATTCTCGATCCTGGACAGTTTGTCTGACAGTTGTTTAAATGAGTCCTTGTTCTCCTTAGTCAGTTTTTCCACAGCCGAGACACGGGCCTGCAGTGGGGAAGAAATACTATCTTCATACTGTCGCATACAGTTAGCCATTTCGCCCACACTAGGTCGTGCCATAGCATCTTCTCCCCATACTAATATTGACAATGTATGGGTATATGTCGGTGGAGCATTCTTCACAACCTTCCGGAACATGGATCGGTTGCATTCCACTTCATCAGGATCTACAATGTCCCGTGGGCGTCTATAAATGATCTCTTGCACAGCTAGTTCTCTAAGGTAGTTAATACCTTTTTCTATAGTGGTCCATTTGCTTAGGTGGCTCATAACATCATCTTTATAGGGATACCTGCTCTTTACAGCTGACAAGAGTCGCCTCCAGAGACTGATAGTGTTTGACTTTCTTGCGAGCGCCTTATCAATACCACCATCTCTGGACAGGGATCCCAACTGTCTGGCTTCTCTGCCATCTAATTGCATGCTGTCTGCCCCATTATCCCAGCATTGGAGCAGCCAGGTAATAATAGGTTCACCGTCATAACGGCTGAAGTCTTTCCTTGTATTTCTCAGGTCCTTCAGGGATAAAGAGTGGTAGGTTGTCTCTACGTCCGAGTCCTCCTCTTGTGATAGTTCTGCTTTAGAAGGACCTTTCTTCTGTGATGGGTCTGCTTTAAAAGGACGATTGAGGAAACCCCCATCTGTGTCAGGCCCTAACTCTGCCTGAGAAGGGCCCTCACCTGGGTCATATGATGGCTCTGCCTTAGAAGGCTCTGAGTCATCATCCTTCTTTTCACGAGCTGATTTCTTTTGGTATTTCTTCCTGGTTACAGGAGCAATTGGTACAGATTCGATAGATGCTGGGGTCTGAGTAGATGCAGTGGCTGTCGTGGGAGTGCTGAGAGTCTGAGTAGCTGCAGTGGCCATCTTGGGGGGTGTAGCAGCTGTGGTACAGGCTGCCAAGGTTTCAGTGGGTTTAGTGGCTGTAGCGGCAGTACACACTGTAGGATCTGAGGTGGCTGCATAACACCTACAACTGTCCCTGCACCGATATTTAATCTTATCCCACATCAGAAACACATTCAGGACAACCAAAAATAAAAACATGCCACCTAGACAGCACCATCCTAATTTCACAAAATCTAGAGGAATCAGCTTGGCAGAAAAGGAGAAGGTACTATTTCCTGAAGTAAAACTGGAAGTGTAATCATTAACAGAATCAGCTAAAGGACGCCTGGAGCGTGCAGATGAAGTCGCTGCTACTGATTCGCGATTAAAGCTGCCCATCATTGTGTCATAGAGATAAGAGATCGGAATAGTAACTGCCCAGTTTATCACAGCTTAAATCAGTATCAAACCCCATACCAAAACAATACATTTCGACCAGCGCCCACTGCTAAACTGCATGTAAACATTCATAAGAAGCAAACAATAACACAGTGCCCACGGCAGGTAAGGCATCATTGCAACACTCAATTGTGAAAGAAACTCCATAAAAAGACGAGATAACACAGTATTCAAAAATGACATCAGCATCTTCACTATCTGTTTTAATTTCCAACCCCTCATAAATCTCAAAGGAAGAAATCTGATACTCTCTCAGCTGAGCTCTCCAGGTCTCCTCCCCCCAGAGCCAGAATTCAATTTATCAGAGCAACCTGTTGGAGCTTCTCTCGTGCCCCACGTTGGGCACCAATAAATCTGTCACGGTTTAAAGCTGGGCTGGCTATTAAACCTGTGGCAGATGCTCTCTGTTAACCCTCCCCCCCGCTAAGGGAAAGGGAAAAGGGAGAGAGACTTATGGGTTGGAAAGTTAAAACAGTTTTAATAAACTGTAATAATGAAAAAGAGTATAATAACAATAATAATAGAAATAATCAAATGTATACAAAACCAAGACTGAGAGCTTGGAAATCCTCCTCAGGCAGAGTTGCTCCCCTCAGCACGGGCAGAGGGGAAAATGCAATAGCTCCCCCCAGCACGGGCAGAGGGGAAAATGCAGTAGCTCTCCTGCCATCACACCTGCAGGCTTTTAACTGCAGAATTGGCAAAGCTGGTACCAATCAGTGGGAGACAGGAGGGCCCCTCCCTCCTGGGCCCCACCTCCAGGAGGCAGTGGGTTAGTGATAAATAGGAAAGTGAGAATGACGTGTATGGGATGGAATACCTCCTTGGTCAATCTTGGGTCACCTGCCCTGTCTGCTCCTCCCTGCAGGTGCGACCCCCCTTCGGCTCTTCACTCGTAAGCAGTGAGGAATTTAGCAGTGACCTTGGTTTCTTTAAGACTAATTGGCCTGGTTTGGGCCAAACCAGGACACTGAGTTAGAAAATTTCAGATGCTGAGTTTAGCTGAGAGACTCACAGCAAAAACAAAAATATCCACAAAAAAGCAAACAGAATAAATATAGCCATTTTAAATATGTCTCTTGTAATTCTCAATATGTGAATAGAAGTGGGAGCATATTCTTTTTGCCGCACAGTTTGCAGGACCAGATCTTCTCCGGTTGTTTTCTCCCCTGTGAAGAGACCTCCATAACACTTCCTCCCTGCCCCAAGAAGTTTTATTTTCCTGCTCTGTTGGCTCGGTGAGACCAGATGCTGACAAGGTCTAGCAACTTGCAATTCAGCACCCTTCCTTGAGGTCTTCAGGCAGCAGCGCCTCCACACCTGGTGAAGCAGCAGCGAGGGCACTGGGGGCACATGCTTGGTTGTTCCCCGCTTTTCAAGGGTTTTCAAAACACAGCGCCTCGAATAAACATGGCCACTCCGTGCTGCTTGCTGAGAACTACCTCCAGCAGCCACCCTGGGCCGTCATGAGGCCTGCCTCCCCCACACGGGCTGCCTGCGGTGCCTCAACTCACAGGCCACGCTGCTACTGGTGATCCCGGGAGGGGATCAGCTTTATCGGTACCAAAAGATAGAGTAAAACCTGGGGATGGCTTGTAATACAAGACCGTAGCTACTACGCTGTCTGATCTTCAAACACCTTCGGCTCCTGGGCGGTGATAGAAAAATCGGAAATCTCCAAACGCTGTTGCTTTCTAACTTTCCTCACCAAAGTGGGAAGCTAAGTGCAGCCTGGTAGAGTCTGAAAGAAAACTCAATAACACCAGAGTGTTATTAAGCAGGCATTCTTTATTGCAGCGCTGGGCAGCACTGGGGATTATCCACCATGAGTGCACTGCTGATTTGGCAGTTTTTCAGAGACTATATACCATAAAGTTACACATAGTCATAGGATTTCTGAGAACTCATTTACATAACCATGAGATATGCAAATGTCCGCTCTGCATGCACAGTCATCTTCCCTGGTGGTTGTCAGGGGTCTTCAGATGAAGGCTGGTAGTCTTCCTCACTGTGTTCGCTGACTGACCCCTGCTTCTGCGCAAACTCGGTCTAGGGATCACGTAGGCCATGTCCTTCGAGGCAGCTGTTGCAACTCCCTTGTCTTTAGGTTGCCGTGCCTCTCCTTTCCCAACGCCCAATTGTCTGAAGTGAGATATAGTCATCTAAATTAAAAGGCTCCCCTTTGTTTATTTATATAACTAGGTTAGTCGAGTGTCTAAGGTATTTACAACACCCTCCTTGTTCTTGGGGCCCCAACCGTTTCAGCGGGAGGGGGCCGCGTCCTGTCACACGGCGGCGGCTCACAGACCCCACCGCCCGCTGCCGCCTGGTGCCCGCCCTCCTCAGGGCTTCCCCCCCCGACCCACTACAACTCCCGTGATGCCTGGCGGCGCTCGCGGCGGCGCTGCGCCCGGCGTTGCGCCCGCGCACAGCCTACTGGGGGCCGCGCCGTGCGCGGGGGCCGGCGCCGATGGCGGCAGGCGCAGGGGGCGGCTGACGGGAGCCGCGGTGCCCGTCGCGCCCATTCATCGCCGACCCCCCTTTCCCCCCGGCCGCTCGCTGTCCCCCGCCGCTATGGAGGCGTTGATCCCCGTGATTAACAAGCTGCAAGACGTGTTCAACACGGTGGGGGCCGACATCATCCAGCTGCCGCAGATCGTGGTGGTGGGCACGCAGGTGAGGCGGGGCGGGGCGAGGCGAGGCCAAGCCGGGGTGAGGGCGCGGGCGGCGCGGGCCCTTACCGCCCTGAGGGCAAAGTCAAGGCGTCCATCGCGCCTCCCGTACTGCTGACCCGCGGCCGCCTCCGCCAAGGGCACGGGGGGACGCGGGGAGCCGAGAGTGGCCGCCCTCGGCCTCCCGCTTCCCCCCCATTCCCTCCCCGGTCTCCTTTGCCTCCCCACCATGGGAGTGTCTCTTCCACCGCCCTCCCTCGCCTTCGCGCTTCTCGGTAGCGGTTTGAACGACCGAGGAGCTCTCGAGGGCTGCCGGGAGGGCCTGCTCCACCTCTCCCGTGACCCCACGTCGGCCCCCCACACCGGCCTGGGGGTCCTGGAGGGCCCGTTGCCGGCCCTGTGCTTCAGCGTGACCGCCGTGGCTAGTCGGTGGCTTCCCTCCTCTGACGGCCGCCGTGAAGTGGGGGCTGAATGAAAGGGATGTGGTAGCGGGAACGGCATCTTGCAGGCGTGGATCGTTTCCCTTGCTGCGAGTTCTTCTGCCATTTGGACCTCTTTGTCTTAGCTGATGATGGAGAACGGAGGTGAGCGGCGAGGCCAGCCTTTGTCGGCGGTAACAGTTAACAGCCTGTGCGTCTCAGCCCGATAATGCTGCCGCTGGGCTCGAAGATAGGTCAGGCCCTTTCAGATCTATTCAGATCTATTCAAATTGGATGCCGTTCTTCAGCAAAACTCCTGGCAGCAGAACATGCATGACCAGAACTGCAGCAGTCATAAGGGAATTGAAAAAGAAACAATGTTAAACACAGATAAAACTTGAAGTTAATGAATCTCTCTTTTTGTTTCTGTGAAACTAACAGAGTTTATTGAATGTGTGATATTACTTGACAATAGCATGCCTATCTAGGACAGTAATACCAACTACTCTGCAGTTAGGGGTTTCATTATATGACTTAAAACACATGAGCTGTATGTTTAAAGCTTGCACATTGCTGAAGCATGGAATAGGTTTGCTCAAAGCCAGCTACAGTGTCAAACTGGTTGGGAGGCAACCAGCTGTCATTCTGTTTTACCAATATAAATCAGACAGATCCATTGACTTTACGTCAGCCACTTTATAAAATAGATCTAAAATACTTGAATTGGGTGGCAGAGACTTTGCACTGGTAAGCTATAATAGGTACTTGCTATTTTTGTAGCTGACAGGAGTCCATCACTTTATGAAAACATTTAATCTCCTTTATATTAAAAATCATACAAGCAAGCTGTTTTTTTGTTTGGGGTTTTTTGTTTTGTTTGTTTGTTTTACTTTAGTTCGGCAACAGAAAGTGCAAGGCAGAGATGTGGCATTTTTCTATGTAGAATTAATAAAGTATTTTTTCTGTTTCACTTTATGAAATGCATTGAAACAGCATTTTTTTAAAATTATCATCCTTTTGAACAGCTTTGTCCTAATTAACTTCTCGCAAGTGTGTACAGTAGATACTGAGAGTTAAGACAGTATTGACATGCATTTGACTTCAGCAGTCTACCCATCAGTATTGTCCATTCAGTGCTGTATTCAGTATATTCATAAAAATCCTTGAATTAGTCTGATATTTCTTAAGATGCCAAAACAAAGTCCTTTATAGACTCCAGGAAAATATACAGCAAAATGTCTAGCAAGCTGTATCTTGTTTTTTTTTGTTTTGTTTTTAGTCAGAGTTATTGAAAGAAATAATTGTCTTTACTGACATGGTAATTCTGTAGATGGTTATTTTATGCAGTTAGTCTTAAAAATAATTTAAATAAAATTTTATTGTTTTATTCATTTGAAGTTTGTTTATTGTAGACCAGATTTCTGGAGGTATCTCAAATATGGCCTTGGAGCTGATAGTTTTGCTGCTGGTAGCTTGCTTCTGTGGTTTTTAGAAATGTGCCTTGAAACAGTCTTGTTTCTTGAGTTATTTTTGGTTGAGTGCTATGTGGCCTTTAAGTTTGTTCCCACAGTTGTTTTGTTTGTGGCCTACTGGCATATGCGATCTTTGCTTTTTCTTCTTCGAATAATATTCAGAAACAATTTTGAATTTTGCACCTCCATTTTTCTTTGTAGGAAACAAATCCTACCAGTTAAGATTTCTGTAACTCTCTGCTAATTGATTTATGCTTTTTTTTCCTTCCAGTTTGTCTGTTGCTTTTCTTAAATGACCTTTTTACATATTCAGCAAGGAGAAGGAAAAGGCTTTTTAAAGTAGTTTTTGCTGTTTATTTTTCTCGCCTGTCTTCTGTATCTGTTCTCTACCCTTTTATTGTTTTGTGCTTGTGTCTTTCTTCAGTTCTCATTTATTTCTACTTCTGTGCCTCCAGTTTATTCTTTTCTAGAGTATGTAGAACTAGGAACTGCTTATAATCCTTAATTTAGCTTTCAATGTTTTCTGTTTCCCATGTCCCCTTTGCCCCGTCCTCTGTTGTTTTGGGATTCATTTCCTACCGTCCTTGTGTTCTGAGCAATTGAAGTGTCTTCATTTTTCCTCTTTCTAGGTGGGTTTTGGTACTAACTACAAAATATTTCTCAGTAGATTCTACACATTTAGATGGCCTCTCACATTTCTTCCAGTGGTGTTCCTGTGGCTCAGTCATATGAGAATTCCTTCTCATTCTCCACATAAATACTGTTTAAGTTATTTCTGTACCCTAGTACAGGGTCTCTTAAGAAAACTGAAGACTCTGCTGCTGATAGAACACAGAGGACACCCTCAGACTGCCAACTCTTCATCACTATTTCAGGGTTTTTTTGCCGTTCCCAGATAGGTGTTCTATTTTTTCCCCGATTCAGATTATAGTTCCATTTTTAGAACTGGATTACTGAAGTGCAAAAAAAATGTCCAGGCTGGGAATACTATATAAACAATATTTGTTCAATAATATTGTAATACCCAGCCTTCTGGTGTGTTTTGTACAAATGCTTTGTGATCCGTGCTTGTAAGCGATAACAAGGTGGTATTGAAGTGCCTCGACCAAACACGTTAAAACTATAACAAAAGGAGGCAAGGGGAAGAAAAGAAGTTTGGTTAGTTACAGCCTTTTGTGTGTTAAGGGCACATAGATGCTATCACAAAAATGAATTGTCTACACTACAAAAGTGGGCATGAGTTTTAGAATAAATTTAAAAAAACCAAACAAACAACAAAATCTCTGCCTGGAGATGTGTGAAAATGAACTGCCTTTATTTTTTTCAGGTCATTGATTCTTGGAATCTTTTGGGTTTTTAGAAGTCATTGACCTAGTCATATACAAACTTTAGTGTCAGTTTTGTAGCAAAGTTCTTCCAGTACTGACATTATAAAATCAAGTTGTGGGCTTTATTTGCACTTGGTAGTGTTGATTCTAGTAGAGACATCATGGTGAAATTGATCTAGCAACTAATGAAATTCACAGTGAGATTTTTAAATGACCTTTCAGGTGTACGTTTATACAGTATTTTTGCTCAGTCGTCAGTTAATGCTATTTTGGGACTTTAAATGGGGAGATGTAGTTTACAATATTTAACATTGTTCTGTTGGGTGTTTCCATCTGAAAGAGCTGTTTTGTCAGCCTCTGTGATTGGCTCACAGATAAGCCTTACGTTTATTTCTTTTTTTTTTTGCTGTTTGTAATAAGTATCATGTTTGATATTTCAACACTAAACCAATTTTCACTGCCAAGGAAGAAGGTTTCTTGATCTGAGATAACAGATAGCCTGAACATTTGAATATGTATAACTGTATATTCTGTTAGGCTAAACAGTTAGGATGGTAATTTGCCTGTTAAGAAGTTGACAGCAGTGGTCCTGGCTGCTGGGATGAGGAGAAGAATCCAGTGGATCCTGTATCAAAGCATCCTGTTTGAGAGAGACTGGCATTGTGCTCTTAAACTTCAGATGCTCTGCGGAGCTTCTGTGACCTTTCACTGTCAGGGAAGGTCAGGGGAACAGAAATTTAAGTCACTTCAGCTTATTGAGTTTATTCAATGTATCCTACATTGTGTTGGCAAAAAGCCAGTTTTAGGTGAAGGAAACTCCAGCGTGTACCAAGCAACCAAGAAAGCCCTATGCCAAGCTCAAGTCAGGAATGTCTTCCTTCCTCCTCTCTTGTTTTTTTTTTTGTGGTTTTTTTTTTTGTGTTTTTTTTTTTTTTTGTCCAAGGATCTTTCCTGGGTTTCAAGCAGATGCAAAAAGACATTTGTATCTACATTTGTAAAAGGGGATGTAACTAGAGCATAGCTTCAGTGCTGGGTGTGCTGGCCAGAGGGAGCTTGGTTTATCTCCCAAATGTTTTGCAGACTGCCTGATTTGTTTTTTTGTTCGTTTTTGATATCTGACATTCACTGTGTCTGGTATTGGGAGTAACTGTTTTCCTTTTTGCCATCCCTTCCTCCTGTCAAATCATGCCCTGAGTGTTCTGGTATCTGTTTCAGACAAGCAGCAAAGTGAGGCTGATGTTAATTAGCTGTTTATGTTTACCAGACATAATATAAATTTTGCTGCTGAAGTTACATAGTACAAACACGATTTGGCATTGTGCTGTTTCTTTTCTCTGATGGGCCCTCTCAGTTTCTGAAAGCTATAATTCTTAGGTCCTGAAGGCTTCTGTGATTGGAAGGATACGTCTGTGTGCAGACTTTATATGAATTAAAATAGAATTATAGGTCTAATAACTGTGATCCTGCCTTCAATCTCTACAGATTTTTAATATGAAAGCAATATAAGTATCTTTTAAATGAAGATACTGATTTTATTGTTTGCAAAAACACAGTTATTTTGGAAGAGTGGAGAGAATACACAGTTCCAGAAGGATGTGAATGAAGTGTATTTTGGTGTGTGTTTTTTTTTTTTTTCCCCCTCCACTAGTTTTCTGTGCTTGCTACCAGGGTCCTGTTCATCTTGTGACTGGGAATTGTTTTTCTTGGAAAAACCTGTATTTTAATTAGAACCGGTGGATCTTGTATCTTGTCTACAGGGGACAGTGCGAAGGAAACATGTTTTCAGGGAAATGAAGGGGAAGGGTATTAAAGCAGACAGCCCTGGCAAACATGTTTCAGAATCTGGAGGGAAAACAAATGTGTGGTTCTTGGAAAAGATTTGTTCACATAGTAGCCAGAAGGTTGACTGGCTTTCTCTTAATTTTTTTTTTTAAATATCTGTTGGTTAAAACTTTTTTAATTCAAAGTTACAAATTGGCTTTGTTTTGATTCATTTTACTGAAAAAGTAATGAACATAGTAGTATAAGCAATGCTATGTAAGGTCAGTCTATATGGCTTTGAAATGTGGATCTTCAAATACCACAGTTCCATGATGTAATTTGGAGAAGTTCTGTACTTGTTGTTTCTAATTACATGAGATATTTTTTTCTGAAGTGAATTATTGGAGGACTTAGGGAATTGATGTATTGAGAAAGAATACATCTGCAAATCTTTTATCTATTTGCTGCTGTTTGGCATGTATCTACAATTAGATACAGTGTAAATACAGGATTACTGAAGAATTTTGACCGAGCTGTGCAAATTCTGGCTTTCCTTACTGCTTTGTACATAAGCTGTCTTTTGTGGAGGGAGTTCCTGTGAATTCCAGTTTCTTCCTGACTGATTCAGGAAAGCTCTTTCAAGGGAATGGGGAATGGCCTGCAGGAACAACAGTCTTGTAGATCTTTCACAGAGGAAATATATTTTACGGCAGCCAGCAGTACATTATGCTGGTTTCACTGCTTTCTCAAGTTGGGATCAGCCTGTTAGCTCTTCTGCATCTTTCTAGAAGTATAATTTTATTTCAAAGAATGTCTTACAATAATTTATCAGGCCTGCTTATAACTTCAAAATTCTCTTCTGATTAGTAAGTACATTTTTCAGTTTGTTGGCTGTTTAGGACCAGCCTAGCTTGGAGTGTTTCTACTTCACATAGGAAAATTTTGCCACTATAGCTATTCCAACCAAAGCAGTTCCCTTGTGCAACTGCTCTGGAATTGCATGTGTGCTGACCTTTTATTTCAGAATAATTAATGTTTGCAAAACAAGAAAAGAAAAAAAATCTTGATGCTCTTTAGTTATAGCATGCTGAATTCTTCCAGGATAGCTACTGCAGAGAACTTTTCAAAGCACCTATCTGGGTAATATTCCTGTGGAGGACATCCCAGCAAAAATGCATTAGCTTATATTTCCCAATAATAGAATTAAAATTTAGTAAACGATATATGTATGTATTGCTAAAGGCATGATTTAGCCAGCAGGACTTTTATAATTCTCGTATGACAGAAACTGCAGAATTGTCACCATTCTGCCTCGGGTGTCAAAGTAGAAGCATTGCTTTTCTTAAGATAATTCTTCAGGAATTATTATGTCTCACTGAGACATCTTTCCTACTTCACAGTTCCTTACTGTCATTCTCAAGTGTTTGTTGCACCACTGAAAAAGTCATAGAGAATACTGATACCACTGCCTCTTTATTTCCTTGTGCTGTCCTGCAGTAAATCTGTATTGTGTTGCAGGAGTTCTTTGCAGTTTATTCCTATTTGATCAGATAACAAAAAATGTATCAGTTGGTCCTATCAAAAGCAATGAACAAAGTTTACACCCCTTTCAACAAATTTTCTTGTTGGAAGTTCACCAGTAGTTTATGGGATGTGTTTCCTTATAAAGGTTTTTTTCTGCAGATGATTTATTTTACATTGACTCCACAAAGCAATTGTGAAATCTAAAGACAGACAGAAGGAAGGCAGCAGATTCTTTTAAGATGACCTGAAATTTGCTGCAGCTGATACAAGACCATTATAATTTTAATAATACTTGAAATATGTAACAATCAATCTGAGCAAATGACTGTAAAAAAATCTTATGGTTCTTGTGCATCAGTGAGACTTCAGCTGAGTCTTGTGTTTATTGCCTTCTTGCTGCATGGACTTCGTAAAAATAAGAGCAGACTTTGGCTGATTTACTGAGCTAATTGGTGGGATCCAGTGAGTTAAAGGACAGTGAAGCTCAAGAGACCTGGCGTGCCTTTAAGGACAACCTCATTGGAGCACAAAACATTAGTCCATACAAATGCTCAGGAAAATGAGTACACATGTAAGGAGAGCGGTGTGGAGAGATCTCATGACTGAGCATCAATGCAGAAGACTTGTGCAGGAGGTAGAAGTGAGGACAAGCTTGCTCAAGGATATAAAAATACTGCCTGCATATGCAGAGGTGGTATTAAGAAAACCAGCATTCCACTAGAGTTGAAACTGGAAAGGGGCATCAAAGGCAACGAGAAGAACTTGCAGCACTGTATCAGTAGTTAAAGAAGAAAACAGAGAAACGCGGGAGATATGGGCTTGCTGCTGACTGTGACAGGTGAATATGGACAAGGCTGAGGCACTTGGTGCTTCCTTTGCCTTGGTCTTCACCAGCAGGGTCTTTAGTGCCTTTGTGCCTATAGACAGAGCTCAAAGTGGAGGGTAACTATCAATAGTGGAAGAGGATTGGGTCAGGGTTCTCTTTTGGATATGGAGAAGGCATCTTTGCATGCTGGTGGGTATAGGACACAAGTCTTCTAAAACTAGGAATGCTAATGAGGACTTGGAAAAAAAGTAAGAAAACCAGTGAAGTAAATGTTTGGGATGAATGTGAACGGTTGTTCGTAGTGTTACTTCAAAATTTTCAATACAGAGTCTCTTACATTTGGCTTGTCAACAACCCTGAAGTGTTTTTGAAAGTAACCAACTCTTACTGTTAATGAAGCTGGGCAATTATAAAGTCATGGACTGCTGTCTGCTGCTTCTGATTTCCTGAAAAATGTGGTTAGTAATACAGCAGGTTGCAAACCAAATTTTCTCATATAAATGCCTTTTGATACCTAAGAAGTGCACACAGTTGAAATATGTAGGGGCAAGTAAAGAAGCGAAGGACAGGGAGGCAGAAGCAAGACCATTAGGACTGTTAAACAGTAGAGATGTGGCTTTTTGGAGTGGATCACGGTCCTTACAAATTCCAGCTTTTTAATTTGTGAGAGGGAGTGTGCAATTGTTTCCCTGTTATTCTGCCCTTCATCCTTGATTGTTTTAGATTAACCTGAAGGTGATGTTGACAATGATGAAAATAAAACTGTTAAGGAGGCAGTAAGAAAGCTGATAAGATTTACATCATATACTGTCAGTGTGTATTGAAATGAAATATTTAAGTCCCTGTGTGCATCATCTCTTCTTATCTTAGTACTTCTGGGAAAAATGGTTTTATCATCCATCAAACTCAGGTGCTTATCTGTGAGACTGATGATAGCTAACAGAGTGTTAAACACTCAGCAATGGAAGTTTGACACAATGGTTAAAGAAGCAACAGACAGCAAGATGTTCCTGTATTTGCCCTTTCTTTCTGAGCAATCTATATAGAGTTCCTCTAGATATCACAGCTTATAGATATTTCAAATGAGGATCAGGTATTAGGGTCCAGAGGAAAACCTGACTGATTTGCCACAAAAGGTTAATGCTTTTCTGGACCCATCGTGAAATGAGTTTATGGATTTCAGTCTGTGCTAAAAATTGTGATGAGCATTCCAATGAGATGACAAAACAAGCATGATGCTGCTGCTGACTTATTCCTAAAAATTCTGTGGTATCTTTGGTCATCAGTATTGGTCTCTGTCTACATCTGTTGTATGAAGGACTGGCTGAACTGAATTTGTGTTCTGAACAGACCCATATCCCTCACTTCCCCCCACTGGCAGAAAAAGATCAGTTTTGTGTTTATTGCTTTCCTTACCATGTTCCCAGACAATTCTTGGTAATGGACCAGTATAGGGCCCAGATTAAGGAGTGAGTTGTTAGATACTATGTTATGTTCCAAGAACATATTGCTTTAATAAGGGAACGTAATGCAATTTGAAACAAATTTCCTGATGTGTGGAGTACTGTGGTGTCTTGTCTAATGTATGACTTTACATTTACAAAGGATACAGATCGTTCCTTCTACATCCAAAGATAACTGTGGAAGCGGTGTAAGACATAGTGGTTTAGTTCCGTATGTAGTTTGGTGTGTGCCCTTCTCAGCTTCCTGCAATACCGCTCTTTTGGAAAGAGCAAACAATGAGCAGTAGTGTGCAGCAATTTGTTCATGGATTTTAGTTCCTGTCTTGATGAGGTTCTTGGTAAGGACTTCAGCTATTTGTTACTGTCCCTTCTCTATTTGGATTACATGTTCAGGAGAAGCCACTTCATCGAAGTATCACCTCCAGCCCTATGAGACTGAGTGATCATTCTGCCCATGTGTAAGAAATCTTGTTCAAGAGATGTTCAAAATATTTTTAATAAATGAAACCTTGGCGGTTTTGTCTTTTTTTCCCCAGTGCAGTTGATGAACCTTTATTATGTCTCATATATTTGAGCAGGCATTCCACTTGTTTTAAATTATGAAGTTTAAGAAGTGGTTTGTTGTTTGTGACTCTGAAATTTGTTTTCACATTCTATGATACCAGAAGTGTGCTACAACGGGAGGTCTCCCAGGGAGGCTTCCAGAACTAGTTTGTGCTTTGGCCAGATTGTTCTTCAGTTACTCTTTCATAAGATTTCAGTGCCCAATGTCCTGTCATAAGCTCCTTACATGGAAGGTGCCCAAAGTTGATTGGAGAGAGTCAGTTGAAGGAAAAAATTATGAATTACTTTCTAGGGGAGTCTTTTGAAGCAAAAAAAATTTTAATAATGCTGTATTTCTGTTTCCTGTGACCCTGTCCCCTTCTCCCTACTCTTTCTAGAGAGTTGACCTCACTGCTGTCAAATTTGACTTAGATTGTTTGCAAAATATACCCAATCTGCAATGGTTTGTTACTCACTTATTGAGACAAATTACATCGTTGATAAAACATCATTTTTCTGTGCTATAAAGCATAGTTAATCAGTAAAGTGTTAGAAGAAAAGAAGGCTTTCATTTGTTGTCATCATTCAAGCTTTCTAGGGCTTTGACCTTGTATTTTAATATTTATTTCATGCTATTTTGATAGGTTCTAATGCTCTCATGTAACGTGTCTCTGCCTTGTCTTACTGCAGTAGTAAAAATGTGCTGTCTGATAGTGCTGTGTTGCCTGATCTCTGCTGATCTGTTTTTCATTTTTAGAAAAGTAGCCTAAGATGTCATTAAATGTATGATATTTTAAAAGATATTCAGCACTGCTTTTATTTCATGTTATGCTAGGTTATGTACTCATTTTATGATTTACTTGAAGTCTCGAATCTGTTCTTTCAGAACTGGTAAGCTGAATTGAAGTTGTATAGCAGTAATGCACATTCTAGCTGTCAGAAGCATCTGTTGTTTGTTTTTTATTTTTTTTTAAGAAAATTGTTTGGTAGTAGCATTAATATAGAGACATTTCCAAGCTGATGGCAATGATTGTCAGAGCAGATTTTCTCATGGCATGCCCATGTTGACTTCCCAGCTGCAGAAAACTGGAAGAGTTTAATACAGTTGTATTAAAAAGACAAAATCTTATTGGTCAGACTTTCAAAGTATTATGTTGACATATCTGGGTATATTGTTTATTGTTAGTTTTAACGTGGTAGTAGTCTTGAATCACTCTTAAAACCCATGTGTTCACAGCTGCTTATTGGACCATGTGGCCCAATTCTGCATTTTATACAAAAGTGTTAGAGGAGAACTTTTTAAATGTAGACTCTCAAAGCAAATTTGTAATTTCACAGCCTTGAAATATTTCACAACTTCTTACAGTTTGTTATTACGTAGATATTTGAAGTCAATTCAGTTGTAAATACTTATAAATATAGATATATACGTGCACACAGAGTGGGAGAGAGTATAAAACAATGTTTATATATTTAGAGTATAAAATGATGTCTGCAATTATGAAGCTGATAAAATACATTATACAAAAAAAAAAAAACAAACTGAAAGGAATATAAGATTGTAATAGCTTAATGTACTCAAGTGTACATAGCTAATATGTTTTTGTATAATGGTCCTGTTAGTATTAACGTGGCCAGGCCATGTTAATGCTAACAGAAGGTTAAATTCCTTAGTCTACAGAGTGTTACTGCAAGATGTTAGAAAGTGACATAGTAAAAAACATAAAATTTATTTCTGAGCATTATAAAGAAAAATAATTATTTTCAAAAAATGTTTCTGGAGAGATTAATATTTGGGGTAGAAAATGTTAAATAGTATATTAATTTTTCTGAAACCTATTACATGTTTAATTTAGCCTTAAGAGATAGAAAATACATCTATCTACATGGTTTTTAAGTGTCCCAAGCAGGTTTAGACAGTTACTGGTTTATAGCAGGCTTGTCCTTTAGTGCCTACACAGTGTGATACCACCGCGTTAGATGCGGGGTGTCTTCTTAGATGCTCCTTTGCGCACTGTATAGCAGAGGACAGAACAGAGCACTGTTTGCAGAAGTGATGAAAGCAAGCTAAAATGAAAATATTACAGCATTTTGATGTTTAAGAAAATCATGTAGCTCTATTCCAATTTTCAGAGCAGTGGAAAGAGTTCTGTGTTGGAAAGTCTTGTGGGGAGGGATCTGCTCCCACGAGGTACTGGAGTTGTCACCCGGAGACCCCTTATTCTGCAGCTGGTGCATGTTTCCCCAGAGGATGGTCGGAAAACAGCTGGAGATGAAAATGGTAAGTGTGATCCAAGAGTGTGTTTTGCCTAGTAGGAAAGAGACTTTTAATCTTTCTTGTTCATTTGGCTGAAAAATCAGTTGTTGTAATCTTAAAACTTGAGTGTGTTTTTTAAAATTTACTTGGAAGAAAACACAGCTGTTGTCACACCTGTTCTGTCCATTTAGCAAATGTTATGAAGTCAAAAATCTTTTGGATATTCAAAATATCTTTAATGTTTTAAGTTTTTCTGTTTGTTCTTAGGAAACACTTTTGAGAAAAGCAGGCCAAAGAAAGCAATTCAGTTATTATAATGATTGTCTAGAGTGTAGAGAACATTATTTTCTTTCTATGTTTTTCTTCCACTCCTCTTTTGTTGTATAAATAAGGTTTTTCCTTGAGAGGATGAGTATGAAACTTTTTAGAAGGAGGTTAGGAAATAGATAAGTTCTGAATACGGTGGAAGAAGGAGAAATGAAAACAAACCTGTAGTAGATGCAAACAGAATTCAATGGGCACGTTCTGTAGCTTACAGATGCTACCTTACTGGGCTGCACTGAGAGATTCCAAGTGCATCAAGAGCAACACTTTAAATGTTCTGAAGCTGTACAGTTTGAAGCATGTGTCTTCTGTAGTGTTTCTGTATTATCCTTCAGATCAAGGAAGTAATCTCAGTTGTCCCTTGGCAGTTTAAATGCTCATTCTATACTAACTAGTGCTCTTGATCTTATGAAGAGCAGCAGGGGCATATCCACCTTCTGATCGTAAGATAAATCTTAGCTTTTTGATGTGGACTGTAAAAAGCACACAGCCTTTTGATGTCATGATGAACTTGGGACTATAGCTATTAATTCTCATTGTGTTCAAATTTTTTGGAATTTATTTCTAGCAATAGTAAGTCAAGGTATCAGAAGTTCTTTACAGTATTTGTTTTCATGTAATATTTATAGCCTTTGGTTTCTGAAGAACAGTTACTAATATTGTGCTGTTTAAAAGGTTTGAGCTCCAATTTTCATTATTGTCGCAAGCAGAGATCACAGTTTGGGTTCATAACAATTAAGAACTTTTAGTGTGCAATCCAGAGTGTGCTGGACTGTGAGAGACTGTAGGACCATTCAGGTTGGAAATGATCTCATGAGGTCTCTAGTCCAACCTCCTTCTCAAAAGAGGGTCAACTCTGAACTCAGACCAGGTTGCTCAGTGCTTTAGCCAGTTGGGTCTTGAAAACCTCCAAGGGTGGAGAATTCAGAGAGTCTCTAGGTAACCTTTTAGAAATGGCACGTTTGATGTCTTTAAATGTGGTTTTATGTTACTTGCATTGTGCAGTATATAGTTTCTAGTACTTTTCAGAATGCTTTTATTTTAAGTTGTAGGATAAAATATAATTTTGTTCTGCTTTGCAACTTTACAGGTATAAAAGATGGTTTTGTAATTAGAGTATTCTGAGTCAAGGCAGAGCTTTTCTATTGTAGGTTGCATTTGATCTTGGGATTCAGATTTTAAATTTAAAATGGAATAATGATATTATTGCAGAAGGATGTTGGACTAAATTAATATTTATAAGGCTTGTTTAGATCTTTGGAGGGAAAAAAGTCACCATGTAAGATGTACATCTTATGTTCTCTTAATGGTGTTCCTTTGAGAGAGATGTGGGCTTGTTTGGTAAGAACACACACACATTTATGACTTACCAGTTGTTTGAAATGCCTCTCTTCTCCCTCCAAAATTCAGGCAAATTGTGGTCTAAATGGTTTTGTCACTGATCTAGTTTAGCATGTATACAGATTGTGGTGTTAGCTCTGAGAAGATGGGATCAAGTAGCTTGGAAAGAAAAAGGATGGCCACCTCTTATCCTGGCTATGCTGTCTGACATAGTAATAAGTCACTATACTATTACAGGTCATATTTTTGTTTGTTATGAGGTGGGTGTTTAGGTAGGGTTAAATATGTGTTTGGGCTTTTCCAGAGGGAAATCTATCCATAGTCTTGCAGAAAAAGATTTTCTCCAGATGAGGGGTTTCTTCTTTACAAATTGAATATTGGACAAGTATCAGTCTGAGCATGCTGCGTTCTGAATGTGCTGGTAACGAGCTCTCTGTGTGCACAGATACTTTTATGCAACTACCTCTTTGTTTTGTGATTTGTCACCTTTGTCCATCCTAATGCTTCCTCTAGACATTTACTAGTATTACATATAAATACATCCATTTAAAAATAGTAGTGTTCTGTGGTTCTTATAATCTTAAATTTTACCTCTGTCTGAGTGTTTGCATCCAGAAAGCTTCCTTGTTTTTAACACAAAGCAGTTTGGATTGCTGTAGTACTTTTTCAAGCAAGGACAATTGCTTTGTCTTTATGACCATGAAGGAAAAAATTGCCTCTCTCCAATAGCTTAATTTTGGCATCTTCTGATGCGTGTGAGCTGCCAAAGAATATCAGTTCATATCAATTTAAGGTTTTTGTTTGGTTGGTTTGGGGATGTTTTAGTTTTGGGATTTTTTTTTAATTTTTTTATTTGATTCTTGGGACCAAATTGGGAGAGATTGTTGAGAAAGAATTGCAACCAGACATTTGAACTAACTTCTGATTTTCTAACATGCAACATTAAAGATCATCGCTGCTGTTCCTCAAAGTCAGCGATGAGCTGTGTGATACCCTTGTACGGTGGTCACTGCAATAAATCAAGATAGTCAGAAAATAGCAGAGAGACCAATTTTCCATTAAATATGAAAAAATGCTGTGTTTTCATAGCAGGATATTTCAGGCTGATACATATATTCTACAGAGTTGTATGTAGTCTGGTGTGAAGGAAATGTTCTCATCATGCTTTTGTTTATTGTTAGCCTCTAGTGATTCAGCACATATGGTGTGTTTGATGTGGTGATGCCAAACTGGTGTTCTCTTATCAAATTGCAAGAGAAGCAGTGTTTAGGAGAGAACTGTGCCTGGTCTCATGAATTATTAAATTGATCTTTGTCACGGTTTAAAGCTGGGCCAGCTATTAACCAGGTGGCAGATGCTCTCTGTTAACCCTCTCCCCCCGCCCCCCCAAGGGAAAGGGAAAGGGAAAAGGGAGAGAGACTTATGGGTTGGAAAGTTAAAACAGTTTTAATAAACTATAGTAATGAAAAAGAATATAATAACAATAATAATAGAAATAATCAAATATATACAAATATGTACAAAACCAAGACTGAGAGCTTGGAAATCCTCCTCAGGCAGAGTTGCTCCCCCCAGCACGGGCAGAGGGGAAAATGCAGTAGGTCCCCCCAGAACAGGCAGAGGGGAAAATGCAGTAGCTCCCCCCAGCATGGGCAGAGGGCAAAATGCAATAGCTCTCACTGCCATCACACCTGCAGGCTTTTAACTGGAAACTGGCAAAGCTGGTACCAATCAGTGGGAGACAGGAGGGCCCCTCCCTCCTGGGCCCCACCTCCAGGAGGCAGTGGGTTAGTGATAAATAGGAAAGTGAGAATGACGTGTGTGGGATGGAATACCTCGTTGGTCAATCTTGGGTCACCTGCCCTGTCTGCTCCCCCCTGCAGGTGCGACCCCCCTTCGGCTCTTCACTCGTAAGCAGTGAGGAATTTAGCAGTGACCTTGGTTTCTCTAAGACTAATTGGCCTGGTTTGGGCCAAACCAGGACATTCCACCCCTTATTCCATACCATTCACGTCATACTCAGATCACCACTACCTTTTCATTTTCAAATATATATACACATATCACTAGTTTATGATTCATCTCTATACAAAAAGTTCATTTGGTTCGGGATTGTGGGTTTCCATCTGGCTAGCAGTCTCTCAGCAGTCTTTCTGGCTAGCAGTCTCTCTTTTGTCATGGTTCGTGCCCACGGGTTGCAGATTAAAGATGTCAGACTCGAGGAGGTTACTGGACGCCACTTGATGAAGCTAGCTCCGGTCTCATCACCACTGTCTTAACCTGAAAGACACTTATGCAGCAACAACATACAGTTCAGACTTAAGTAGTCTCACCCATAATCAGATCACCTTCAGGGACACATCGGACTTCACCATCTTGCAACATCACCCACCAAGTACATCCAGGTCCCTGAGCAAAAGCAATCCCACGAATGGGTTTACCTTTGCCCGTTACAGGAAGAATCCAGACAGTTTTTCCCAATAGATTCCTTTCATGCACCACAGGGACTTTATCTCCTTCTGCTGTATGTAGAAGGTCTGACTGAGCAGGGCCAGCTTGATTGATAGATCCCCTGGTGTTAACTAACCAGGTAGCTTGTGCCAGATGTTTATCCCAGTTTTTAAAGGTTCCACCCCCCATTGCTTTCAGGGTAGTTTTTAACAGCCCATTATACCGTTCAATTTTCCCAGAGGCTGGTGCATGATAGGGGATGTGATATACCCATTCAATGCCATGCTCTTTGGCCCAGTTGTCTATGAGACTGTTTTTGAAATGAGTCCCGTTGTCCGACTCAATTCTCTCTGGTGTGCCATGTCGCCACAAGATTTGCTTTTCAAGGCCCAGAATAGTGTTCCGGGCAGTGGCATGGGGCACAGCGTATGTTTCCAACCATCCGGTGGTCGCCTCCACCATGGTAAGCACATAGCGTTTACCCTGGCGGGTTTGAGAGAGTGTGATATAGTCAATTTGCCAGGCCTCCCCATATTTATATTTCAACCACCGCCCCCCATACCACAAAGGTTTTAACCGTTTGGCTTGCTTAATTGCGGCGCATGTTTCACAATCATGGATAACCTGTGCAATAGAGTCCATCGTTAAGTCCACCCCTCGGTCACGAGCCCATCTGTATGTTGCATCTCTTCCTTGATGACCTGAAGTGTCATGAGCCCACCGAGCTAAAAATAGTTCACCTTTGTGTTCCCAGTCCAAATCTATTTGGAACACTTTAGCAGCTTGATCCGCTTGTTGGTTGTTTCGATGTTCCTCAGTTGCCCGACTTTTAGGTACGTGAGCATCTACATGACGTGCCTTCACGACTAGTTTCTCTAGCCGAGCAGCAATATCTTGCCACAATTCAGCAGCCCAAATAGGTTTCCCTTTGCGCTGCCAGTTGCTTCGCTTCCACTGCTTTAACCACCCCCACAAGGCATTTGCTACCATCCATGAGTCAGTATAGAGATACAGTCTTGGCCACTTGTCTCGTTCAGCAATGTCTAAAGCCAGCTGGATGGCTTTTACCTCTGCAAATTGACTTGATTCACCTTGTCCTTCTGTGGCTTCTGTGACTCGTCGTATGGGACTCCATACAGCAGCTTTCCACTTCCGATGCTTTCCTACAAGACGGCAGGATCCATCGGTGAACAGGGCATACTGCTTCTCATCCTCTGGTAGTTCATTATATGGTGGGGCTTCTTCAGCACGTGTCACCTCCTTTTCTGGTGGCATTCCGAAGTCTTTGCCTTCTGGCCAGTCCATGATCACTTCTAAGATTCCTGGGCGATTAGGGTTTCCTATTCGAGCCCTCTGCGTAATTAATGCAATCCATTTACTCCACGTCACATCAGTTGCATGATGGGTAGTGGGAACCTTACCCTTGAACATCCAGCCTAGTACTGGTAATCGAGGTGCTAGGAGAAGTTGTGCTTCAGTACCAATTACCTCTGAGGCAGCTCTAACTCCTTCATATGCTGCCAGTATCTCTTTTTCAGTTGGAGTGTAATTGGCCTCGGAGCCCTTGTATCCTCGACTCCAAAATCCTAGGGGTCAACCTCGAGTCTCCCCTGGTACTTTCTGCCAGAGGCTCCAGGTAGAACCATTGTCCCCAGCTGCGGTGTAGAGCACATTTTTAACATCTTGTCCTGTACGGACTGGTCCAAGGGCTACTGCATGCACAATCTCTTGTTTAATCTGTTCAAAAGCCTGTCGTTGTTCAGGGCCCCACTGAAAATCATTCTTCTTTCTGGTCACTTGATAAAGAGGGCGTACAATCTGGCTGTAATCTGGAATATGCATTCTCCAGAAACCCACAACACCTAAGAAGGCTTGTGTTTCCTTTTTGTTAGTTGGTGGGGACATAGCTGTTATTTTGTTGATCACCTCTATCGGGATCTGGCGACGCCCATCTTGCCATTTAATCCCTAAAAACTGGATCTCCCGGGCAGGTCCCTTGACCTTGCTTCTTTTTATGGCAAAACCAGCTTTCAGAAGAATTTGGATGATTTTCTCCCCTTTGTCAAAAACTTCTGCTGCTGTATCACCCCACACAATGATGTCATCAATGTATTGCAAATGTTCTGGAGCTCCACCCTTTTCTAGTGCAGTCTGGATCAGTCCGTGGCAAATAGTAGGACTGTGTTTCCACCCCTGGGGCAGTCGATTCCAGGTATACTGGATACCTCTCCAGGTAAAAGCAAACTGTGGCCTGCACTTTGGTGCCAAGGGAATAGAGAAAAATGCATTAGCTATGTCTATGGTGGCATACCACTTGGCTGCCTTTGACTCCAGTTCGTATTGAAGTTCTAGCATGTCTGGCACAGCAGCACTCAGCGGTGGCGTAACTTCATTTAGGCCACGATAGTCCACAGTTAATCTCCATTCTCCATCAGACTTTCGCACTGGCCATATAGGACTATTAAAGGGTGAGCGAGTCTTGCCAATCACTCCTTGATTTTCTAATTGTCTAATCAGTTTATGAATGGGGATCAGGGAGTCTCGATTGGTACGATATTGTCGTCGGTGCACCGTGGCAGTAGCAATTGGCACCTGTTGTTCTTCAACCTTCAGCAACCCCACAACAGAAGGATCTTCTGAGAGGCCAGGCAAGGTAGACAGCTGTTTAATGTCCTCAGTCTCTACAGCTGCTATACCAAAGGCCCATCTATACCCTTTTGGGTCCTTAAAATACCCTCTCTTGAGGTAGTCTATGCCAAGGATGCACGGAGCATCTGGACCAGTCACAATGGGGTTCTTTTTCCATTCATTTTTAGTTCAGCCTCCAATACAGATAACACTTGAGATCCTCCTGTTACTCCTGAAATGCTGATAGATTCTGCCCCTTTATGATCCGATGGCATTAGGGTGCACTGTGCACCAGTGTCTACCAGGGCTCGATACCTTTGTGGTTTTAATGTGCCAGGCCATCGAATCCACACAGTCCAATAAACTCGGTTGTCCCTCTCCTCTACCTGGCTGGAGGCAGGGCCCCCCTAATTAAGAAATGGATTCGTGCTGCTCACAGGGACTGGACCTTCATTTCTCCTATTCACACTTGGGAAAAAGTGATTTGAGGCCCATCTCCCCTGACTGGGGTCCTGCTCACTGGTAACTGGAGCAGCCATCCTCCTAGAAAAATTCTCTCTGGTATTTCTTTTAGCTTGCAACTCACGTACTCGTGCCTGTAGGGTACTGGTAGGTTGTCCATGCCATCTGCTCATGTCCTCCCCATAACCACGCAGGGCAAACCACAGGATACCTCGTGATGTGTTCCTTTTCCTTTGAGCTGGTCCTGTAGGAGAACGTTTTCTCTTAACAGCTGCAACGCGCGCCTGTGTAGGTAGAGAGTCAAGTTTATTCTCGATCATGGACAGTTTGTCTGACAATTGTTTAAATGAGTCCTTGTTCTCCTTAGTCAGTTTTTCCACAGCCGAGACACGGGCCTGCAGTGGGGAAGAAATACTATCTTCAGACTGTCGCATACAGTTAGCCATTTCGCCCACACTAGATCGTGCCATAGCATCTTCTCCCCATACTAATATTGACAATGTATGGGTATATGTCGGTGGAGCATTCTTCACAACCTTCCGGAACATGGATCGGTTGCATTCCACTTCATCAGGATCTACAGGATCTACAATGTCCCGTGGGTGTCTATAAATGATCTCTTGCACAGCCAGTTCTCTAAGGTAGTTAATACCTTTTTCTATAGTGGTCCATTTGCTTAGGTGACTCATAACATCATCTTTATAGGGATACCTTCTCTTTACAGCTGACAAGAGTCGCCTCCAGAGACTGACAGTGTTTGACTTTCTTGCGAGCGCCTTATCAATACCACCATCTCTGGACAGGGATCCCAACTGTCTGGCTTCTCTGCCATCTAATTGCATGCTGTCTGCCCCATTATCCCAGCATTGGAGCAGCCAGGTAATAATAGGTTCACCGTCATAACGGCTGAAGTCTTTCCTTGTATTTCTCAGGTCCTTCAGGGATAAGGAGTGGTAGGTTATCTCTGCGTCCGAGTCCTCTTTTGATAGTTCTGCTTTAGAAGGACCTTTCTTCTGTGATGGGTCTGCTTTAAAAGGACGATTGAGGAAACCCCCATCTGTGTCAGGCCCTAACTCTGCCCGAGAAGGGCCCTCACCTGGGTCATATGATGGCTCTGCCTTAGAAGGCTCTGAGTCATCATCCTTCTTTTCACGAGCTGATTTCTTTTGGTATTTCTTCCTGGTTACCGGAGCAATTGGTACAGATTCGATAGATGCTGGGGTCTGAGTAGATGCAGTGGCTGTCGTGGGAGTGCTGAGAGTCTGAGTAGCTGCAGTGGCCATCTTGGGGGGTGTAGCAGCTGTGGTACAGGCTGCCAAGGTTTCAGTGGGTTTAGCGGCTGTAGCGGCAGTACACACTGTAGGATCTGAGGTGGCTGCATAACACCTACAACTGTCCCTGCACCGATATTTAATCTTATCCCACATCAGAAACACATTCAGGACAACCAAAAATAAAAACATGCCACCTAGACAGCACCATCCTAATTTTGCAAAATCTAGTGGAATCAGCTTGGCAGAAAAGGAGAAGGTACTATTTCCTGAAGTAAAACTGGAAGTGTAATCATTAACAGAATCAGCTAAAGGACGCCTGGAGCGTGCAGATGAAGTCGCTGCTACTGATTCACGATTAAAGCTGCCCATCATTGTGTCATAGAGATAAGAGATCGGAATATTAACTGCCCAGTTTATCACAGCATAAATCAGTAGCAAACCCCATACCAAAACAATACATTTTGACCAGCGCCCACTGCTAAACTGCATGTAAACATTCATAAGAAGCAAGCAATAACACAGTGCCCACGGCAGGTAAGGCATCATTGCAATACTCAATTGTGAAAGAAACTCCATAAAAAGATGAGATAACACAGCATTCAAAAATGACATCACCATCTTCACTATCTGTTTTAACTTTCCAACCCCTCATAAATCTCAAAGGAAGAAATCTGATATTCTCTCAGCTGAGCTCTCCAGGTCTCCTCCCCCCAGAGCCAGGATTCAACTTATCAGAGCAACCTGTTGGAGCTTCTCTCGAGCCCCACGTTGGGCGCCAATTAAATCTGTCACAGTTTAAAGCTGGGCCAGCTATTAACCAGGTGGCAGATGCTCTCTGTTAACCCTCTCCCCCCCCCCCCCAAGGGAAAGGGAAAGGGAAAAGGGAGAGAGACTTATGGGTTGGAAAGTTAAAACAGTTTTAATAAACTATAGTAATGAAAAAGAATATAATAGCAATAATAATAGAAATAATCAAATATATACAAATATGTACAAAACCAAGACTGAGAGCTTGGAAATCCTCCTCAGGCAGAGTTGCTCCCCCCAGCATGGGCAGAGGGCAAAATGCAATAGCTCTCACTGCCATCACACCTGCAGGCTTTTAACTGGAAACTGGCAAAGCTGGTACCAATCAGTGGGAGACAGGAGGGCCCCTCCCTCCTGGGCCCCACCTCCAGGAGGCAGTGGGTTAGTGATAAATAGGAAAGTGAGAATGACGTGTGTGGGATGGAATACCTCGTTGGTCAATCTTGGGTCACCTGCCCTGTCTGCTCCCCCCTGCAGCTGCGACCCCCCTTTGGCTCTTCACTCGTAAGCAGTGAGGAATTTAGCAGTGACCTTGGTTTCTCTAAGACTAATTGGCCTGGTTTGGGCCAAACCAGGACAATCTTGTAGCTAAGACCTATTCTGGTAGCTTATCCATTTGTTAGGAGATGGAAAAGAGGAGGAAACGTATGAATGGTCAATTAGTAAATGTTTATAGGTTCTTTTTTTTTGTCCAAGATAGGAAGCTGAACGTTGTTCAAATGCTGAACAGATAGAATTGGTATGGAACACAGATTACACATAATTAATACAGATCTGTCGCTTGCTAAATCACCACTGTTTTGTCAGCTTTTTGCTCTGTATTTCAAACAGGAATCCCCTACCCCTAGCTCCCAAACAGTGTGGACTGCTTCATTGTACTTAGCTTTGCAGAAGCACAAGAGAAAAAGAGCTTTCACTCAAAAGACCTTGCCATCTAGTTAGCATCAAGGATGGAAAAAATGGTACAACATACAGAAGGGACTGCAAGATGTACACAGTTTTTTCACAAGTAGTTTTTTTTTTTTTCTTTAGAAAAAGAGAGCTAGGAAAGGATGAGGTGATGGCGGGGGCGGGAGGGCATAGTTCAGACCGTAGTCTGCTGGGTCCATAGCTGTGAAGCTATGAGAACTAGAAAGCTAGGAAAACGGGTAAGAGTCTTCATGCTTTGCTGGTTTTTGTCCTTCTTACTACTTGGGAAGTTCTCATTGCCATGCTGCAAGAAATCCTCTATGGTGGTAGCCTTTTATGAGTCTGAACAGCTTCTTTGTGTTCCCATTGTGTATTTATGAAGAACGTTACTACTGCTTTAGAAAGGGAGAAGAGATACAGAAATAACTGAAGTTAGTTAGCATTGTACTGTATTTGAGCTTCTTAAAGGAGCATTGCAGTATACGAGGTAACAAGTAACAGTTTGGTGGAGGGCAGTCCTGAGAAAAATACCGTAATCATGTCTGGTTTTCCAGTATATTAATTAAAGTTTTCAGGTCTTCCTCCAAGATATGAAAAGCCAGAAAAGCAAACAGACTGTTGCTTTTTGCAGGAGATTTTTTTTTTGAAAGGCAGGATCTATTTGTTCTTAATAGCTGCTGTTTTAATAATTTCTTATAATCTGTAATACTTAATTTTATAATGGCTGAAATGTCATTTCTGCACACTTTTATCTAGCATTGAATCTTGAATGCAATCAGGTGATGAATTCACCTGAAAGTTTTGCCTGAATAGCTTCCAGAAAATAACATAACTGAGGGAAGACTGATTTACCAGTGAAACTAGTGACAAAAAAAATGTTCTACATGTAAACTAGAACACTGGGCTGTTGAATGTGGGCTAATTACAATATTTTCTCCTTGCCTTGAGCATCCTTGCATTTTGAGTAATGCAAATCCTTCCTCCTTTCCTAAAAAATCCTTTGCATTAAATTAGAGCTATTGGGAAGCTTTTCTCAAATATTAAAGGGGTGTCAGTACACCCCTCAGAAGAGTGGGGCAAGAGTTTCCCTGCTGTATAAAATGAAACTTCTAAAAGTTGATACTTGGATCAGATGAGATTTTCTGTACACCTCAGGAGACTGCATTTATTCCTTAACTTTTTTTTTCCTCCTCCTTTTTTACGTGCACCAAGGCTGAGGTTAAGACTAAGACATTTATCACGGCATCAATCTTCTCATGTGTTACATATAGCAAAGCAAACTTGTGGCTTGTTAAAGCTTAACAAATTTTCATTCTCCTTTGATCCATAGATGTTAACAACAAGTTAAAATGCAATGCCTCTGACTAGAGTGCATCTTTTTTTATATGTATTTTAAAAAGTTAATAGATTATACTAAACCAAAACATTTCTTTATACATAGAACTAAGCCTACTACCTAGCTGCAAATTCCTGTACCACCACAAAACCAGTAATTTAAGACTAAAACAGCATGTCGTAGGAGGACATCATCTCCCTAGCAGGGACATAACGAGAGTGCTTGGTTCATGTCTTTCAGACGTAATGGTGGCAGTATCTTGCTGTATCTTTTTCTTCCTGGCTTTATGCCTGTCTTTACTTTCTTAGATTAAATTTTTAAGAGGGGATGAGCAATACAATCCTGAAGATACTGTAGTTTCTTCTATATGTGCATTTTGCTTTATTTCCTCTGAACTGTAAATAAACTAAACCTGTTTAATAACCTGGAATTAATGAGCCCTTTCATTTTGCACTTACTTTGAAGACTGGTGTGTAATTTTGCCTATTTACCCACCAAGACAAACAAAAGCTACCTCCTACCAATGGTTTCTTCATAGCTTATGTGCCTGCAGAACAGTAAGGATAACAATAGTTTGTTTTGTAATTTTTTTTCCTTAATGTATCCAGTCCGTCTAAATCAGCATACTTCCATTGATGATAAACCTTTGACTTACCCACCTAAGCAAGACATTAAAATAACTCCCCAGATGTACTAGGCTTTCCAAACTGATGAATTGGTTGTTGCTGTGCTGCTTGCATTTTGTGCCAAACAGGCACGTGCAAAAAATGTCTTCACCAGCTTGTTTTGATTCTTGCACTTCCATGGTGATCTACTGGCATCACATAAAATATAGAGTGTAAACTCATCAACACTTCAATAAAAAGTTTTCCTGTAATGGGATTTCCATAAATATTTTCAGAAAATTAAAAGTTGAGAAGGATGATGGCTAATATTGTCTCTTCTTAAATCTGTCTCAAAACTGCTGTAATTGTTTTTTTCAATTGAGCATTAGAAAGATTGATGTAAGCCTCAGATTTCTTTCCCATACGGTAATATTACTTCCAGTTACATTAAAAATTTTGCCTTACTCTTTCTCATTCTTGCCATGAGTAAATGATGAGAAACATATTTCGCCAAAGAAGTTCAGCTTTGCGGAACCTAATGGTGCTGTTTTCTGTGCTCAGATAAAAATATTGTGAGCTGTTGGAATTAGATGAACAGCAATAATAAAGTCATCCTCAAGTAAACTTTGTCATATAGAATATCTGATGAATATGCATCATTTACCAGTGTTTAATTAAGATCTTATTTCTGTTCATATTGTTAATGTGTTACACTTTCTCATCAATAGTAGAATAGCATGCACATCTCTCTGTGTGCATTTGTGATCTCTGTAATACAATCTGGTACTGAAAGTTAATAAAATACTATATTATATATGATTAAAAATTTTAAACATCATTCAATGCTCTTTCTCTTTAACTGCAGACCCTGCTACATGGAAAAATCCAAGACACCTTACTAAAGGTTGCCTTTATCCACTTGCTTTTTCTCCCTATGCATAAAGTGCATGCTTATATACACTAAAGCACATACATTTCATGCCACTTTATTGTTGATTACACTTTTACCCTTTGGCTACTGTGTTGATTGATTATTTTGCTGAGTCTTGTGATCTTGTTGATTTTTAGTTTTCTGACCTTCTTTCATTAGAATGAGATGATTTTTTGCTTTTCTTCTGTGCCGTTGCTGCTTCATAGAATTTCCTGCACTTTTAATTCCCAAATCCTTTAAAAAAAATCTCTGTTGATCAGTATCTTGAAATTCAGCTTGAGCAGAAAAAAAAATGTTCTGAAAGATGACTTGATTGTAGGTAAGCAGTAAGTTTGCCAAATGGCCCGGTTTCTTGTAGACTATTCTTCTAGAGCAGATTGCTGTATTGGGGAGCAGAGGGGAAATGACCACAAACTAAAAATTTGAAATGGAACTTACCAGTAATGTTTGCAAACCTAGCTGTGGAAGTGTGAGTATCTCGCAATGTGACTCAAACTGCTGCCTGTGCTATGAAGTAGGAATTGACAAAACCTCCATTGCTGTTTCTGGGACTGCTCTTGACTGGCCCCCAAATAATTCCAGACCTCAGCGGTGACTGACAAGAGTTGTGTTTGGTCCCTGACAGATTTGGGAAGAGACATGTTCTCCTAAGACTTCATTGCTATGCAGAATTCTTATGTATTTTCTGTTTGTTTAGTTTTGGTTCTACAGATTTTTCTAACTTTTTCTTTCAGCTGTAATTTGATCTCACTTGCATGGTAAAAGAAGAGATGCTAAAAGCTGGTATTTTTTTCAGATTTTTTTAAGCTATTGCTAATAATTCTTTTGTTTTCTGTTGCAAGCTGATATTTAATAGACTAGACCATTTCTGAAAAATGGTAGGGTAGCTGATTGGCTCAGTCACAGTTAAGAAGGTGGACCTTGTGTAAGAGGGACAAATTAAAAAGAGTAATGAGATGCAATGTTTAAATAAGCAGACATAAATTTATTTGTACTGAGATATTTAACATCTAACAGTGGAAAGCAGACTAATTTTTTGTTGCTGCTTGGAAAAAAAACACATTGTCGTTTTTGACAAACAAGTTCTTGGAAAAATGTCATTGAAGCATCTGCTTCCTCTTCCTCATGTATCAATTCTTTGTTTTCAGAGGTAGATGCTGAAGAGTGGGGTAAATTTCTTCACACCAAAAATAAGGTATGTTTACTCTGATGATGGAGTAGCAGTGTCATAAATATGCTATAATTTATATACTTAATTCTGTATCTCATGACTTTCCCAAAAAGGAGATTATTCTACCTACTATACTATATGCTGGAGTACTGAGGATTTTCTGTTTTGCTTTTTATGAGTAGAAGACTTCTGGAAACACTCTTTTAAACAGAAAGTTTATTAATGTTTGTCTGTTGTGTGGGTCATTGATTCTGCCAAGTTATTTATCTTAGTCCTTTTTGTGTTGATGTTTCTTTTTTGTGCATTGGTGAAATTAGAATGGAAATTGCAAAGACAAGGAAGTATATAATCACAAGTCTTTTCAGTCCACTGAAGAATTAGCGATTTCAGAGGTTTATTAAAAAGCTATGAAGAGGAAGGAAGAGCCTAATGCTGATCCGGGGGAGAAGCAGAAACTGAGATGGCTTAGGACTTCAATAAGAGAGTCAAAGCTTAATTCTTTGCTTGAAGACAGTCATCCTTTTGTTGGCAGATGAATTATTTAAATGTTTATTACTTTAAACTTATTTCCTCACCTTCTAGGCACTGCTAGAAATTGAAGGAAATCTAGAGAAGAACGCAGAGGGAACCTGTGCAAGGGTAGCTCTGTGCTAAGTTATTTTGGATTGGTGGAAGAAGAATAGATTTGACAAGAGTGAAAAAATTTTGAAATGAAACTCTGTTTTTGGTCTTTGTCCTCTTCAACATAAGAAGAGGTTCAGACTACATGTTGTTTATTAACTTCAAAGGATTGCAACTAGATTAGAAATGGAATTAATTGTTTGAAATTCTCTTAAGGTGAAGACTATTTTATACTTTGTCTGACATTGATGGGATAAGGAGTGCTAATAACTGCCACCTCACAGGATTAACAGATTAAATACCAGGATTCCAGTTTCCGTAATTTTTAACACTGATGATTGCTGTTAGCATTAGCTTAAGGGCTAATAGTCATTCATATTTTTTCTCACCTTCTGTATACTTAGTTACAGAGTTTTTCACTGTCTCTTGGAGAAGAGAGCGTGATTTTGCAATTAGGTAAATGTATGCTGTCTTTGATTTTTTTTAAACAATTTTTTTTCCTGTACTTCAGATCTATACAGATTTTGATGAAATTCGTCAGGAAATAGAAAATGAAACGGAGAGGATTTCAGGAAATAATAAGGTAAATGTTGCACTGTCCATCTTTGTCTTGCTGTAGATTCTCTTGCTGCTTAAGCCTTTCTTAAACAGTTTTGGCAGCTAGAAGTGAAAAGTATTGAACTATTATAATGAAGAACACAGTAATGCTGCTTGCTGTCTTGAGATTTTTTTCACTGTGTTTGTGAGATAAATGACTTCAGCTAAAAGAAAATGCAGAGAATTGCTGTTGCTTTGCTTCAAAGCTTCCATAATAATAGTGCAAAAAATAAACTTTGAGTTAAACTTGTTTCCATTTTTCCACGTACATGGTTTTATGTGTAATTTTAAAATTTAGTATTCTGTTCTTGCATATCTGTATAATTACCGAAGTACAAAAGCTTTTATGCATTATATTGAGGGGGAAGACAGGGCTGCTTCCAAAGAAAAAGGAATTGGTTGACAGATGCGGCTGGCTTTTTTTTCCTCACCAAGTAGCTGTAAGGTGTATTATGGAATATAGTCTTTCTAGTATGAAACTACAGCTTTTGGCTCTCTAAAGGGTGCATTTAAATAATCCAGTACAGTGATTCATTTTTATTATTAATATATTTCTAGGGGATCAGTCCTGAACCTATTCATCTTAAGATTTTTTCATCTAATGTTGTAAATCTGACTCTTGTGGATTTACCTGGAATGACAAAGGTAAGATGTGGAATGCTTCTCTTCTGACTCATTGTGAACAGTGTGTTTTGAAATAAGGAGTGTACGTTTACTCTTTGGCATTTTTTTGTATTGTTAGATAAACAGCTTTCCTCAGGTTAAGCAGTTGGTTATATAAATTGGAGATGTCACCATATTCTGGTGTAAGATTTGGGTTTCTGGTCATCTTCACTGTTGTAAGAGGTAGATCTACTTAAGTTCTTCCTCTTTCTATATACAGCCAAGGGATCAGAAGCATTGTGCAGCCTGCATGTTCCTTTTAATAGAAGAGGTAGCACTTGAAGTTTCAAAGTTGTACCTGCAGATAGATGGGTAGTTGACACGTTTAAAAATATTTTCCTCATTGCTTAGCCAGAAGTTGCTGTGCATATTTTGCGTAATAAGTTGTATAAAGTGAGGATACACTAGAAGAAATGTTCAGGTCCTGTTTCTTCAGGTTTTATACTGAATAATTTTCTCTGTCATGAAGATGACAAGATGACTTATTTCCCTGCCTATGCACACATACATACCCCACTCTGCCAGTTGTGCAGGTGGTTCTTGGATACCAAATCTTCTTGACAACAGTATCAAATAATTTAATTTGATTCTTATTTCTATAAGAAAGGTTTTGACTTTTATACCTTTCAAGGTCTTACTTTTCTTTCATGTTTGTTTGTGAAGAGGGAAGGAAAGGGCTGGAAAACTTTGTCTTATACCATGGTATAAGGTATGAACTTTCTATGAGTGGCCTCACACAGGCATAAATACACAATTTTGAACAGTTCTGTGTTGTTTTTTCTCTAGGTGCCTGTGGGTGATCAGCCTAAGGACATTGAACTTCAAATAAGGGAGCTAATCCTTCAATTCATCAGCAACCCAAATTCAATTATTCTGGCAGTCACAGCTGCTAACACAGACATGGCAACTTCAGAAGCCCTTAAAATTGCACGGGAGGTAGATCCAGATGGTAAGCAGCAAAAAGCTTAGATCCTGTAATTCAGCTTCTTTTTTAAATTAAATACTAAAATAAAACTGAAGTCATTTGGGCAAAAAGTAATAAGAAAAACAAATGTCACTGCATTTCCTAGAAAATACAATTATATTTGCTTTAAGACTTCCTGCTGCAGTCTCTGCAACTCAGAGAATGCTATGATGAATTAGTATCTAATAGATTTCTGGCTTACGAACAGGCCAGATAACTATTTTAGTAGTCATAGGAGCCACTTCTATTTCCAGAGAAGCAAAATGGCATTACAGAATGATGGGGGTTTTGAGATTTTTAGTAGTTTACTACTAAAATTTGTAGTAGTTCAGTAGTTACTAGTCTGTTAGGATGACTTTGTGCTTTATTGTCCAATGTTGTTTCTTTTAGTAGAGAAAATATGCCATCTTGCAGCTAGTAATTGACTGTCTAGCTTTTAATTTAGTGATTTTTAGTAAGAATAAAATTAATATGTACTGTCAATATCCATTCAGGTGCCCTGCATTTATGTGACAGAACTGACTCGTTTGATTTAATCTAAAAAGAGGATTATTATTTTATATTTACCTAATGACTTTGAAACAGGTCTGAAGCTACTGGGTACCTCCTTGTGGGTAGAAAGTGCTCTCAGTACCATTGACTAGTAAATGGCACCGTGTGATTTGAAAGAATATGGAAAAGTACACTCTAAACATAGGTGTACTGAAATTAGGCTAAAATTTGGTGTTGGTATGCTTTACTCTCAGTTTTTTCTTCCCATAGAGCATAACATTTCTTGCTTGTTTTCAAACTCCGAAGTCTGCTTTGGCCTGTCTGCCTAAGCCTTTATGGGTTCCACAGCCACGTAACCATAAGGGAGAACCTCTTCTCCTGGCAGTCTTCTGAGTCAGATTGTCCTAGTTCAAGGCAGCAGACCCTTTCCTTTTAATTTAGCCGTGTAAAAATGCTCAGCTGTGATTTTTGGTTCATTTCTAAAATTCTAAATCTTAAAGCTGGAGTGGCAGCTCATGTTGCAGGTTCTGTAGGAATAATGGTACGTAATGAGAATTTGAAGTACTGAAGTATGTAGACTCTGACTTGCATTCATCAGAAAGGAGCCAAGAGCCTACTGATTTTGCTGAGGTACTGATTTATTTATAGACGTGAAAAGTGTATTATATTTTAAAGAAAAAGTTCTTGCCACGTTTTTTTCAGACCCAAGAGTCCAGGAAGTATTGAGGTCCCAGATAAATCCTGTGCATGTTAGCCTACCTGTTTAGATGTGCAATATTAATGAATTTAGTGCTCTCTCTCCAGTGGGTAGTGGTATTTCAAATATAGTTCCAAACAGACTGCCGTTATGTCTGGTCCTACGTCTATGCTAGAAATATGTTCAGTCTGTTCACACTTGTGAGTGCCCTGCCTGCCTTACTCAGTCTTCTCCACAAGTGCTTAGTAATGCCTTTAACCTCATGTAGTATGCAAAAATGTTTGTTGTAATCAGTAATGACTGTAATTTCAAACTGCACTATGCCTAAACCTTTTTCTTTAAGCAGATCTGTGTGGGGAGCAGTACCTGCCAAAGAATTTCTTACACTCCTGTTAATAAGGGGCTCCAGATAGACTAATACTGCATGTTCTTGTGCTAGTTTGCAATATTAAACTTCATGCAGCTGCATGAGGAACTTATTGAATGATGAGTTTTAGCTACCGCTACCCTGATCGAGACAAAAGATCCCTGTGAGTGAGTTTCCTTTTGGTAGGTCGAAGGACCCTTGCTGTTATCACAAAGCTGGATCTCATGGATGCTGGCACTGATGCTATGGATGTGCTCATGGGAAGAGTGATTCCAGTCAAACTTGGCATCATTGGAGTAGTGAACAGGTCTGTCTGGGCACATTGATTCTATTCTTAAAACTGTGTTAATGTGAAGTAATGCTTTTGGCTTTTTAACCATGAATATGATTTGAATAATAAGGTGATTTGATTTGAAATAAACTTCTGAATAAGCAAGTGAGAAGCTTGTTGCTCACTTTTCAAAAGCCTGTCTGTTCTTCTTCCACTCAACCAGCTGCTAATTCAGAAAGGAGTAGAGCCATTTCTTCTAAAAGAACTGTAGTGCCACTTCTTCTTTCCGTTACTGTTTTTTAGGTTGAGGGATGCTTCTGGTCAGCTGTTCACATTAGCACTGATCCAGTACAGATCTTGTATATATTAGTGCTAATCTAGTGCTAACTACATACGGCTATAGTAGGAAGGAAGTTGAGAAGTATAGAAGGAAGATGAGTTATGTGTGTAAAGCAAAAACCAGCTGTTCAGATGTACTGTCCAGAACAACACAAGTGTAAATATTTTTACTTTTCATCTATTAACTAGTGTGTAACTCTGCCTTTTAACTTCAGGAGTCAGTTGGATATTAACAATAAGAAGAGTGTGGCTGATTCCATTCGTGATGAGTATGGTTTTCTTCAAAAGAAGTATCCTTCCCTAGCCAATCGAAATGGAACCAAGTATCTTGCTAGAACACTGAACAGGTATTACATATTGTGTAAAATAAAATAAATGTGTGCTTTTAAAGATACTTTAAGATATAAATTGATGCATTAGAAATATGTGTAAACATTTATTTTTACCTTTCCTTTCTCTTTTGGTGCTATGCAGTGATACATTAAGGAAAACTTTGGTTCTGAATTCACTTTCTGAATTTACTGTAATTTTCCTGAGGAAATGTTTTCCTTTGGTGATTATTTCCTGTCTCTTTTCTATTTTGATGGAGATAGTAAAGCTGAAACTTTTCCTCCCTTCTAATGAGGGACTGTTTTCTGGTTTTAGGCTACTGATGCATCATATCAGGGATTGCTTGCCTGAACTGAAGACCAGAATCAATGTTTTAGCTGCTCAGTACCAGTCTCTACTAAACAGCTATGGGGAACCTGTTGAGGACAAAAGTGCCACTTTATTGCAGCTTATTACCAAATTTGCCACAGAATATTGTAACACTATTGAAGGAACAGCAAAATACATAGAGACTTCAGAGCTGTAAGTACCAGATGGTTTTCTAGAATATTGACTGAGCAATTAGATCGACCCAGTGGCTCTTGCTGGCTTTCATTGGCAATAGTACTACACTAGAGTGTAACATACTCAAAAATGTTTGAATCCAAGTAGCTGTAAAAAATGTTTGCATTGAGAGCTTTTTTTCTTGCTTGCTACTTCACTTGTTATTTTATTCTTCCAGATGCGGTGGAGCCAGAATCTGTTACATTTTTCATGAGACCTTTGGGAGAACTTTAGAGTCTGTTGACCCGCTGGGTGGCCTTAACACAATTGATATTCTGACTGCCATTAGAAATGCTACTGTGAGTGTTCTGTATTGCTAAGTGTTGTTACTATGTATTGGATTTGAAGATAAGGTTTCAACAAATTTCTGCTCCTTCAGTCCTGTGAATTAATGATCTCAGCTGCATGAGTTAATACGAAGAGGCTGAATCACGCTTTTTGGTATTTTTAAGTGAAAAAATACAATATCCAAATTTGCAGCCATTACCCGATACGGAATGAGTTTAAGGTGAATGGTTGCATCTCACTACTGTTATTTACAGGCTGAAATAAAGCTCAGGCCCAGCTTCGGCAACCCTATGCTGAAGATATTATATATTACAGAAATGGTGATGGAAGACTGCCTCTGCATTCATTTTGCATGAATCACTTCTGTTACTTATGAAGACTCAGTCTGAGATGTATGGACTAGGACACATTCAGATATTTTTATTCTGTATAAGGGACACAGCTCTTCAGTGATTCAGTGTTTACATGACAGTTTGGTTTTCTTGTGAATATACGAATTGGTGTTGCTAGGAATTAACACAGTAAGTTCACTTCTAAATTTTGCAGTATATAAAATGTCCACTCCTTTGAGTTTGGATGTCAAACATAGAAGTCTGCTTTTGTACTGTGTTTTGTTGGGTGTGGAGAGACAGTCAGGTTTCTGCATGGTCAATAATTACTCAGACCTGGAATGTATTAGGTACTCTGCAGCAATGATCTATGTGCATGCTCTTATCCTTCTGTAAATGTAAAATGTAAAGCAGCATTTAGTAACAGGAGAGATGTCTTGTTTTTATGTGATATCACATCTTTGTGTTTCTAAAGATTTGGTCTGTATGGTCATAAACGAAATTATCCCAAACACTGTAAATCAGTGACACTGTATTATGGTTATACTTAACAGAAAACCCACCTACCTTGCCGTAAGAATTGTATGCCCAGGACTGTCAAATAAATAATGGTAACTTTTCTCTTTGAAGTTAGGAAGAGAATGCCTTTGTCTTTATAATAAATTTCATTTAAACTTTGATTCACAAATGTGAAAAGAAATTGTTCATAGTTGTAAGCCTAAAGTGATATTAGTAGGTAGAAATCTTCAAGATTCTATAAGGATGCTGATTAACCATTATTTAACACAGTTTGTCTTAAAGGGAATAACATTGTTTTATATCTTTTATATTTAAATATTCTTGTAATATATTTTACTCTTAAGACCTGTTCAGAGTGTTCTTTTGAGCACGAGCACTGTGACCTGTTTTATTCTGGGCTTCATCAGATACTGCTTCTTAGAAATGCATATTGTTTCAATACACAATTTAGCAGCTTTTTCCCTCCTTTTAAACTAGGGTCCACGTCCTGCCTTGTTTGTTCCTGAAGTTTCATTTGAATTGCTGGTAAAAAGGCAAATCAAACGTTTAGAAGAACCTAGCTTGCGCTGTGTGGAGCTGGTTCATGAAGAAATGCAGAGGATTATCCAGCATTGTAGTAATTACAGTACACAGGTAAAAATGCATGTTTTAGAATTATGTTTGTAATTATTGGGCGTTTTTTTTTTTCCCCGCACTTCCCTAAAAAATTCTGAAAGTCTCATCAGTAAATTTTTGTTTTGTTTTTAGGAATTACTGAGGTTTCCTAAATTGCACGATGCCATAGTTGAAGTAGTAACCTGTCTTCTGCGTAGAAGACTTCCTGTCACAAATGAAATGGTAATTTTCCATCTGCTAGAACTTTGCAGGAAAAAGTGTGTGTTTTCTGGAGTCTTTCTTGATGCTTATCTACATGGTTTGAAACTTCTATATTAGAAGATAGATACATAAAAAACAAAAGGGTGAGAGGAACCTTCTTCAGCTTATTGACCCGTATCTTTCAATTTCCCAAGAAGAATTTAACTAAAACTTGGATTTAACATCTCCTGGTCTTTCTGATGTAGGTATATTTCCCTCCCTTGTAACAGAAGCTGTGCATTTACTGTAGAGTTCGGGATGCAATAGTGAAAATTAAATTATAGTCCTTATTCTGTATGTTTTGCAGATAAAATCAACACAAAATGTTGATTTTGCTTGTAATGCCCTTTAGCTAGTGAGACTAAAAATTCAGCTTCTAGCTTTGAGTAAATATGTTTTAATATAAAAATCTGCTTTGGGCTGCTTATTGGAGAGGAAACAAGAGTGTTTCAGTTATTGACTCTGCAAATGGTTGATATGAAAAGCAAAAATTGTTCTGTATGCTCACTATCCCCCATAGTGAGCTAGCTGTCACTGGTTCAAATGTATGTGGCTTGTGGCTGAAGGTTGACTATATAGCTCACTTCATTACTATGTAGCTTACACTAATTAAATTGCTTGTTTTGTTTATTTATTGCTGGAGAAGGGTTAGCTTGATGAAGCTAACAAGTTAAACTGATGTAACATCCAAAATGGCTGAAAGTCTGAATGTATTGTAATGAATGAATGAATTCCCTTCTTGCCTTCTGGATCATAACTTTAATGTCTTTGGGGCAGTTAAGAATGGTGTTTTGCTATGGACATTTAGACTATGATTTCTAGCATTGTAGGTCATTGCTCTTCACTAGCATTAGATTTACTCACTGAATTTTTGAACTGTGAATGACATTGCCTTACAGGTTCATAATCTAGTGGCCATTGAGTTAGCTTATATCAATACCAAACATCCAGACTTTGCTGATGCCTGTGGTTTAATGAATAACAACATAGAGGTAAGAAAATACATTCTCTTAACAAGACTTTTGACTCCTTTAAGTGAGAACCTAAATAATTGCTAAAAGAACAAATGCTTCAGTTTCTTTCATTTTGAAGTATAAAAATATGATATATTACAAATATGATGTATACTCTTATTTTGTGATCTGTTGATTTGTTAGATTTATATTGCATATAACATTCAGGAACAGTGGTTGATATTTCATTGAAAACAGTTCTGCCTGTATTTCTGTCTGGAAAATAAGATGGGCACCTAATTGACTATTGGCTATTAAATGAAATTTTTGGAAGAGAAACTTTAAATAGATAGTTGTGAAATACTCTTTAATGTTGAAGTAACTGCATTTTGTCTCTGACAGAGTGTATCAATAGCTATAATGTTTCTCTCATTCATGAAAGGATAATACAAATATTGTTTCCTCTGTTCAGGTTCTAATTTCTGCTTCCTTTCGGCATTGTTCTTGAATCTCTGTGTGTTAGGACACTTCAGTCTCCCTAAGACGATTGCCTCCATCAATCTCCCATAAGCCTTTTACAATTTCAGTAGTCTTCCTGTTTTTCAGGCCCAGCTTTGACTGATAATACATGTTGCTGTCATCATCCTATAGAAGCAGTTGTTCTGCAACTGATCTGCTCAATTCTTTCTTGCAATCTGATTTTGTTGCAGTACTTCATCCACCTGGCTAAGAGCTTGCTAATATTCTTGTGTTCCTCTGCTTATCCAACACATTCTTTCATAGTAGTGTTCTTTTTTTAAATGCTTATGTTATAATTTCTGCTCTTTAGTTCTAACCTTTTACTTCCTTCTATACATGAATTTTGTATTGACTGAGTATGCAGTTGAATTTGCCTTGGTAGACTGCTCTCGAATCTAGTTCAGAAACAATGTGTGGAAACTGCTGTGAGTACAAAAATTAGGACTTTGTGAGGTTGAACATATGAGATTATTGTATTATCGTGTGTTACTTAACTAGTTCTTTCCCAACATTTTCCTGAACAGGACATTGACATTTTTGAAGAAACGAAGCACATAAAACGTCTTACCCTTATTCACTGGACAATCAATTCTTAAATTAAAGAAAAATCAGATCTTTCTTTGTCCTGATTGCTTCAAATTCTGTTTTGCTGTAAAGTGAATTCTGCCTCCTCCTTCTTTTTGGGCTAATCGTAGTTAACCCTGCAGGCCAAAGAATCAGATCATTTTAGGTTACTTTGAAGATTTAAAGCTTAACGAGGGCTGTAGGGTATCTATGGTGAACCAAACTGTGTAGCTTTGATCTTGTTTTTTAAAGGCTCTAGTTTTGATGATGGAGCGTGTTGCAAACAGTTTTGCAAAAGTGTTTATATTGAGAACTTACTTTTGACCAGGTAATCAGAGTAGTTTTATCCAAATAATTGAGGTTTTCATAGGATCATAGTATGACTAAATGACACTGGATGAGATGAAATTACTACTGTTTGTCTCTAAAATGTAAGTCATCTGTAAAATATGAATCTTACATATGTGTTGATACAGAGTAATACATAATTGAGGTCTTGCTGGATTGTTTTTAAAGGAACAAAGACGTAACAGGTTAGCTCGGGAATTGCCTTCTGCTGTGCCACGAGACAAGGTAAGGAAATGTTGTGGGGTTTGTTTTTTTTTTTTTATTTATTCATTTAAAGTTTTAATGCCTTCTCCTTTGATCCAATCTAAGTATTGGAAACTTTGATACGCTGACCTAGTAACAGTCTTGGGAACTTCCAGGTATTGAATTTTTTCTTGCAATTTCATGAGATAGAAGTGGAACGTTATTTTCTTCTTCCAAAGATGCAGTTTTTGGCAGGTTTTAAATCTGGGATTTCTGAACACTTGCCTATAACTTTACATTAATACTATACTTCTTGAATGTCATCTGTGCTAAGGCTTAAAATGCCTACAGATGGAGTCGGAACTTAGATGCTTAAATTTATGGCTGAGACACACTGATTTCAAAAGATAAACAAGTGATTTAAAATATTCTGTATGCCAACATAGTGACTTGGTAGGTTGTTTTTTTTTTTTTAAGTCACTCTTAAAACTCTAATTGATTGCAGTCTTGCTTTCTTTGGGAGAAGATGGTGGAGGTGATGTTTTCAGTTGATCATCATAATCCAGTCATGTATTCTGTCTGGAGCTTGCTTAGTTTTACCTAGTTTTGGGATTAGTTCAATGACAAGTACGTACATGGGTGGAAGAATGAAGTGTCATGGAGAACACTGCCTGGCTGTAGAAATGAATGGTCTGACAATCAGCTGGAATTTTAGACAGTTAGGTATTTAATGTTCTGTGAAGCATTTAGAATCCAAATATACAGAATGTAGTTTAAGCTCCTCACAAGTTGTAACAGGAGTTACTACAGCTGATAGAAATCAGTTCATTAAGTTTGTTAGCTTAAAAAGTGAGACAAAGTCCTAGAATGGATCATCAGATCTTTATACTGCCTTTAATCAGTAGAAGCCAGCTGATGTATGAACTGGGAATTTAAGGTAGCTATTTAGAGATTACTTTCAGTGCTCTTCAATCCTTCTTTTTATTGACTTCGTATTTATATCATCAGTGTAGGAGCTGAAATGAAATTGAAGGCCAGATAAGCCAGAAGTCTTGCATATGCTTTTTTTTTTCTCTGTTTCTGCTTATATTACTGTTTTGCTTGCAAATTCAAAGTATTTTCTTTTCTGGATTTTTAAAGATGCTAGTAGGTAAAAGTGTATGAAATCTGCTAGGTAGATTTGGTGGTCTTCAGTTGAAATTTTTTTCCCCCCTTCCTGCATTTTTTTACCTTCCTTAGTCTACTAAAGCTCCAGGTGCATTGCCACCTGCTTCCCAGGAGACTGTTACTGCTGCTTCTGCAGAGGCTGATGGCAAGGTCTGTCTTGATTTTTCCTATAAGCACTGCATGCACATTTCTGTTGTGGCGCACCACAGATAGTACGGAAAGCAGTTTGTATTTAGTGCTCTGTCACTCACACAGTATGCCCTACAGAGTGTAGATTACTTGGCATTACTGGTTTTAGTATGTGCAGTGGCAGGTAAAGCTGTGCCATTAGGTGGCAGAGTCACTGCTTTCTGTTTGAATTCTTGGTTTCAATATCTTGTGGTGCAAGTATGCAGCATAATTTGCCTCAAACTGTAGTCAATAGATTGTTTGATGCAACAGTATTGTAATCAAAAGTGTTTAGCATGGTTGTTAAACTGCATGTTTTTAATGTGTTGACAGTTCAAAAGGAGGACAGAAGATAAGCTAAAAATGTGAGTTTGCTGCTTCCTGCAGGGAATCCTTATAGGCTTTGTTCAAACTGAACCTCCTTTTTTTGTTTCACATAATTGTTCAATCCCTGGTTTACTTATATTCATGAAATGTGTTCTGCAGCATTTTTTTACACTTTAGGTGTGCTGTCTGTCATGTTAAAACAGCTCATTACTGTAAAGACTTCTTTGCTAATTGCTTTCACTTGGAGTCAGAAGAGATGAGTAGTCACAAGTTTGTGTATTAGGACTACCAAGAGGACTCAGGCTTTCTGCTTCATTGCATATGCACTTTCAGCTTCTAGTGCAAAGCTGCCATTTCTGTCCTGAACAAAGGAGTAAGTCAGAATCTAGTCAGTAGTAGAATCCTAACCATTATTTTCATCAGAGGTTTAGAGATTCTGATATGCTGCAAACATTAAAAAGAAATCAAGAGCTAGTGTGAGGATACTGTTGTGACTTAAGTTGCAGGAAGCTGCTAACTTTGGTTTGTTTCCCATAAACCTGTTCTTTATTAGGTGGTACATACTCAACACTCCCTTTCTTGTGAGAGAATGTAGTTTTGTTTGTGAAACTACTTTGGAGCCAGAGCAGGCTCTGCAGTAATACTGAATGAGAGTGGCATAGGGATTTTTTGCCATTTTCAATAGCTGTCTTGCAATCATAAATAATGTAATGGAGCTTTCCTCATCAACTGTTCTCTCTTATTAGCAGAAGTTGATTTGAATGCTTATGGTGTATTTTTTACAGCGCCTCTGAACACTTGTGCAATTTTAATAAAATCTCTGATGTGCACAGTTTAGCTGAGTTTCCTCCTAGTATGCAACTTGTTGTTATTCTGTTTGCCATGCTTTATTTCTCACTCTTTTTTTTTTTTAGACTCAAGATCAGCCTGTGGTGTTTGAATAGATAAACAGAGCTTATTTCCTCCTATATCTGAAACAAGACATAAGTAGCAGTAGTTCAGAGCCTTGAATGACCTTGAATGTTTTTCAAACAGCAATAGATTTTAAAGCACAGTAGTAAATAGAACAGATACTAGGCTTCTGGAAAGGTACAAAATAAAAATTACCACTGTTCCACATCAAAATACACTGTCTTTTTTTTAAATACTAATTTACCATGTGGTGGATACAATCTACTAATATTTCTTTTGTCCAGTGATTCCTAATGTTTAAGAATTGGGTGTTATGTCCTTTCCTCAGGAGATCAATGAGTCATTCTTTGGAACTTCCCAGAAACTGATCTTCACTCCCAGAGGATGGAGATTTTTGTTTTGTTTTGATTTGGTACAGAAAAAGCCTTTTGTAAATTGAAGTCTGGCAGCACAAATACGTTCGTAGCTGTAGTACCTGGAAACATAAATATGCATGGAGTCTCCTTCTCTGGAGACATTCAAAACCCGCCTGGACGCGTTCCTGTGTGATATGGTCTAGGCAATCCTGCCCCGGCAGGGGGATTGGACTAGATGATCTTTCGAGGTCCCTTCCAATCCCTAACATTCTGTGATTCTGTGATTCTGTGATATTTTTTAGATATTATTGTAAGAAACTTCAGTTTATATTTAAATAAAATACCAAAGAATTTAAATTCAAGTCTTCCAAGAGCTGTGGTGATATTCAAAGCATACTTTCAGAATGATCCTGATAGTATAGGTTGTATTGCTCCAAGGATGTATTTCACAAGTGATTTGTAGACCCTTAAAATGCTGTGGAGCTTCTCTATGTGAGGCATTTTCATACCATTACTAGAAGTATATGAGTTTTAAAAGCTTTCATTTTACTGGTACTTTGTGTCAGCTGTAAGCAGCAAAGGTAGAACAAAGGTGGGGAAGGTGAAGAATAGAATGAAGGGAATATACATATGAAAATCTCATTTGTAGTGAGTCTTACCTATAGCTCAGTACTAGTAGATTTGTCAGACACTGCTTTGCAGTGGCCAGGTTCTAACTCTCCAATGTTTCTTCATTGTGCTGTTTGTGCAGGCTGCTTCTGGAGCGGGAGATATGTCTCAGGAGCCTGGAACAGGCAACTGGAGAGGAATGCTGAAACCCTCAAAAGCAGAAGAGGTATCAGCAGAGGAAAAATCCAAGCCTGCTGCAGCCCTGCCTGCTAGTCCTCAAAAAGGACATGCTGTAAACCTGTTAGATGTGGTGAGTGATGTCAAATACCTCCTCTTCGTAGTTCAGGCTCAGGAATGAAAACATCTGAATTCCAGATCTTGTAACTTTGCTGCTGATATATAATATCTTTGTAAATAATTACCGCTATAGGGACAGAGCACTCTATCCAGTCTCTTCTCCTTTCCTGCTTGCCCAATCCTTCATCTTTCCCCGTGTCCAGTTTCAGCCCATGATTTGGGATAACTGGCTTTCTTTCACAAATTCCTGTGCAAGTGAACTCCCTGTCTAGATCGCTCTTACAGAAACAAATCTCAGCTCGTGTCTCAATTCAAATGCCTGCTCTTTTTTTGCCGAAGAGCTCATTTTTATGTTATATAAATAATAAGAAATAATTGTATAAATAATTATTTATCATTAAAGACAAAAATGACAAGTTAAAAATAGATGGAGATCATTTAAGTCTTTGGAGAGCTTAGTTCCTTTAGTGAGCTTCTAAAAACAATTTAGTAATGGTGCCCTCTGACCTTTGTTACACAGGTCTGGATTTTGACATGGCGCTAATTTTATTTCTGAAGAACTAGGTTTGTTGCAAGACAGGGTACATCTATCAAACTCTCAGACTAAAAAAGCAATAGTTTATTTTAGACTTCAGGTTGAGTTTTATTTACCTATGCAAATGAGCAGAATTGGTAAACTAAGGTTTCTTATTTTTTTACACAGCCTGTACCTGTTGCACGCAAACTTTCTGCCCGTGAGCAACGAGATTGTGAAGTGATTGAACGACTTATTAAATCTTACTTCCTTATTGTCAGGAAGAACATTCAGGACAGGTGAAACGAAACTTCTGAGAAATGTTTAAGCCATGCAAACATTGTGATATCTCAAGAGTCATGTATATAATCTTGTTATTTTATCATGTTCTTATGTTTGTAAGCAGCGAGAAAATATTATTATCTTTTTTTTTTAGAAGGGACAGTGGCAGTAAACTATGCAACTATGGAAAATGCCTTTAAAGTTTTGCTTAAAAATACTTCTTTTTTAATGAAGAATGATGTAAAACTTCACTTTGCTTAAGTCTTTGTGGAAAGACCTAACTTGTTATATATATATATTTTTATATATATATATATATATATATATATATATATAGGCAATTTGGGGGGAAATACAGGAATCTGGAAACCAGAGTTTAAAGGGGATTAGTGAGGTCATAGAAGTTTTATTCTATCCAGTAAACTAATACTTTCCTCAAGATAATTTTTAGTATTTCATGGCAGGGAACTGCTTTGTTTACCTTAATTTTACTGCAGTGTTAGTACTAGTAGTGTTACCTCCTTGCGTACGCTAAACAAGCCTTTCACATTCTTTGCAGTAAATCTGCATACATAATGAAAAAAAAATAAAATGCTATCTCAAGCATTATAAATTTGATGTATTAGGACATCCTTGCCTAATTCAGAAATATTTTTAGGAAATACCTGTTGAAGATGGGACTCATGTCTTTCCCATATCATACTTGTAGAACTAATTCAGGCTCTTACTTGGATGGTATCTGTACCCATGCACCTTTGGACCTGAGTTTTGGGTTGCTTTCACTCTTAGCCAGGTGACTTCCAAAATATTCTAGGCTTCTTTCTTAAGCTCTTCCTTTGGTAGAACTTGCAATGTGTTGGCTTGAAAGGAGGATGTAAACTGAATTACTTGTGCAGTGACAATTGCAGCCCTCTGAGAATGAGCAAAAACTCTTGATCTGCCTTGATGTACATTTAGGGCTATGGGCACATGAGAAGAGTGATGTGGTCACTGCTTAATAAGTCAGTATGGATTATATGTCAACTCCCAGTACACTCTAGTTGCAAAATACCGCTGCTAAGAATTACACCAACAAGGCTGTCTAAACTAACATGTTTTATTTCTCAGTTGGGAACGATCGTCAGTATTTTTATTGTCAGTTACTGTCACTGATGAAATAACCTGAGGTGCACTAATTCAATTTTTATTCCTGTGTTTATATCCCCAGATTTTGGTACTGCCTTAGTATGATGATTTGATTTTGTCAATAATCATGTAAATATTTTACCCCACTTTCTCAGAAGACTATGGCTACACATATCCTAAGTCCCAAAGAAAATCAGGTTCAGTTAGATTCAGTACTCGGAATTTTTTTCAGGAAGCTTAGTGGCATGGAAATTGGAGCTAAGACGGGGGTTTATGTCAGGCTAAAACACCTGAAAGAGAGCTGAAAAATGTTGCTCTACAGATTCTGTAGTGTCTTTCTGATGGATTGTTCTCGATTCTCATTGGTTGCTGCCTGCCTCCATTCCAGACAAATATATTTTTCACACTTAAACTCCATTTGCAGTTCTAAATTGCCTTCACATTCTGCTCTCTGCTGTCAGAGATAATGTGGCGCAGTGTTTGAACAGTGATCCTGTTTTCAGTTCATCTGCTAAGTAAGATCAGATATATGAATTATTTCTTTGCTGCTTTCCTTTCTCAGTCACACATTAAGATAGATTCTAGGGTTGAAATACGTAGCTTTTTGCCATGCCTAGCATAGTGGAGACTCAGGTGTTGTCTAGTGAGCAAAGTAATTTATTCTAATTTCTATTTTTTACACTGTATGTATTCATGTTCTTTACAATGCAGCTATCCTATTTGGAAGAAATTCAACAGCTCTTAAATTGCACAAGATACTGCATTTACTTGCGAGAGAGTTTTTATTTATGGTAGAGGTAGATTCCTGGTAGTTGGAGCCAAGGTTGTGTGTAGCCACTTGCTCACTGTGTGCATTCTTCAGTCTAGAACAGACCTTGTTTTGAATAATTATTTCTGAAGAAACAATCTTTATGTGCTTGCAGTGTGCCAAAGGCAGTGATGCATTTTCTGGTGAACCATGTGAAAGACACTCTTCAGAGTGAGTTGGTAGGCCAGCTGTATAAATCCTTGTTGTTGGATGACCTTCTGACGGAATCTGAGGACATGGCACAGCGCAGAAAAGAGGCAGCTGACATGCTAAAGGTATTAAAAAGATCAGGAGCTCATGGGAGTAGTTAATTAAATTGAAACCATATAATTGTGAGAGTTTTGGAAGCCTTGCCTTCCTTTTTTCTTTGCTGCTTTTTAGGAGTACGCCAGTGAATTACTGCTAGAGGAATTAAAAGCAGTATGTGACCAGAAAGTATTATGTAGACTGAGTAGTTGAGAAGAAGTGACTTCAACTATATTTTGGGTGTAAAGCAGAAGCTCTAATCTGGTGTTATTTCCAATTATACATTTGGTTTTAATAATTTGCTGTTATTTCACTTGACTCTGTAGTTCTCAGCAGTTCTATTTTGGGGGATTAAGCTTACAGTGTGTTAAGTGACGTTCATGTGTCTGCTTCTCCCAGAGCCTGCTGGCCAACAGCTTCTGTATCTAGACAGTACCCCCTAATACGAACAGTGAGAATATTAGAACTCCCTTACGATGACCCCTGTGTGCATCTGTATGGCTGCACGTTTGTGCCATGTCTCTGTTACAGAACTCTTCATTTCTTTATTTTTCAATATGTGGTGTATCAGTCTGCTACAGCTGCAGCAGGAATATGCTGTTTTGGATTGAACAGCATAGAAAAGAGTCCCTCTGCCATTTCAGCTCACTGAAGAGGTAGCAAGTGGTGCTTCTCACGTGCAGTGTGGTCAGACAGTGTGTGTTTGAGAGATTGGATACCCTGAGATACCGCTGTCCAAGACCACTTGCAGCAAGTTTTTGCTATTATATGATCAACATTTGAGTGAGGGGAACTGTCTGTTAACAGTCTTGTAAACTGTAAACGTTATAGGGCCAAACTCATAGCTCAGATTTCCCCAAATTGGAGTAATACTTCAAATAATGTTAGTATTAGTGGTATTCTGAGCTTTTAAATTTGCGAAGTTTAGCAGGCTAGGCTGTCACGAATGCATCGGACTACTGAAAGTGATCTAAACTAGGTACAGTTTCCCTTTTATTTTGAGGAAGATTTAAAGCATTAAACCTGCGTGTGGTGAAAAAATCTGCCCTTCCTGAGAATTTATTTGTAACTACAAAATGTTAAGACAAACATAGGTGTTATTGGGAACACTGAGTATGTAAAAGTTGCTCAGAACAATGACAATGAGCTCTTTGCTTCTAACTGGAAGTTCAGTTTTCAATTAATTTTTCTCTCTAGAGAAATGATTTAATGACCTATGCTAAGTTTTACCATTCCCTTTTGCTTTGTAGTATTTTCCACTTGCCTAATCACAGAATGGTTGGGGTTGGAAGGGACCTCTGGAGATCATCTAGCCCAACCCCCTGACAAAGCAGGTTCACCTTGAGCATGTTGCACAGGGTGGCGTCCAGGCAGGTTTTGAATATCTCCAGAGAAGGAGACTCCACAGTCTCCCTGCGCAGCCTGTTCCAGTGCTCTGTCACACTCAAAGAAGTTTTTTCTCATATTTAGATGGTACTTCCCATGTTTCAGTTTGTGCCCGTTGCCCCTTGTCCTGTCACTGGGCACCACCGAGAGGAGTGTTTTGCAGATGATCTTTTGCAGGTGGAAAGCTTCAGAGCTGTTAATGTTGTTGCAGGTTGTTACCACTCATTTTGTAATGGAAATGATTAGCTTGAATTTGATTTTTAACGTCACACTTCCTGGACTGCTGCTGTTACCTCTCTGAGAAATCTCTTCAGAAAAACTACGTAACTTTGGCTTTTCTGTCTTTCTGTGTGCAGGCCCTGCAGCGAGCCAGTCAGATCATTGCAGAGATTCGTGAGACACATCTTTGGTGAAGACTGTACCAGCCATGCTATTTATATGCATTGGAGGTTATATTGACTTGAGAATTGCTAGGCATGGTATACGGAGTAGGATTTTTATTTATGAACTCTTATCTGTGTGCTGCAACTGTGTCATTCTGCTCATGTAAAGACAGTTGGTTTGATTTGCAAACAGAAAAAGTACACTGTATTTTGAAAAATAAGTCATATTTAATCCACATAATAAATGGCTCTAAATGTTTCCTTACCAGCTTTCTGGTGCAAATTAAAGCAGACCAAGTCTACTGTCTCAGTGACAGTCTCATTTGAACTTGGGGAAAAAACATTAAAGTTCCAGTGCCTGGCTTGCTAAACAGGTTGCCTGTGGTTAAGATGGACAGTGTAGTCTTGTGGCATAGTTTTAAGCTGCTTTTACAATGGAAGTTGAAATACTGTGAAGAGGAGAGAGCACCGAGTATTTTCTTTCATGAATATATTGCATGCACTATGACAGATGGTGGTATCAATTTTATAGCACAGTAGAGATGTCTACCGTGTTACTATGTATGTGTGTCCCCATCTTTTTCCCCAAATATTAAAACTGCAGACAAAACTTTGAACTTCATTTAATGGAGTATCACGTAGGAAGAATTAGCCTGGAGCTTGCGAACAATAACAGCCCACTAAAAAGTGGGTGCAAAGTTATTTATGTGCATTGGATCTTGTGTGTAAATGTTGGGGATGATAATCAGGTACAAGAACACCTACCCCTTCCTCCCTGCTGGGACCAAGCCCCTGGACCATCCAACAGTAACTTTGTTCTGGCAGAACTGAAAAATAAAAATGGATTTCAAAACTGTTATGGGATAATAAGTGTTTCTTTTAAAAACAGATTAAGTTGGCCAGGGAGAAGGGGATCCCCACAACTTATTCCAAATTTAGGAATGTTTGACAGTATGAAAGAAAGTCTGAGATTGGAATATTTATACCAGAGATTACAGTTACTTTTGAGGAAATTTTACTGTGCTGTAAGTAAATTTTTTAGTTCTTTTGTTGTTGTTGTTGTTGTTCCTTTTTTTTGTTTTTGTTTTTTGAGGACAATCTTAATTTAGGGAATTTTAGGTTGGAAATTAAGTTGATGAGTTGTTCTAATTCATACAGATAACTATTGATCACAGTAGCCTTGAAAAAGTAAACATTTTAATTTTTATTAATAAAACTTTATTTAATAACTCCATCCAGCACACTTGCATGTACTTTTCAAGCAGATGCACTTTTTGTATAAAGTAAAAATATTTACTATGGTGTGCTCATGTTTTATATCTTTAACACAACTTGCATGAAAAATAGCACACTGCTGTAAACATCCATGGCTTGCTTTTACGATATTGAGCCAATGCAGTGAAGTTTTTATTACCATATTCAGTTCCTTCCCCATTTCATCAGTTAACAGAAAGGGAATTCTTTTTGTAAGCTGCTAAAGATTGAAGATGTAAAAACCGTTAAGACCTCGCTTCACAAGAAGCTCTGTTTAAGAATGTATTTTTCTCATGGTAATCTTCAGTTTGGCACCAATATAAGCACAAAGAGTTAAGTTTGACAGATGCAACTTTTGGATGCTTTTATGCATGATCTGAAACAATTCATGTAGAACACTGAAATATATTTGGTAGTTCTAAACAGCTTAAAATATCACGATGTATGCATTACATGTAGTGACTATAAAGGAAGTAATTTTAACTTGTTGCATTGTATCGAGGGATGGTAGTTCTCAGATTTAAGAAATGTGAATGTAGTGAAGTTAAGTGCAAGCCACTTTGCAAATCAGTTTTGGTGAACAGTGAAAGCATTTAATAGTTTTGTCAAAATCATTACATTTCTGGTTGGAATTCACTTGACACCTCTCTCCCTTTTGACATCTAAGAAGTTTGTTTTCAACAGGGTAGAGCTGTCCATAAAGTGAACTGCTACCTAAGCTTTAACTCCCAAAGTTCAGTCAAGTCTCCTGTGAAGAAATACGCTGACTTGTAAAGTTTTGAAATTCACAAAAAAATTCAATTTGGTAATGTTTGAGTGCCAAGGAATGAACTTGATTTGTAATCCTTAATACAAGTCTTTAAAAATCCATGCTGTAACAATCCTGTTATTAAATAAATAGATAACACACAAAATTAATTAGCCCAGAAATAAAGTCTGGAACTGACTTGTACTTCAAGGTGGCAGGACTTACATGCTCTGACAAGTTTATAGTGTAACTCCATATATTTGTACAGCCTTAAGTATGTTTGCACTTGCCCTCGTGCAATTCTACATTGTTAGTTCTTGTATAGTTGCATAAGTAATAGTGTAGACAGGCTGCTAGTGGCTGTTAATGGTTTCTAAACAATCTGTTGTCTGGAATTGAACTAAAATACTTTAAATGCTACTGTTAGTGCCACAATTAAAAGAAATTATGGGGAAGCTATGGAAAAAAGCCTAATGAAGGCAGCAGCTGAAGAATTCCCAGATTAGACTGATGGTTTACAAGTGTCTTCTAGTTCACCTTATTTAATTTAAACTAGAAATAGTTCTGGCATCAATGCATGAATTTCAGCCAACTTAAAATAAGTTGTGATCCAGTGAAACACACAATCATGGGCGAGAATAACCACTGTAGCTAAGTTTAGGTTAATAAATGTTTGACATTAATACCTGACCTGTGTGTGGCACTAGGTAAATAAAACCTAGTATCCCTCTGTGAACAGAGTTTGTCAGTAAACTACTCGCATTTTTTAGCAGCCAGTCTCAAATTTCAATTAGTGGAATAGATGGGTAAGGCGGGGTGTCTGTGTGCTTCAAACTCTTCTGAAGTAAACATAAAACTTAGGTAAAACTTGCCTTGACCCTGTGCTCTATGGAGGGCTGACTTCAAAAGATGCCAGACTGGACATTGCAGACTCAGGTCCCTGCTTCATGGAATACAGCAGGGGAAACAGCTTGCCAGTCTGATGTGCCCCTGTTGGTAACTTGAATTGAATTATCTTGAGTATTTTTTTCTTCCACAGTTAAGTCCTTTAGCTATGAGACCGATTGGTAGTGTTTTCTGCAGATACTGAAGATCTCAAATGCATCTGCTTTTTAACTTGTTGCCAGTTAAACTCTGTGCTCTGAGGTGCGAGCTAGATGATTAATACTTGAAAGTTTAAGAGGGAAACAGAATAGACCACCTGAATATGGTTTTATGCCCAGTGACACTGTTGAAACTGGTGAAGGTGCTTTCATGCTCCAATAGCTCCCTTGTAGTTTACTTGCTGCACACCCTTTCACCTTCTACCTCTTCATTGCTAGCTGCCACAATGTTGTTAAACTCAAGTCCTCCAGTTTTTGCTGTCCCTAGATGCTGTACACATTTTGGTTTTTTGTTTTTTTCTGTTTTTTCTTTTAAATATGTGGCCCAAATAATTACTTTTCTTGCACTTCCAAATCACACCTTTGTAGCATGTTAAATACTTTAATATTAGTTACTACCTGTTTACAGTTGAACAAGCTACGTCTCTTATTACCTGAACATACCTGTTTTGGGCTGTATCAGAAACGAGACCAGGCTAAGAAAGAGTACTTGGATTTTTTCGGTCATCCCTGATTCTTGGCCTAAGTGTTCAAACGCTCAGTTGTGATTCCCTGTGCAGTCATGAAAAGTAGTGGTTGCATCCAGCTGTTTCTTTGGAAGGAGTCAGGGAAGGGTTTGGATTGCTGGGAGTTTGTCAAAAGGAAGCACGGACTAAATTTCTTGGAGTTTGTGGATCTTATTAAAAACCTTGTATGCAAAGAATTTAATTCCCTTTTTAATTTTGTATTTGTAAAAATAAATAAAATCCTTTTAATACTTTATCAAAGTGGGTACTAATGCTTTAAAAAAAAAAGGCTGAAATTTGTGGCTATATGTGTATCTGCACCATTTGGAGATGAAGGAAAAAAGGCAGGAGAGAGATGAGACATGAAAGGTGACTTACTCTACTCCTAGGCGTTTATTTCCTGCAACCAGAAAGTAACTGTCAAATCTGATCTGTTGTATTTCTCTGGAGGCCAACGTGGGTGTGTACTGGTATGTTTTGTTCCCAGGTGCACGTTACTGTATTGCTATAATGCTTCTGCCCTTTAAGGAACAAAGCGGCTATATTAAGTGGATGAACATAACTTTCCCTTCCCTTCTTCTACCCTTTTCACGTAAAAGTTGTGATTTTTTTCCTCCCTGTGCTTTCTCTAAGGTAGCGCTGATCATTACTGCAGCTTAAGGCAAAGTAACAAGAAACACAAACTGGTCCTGAGAGCTAACAGGATCTGTAGAGCCTTTTTTTAAGGTAGGAATGACTCACCTACTTTTAATTTTTCTTGATGTAACAGATTAAGATAGATCTCATGATCAGGCAGATGAGATCTAGAAACTGAAATTAATACTAATAACTCCATGTGGTGAGCTACTGAAAGTGCCACCATATTATAGTTTAATAATCTGAAGAAACTGTGAGGTGTAAGCAGCAAGACACTATGATTTATTACTACTGAAATCTTGATTGACAGTGCAAATAAGGTCACCATCAAGTTGATCAGCACCAAGTGGAAAAAAAAAACAAAAAACAACAAACAAAAACCACCCACCAAAAAAACCAACAGAAACTCCCCACCCAACTACAGAATATCTGGATTCTTGAGACTTATTAACATTTCTTAGAATTTCCCCATTCTTCTCCCAGGCTGGGTGGTTCTAAACCAGCTGAACTACCATCACTTTTCTAACAACATGAGATGGTGATGAGTGACCACGTTCAGGTAGCTAAGATTAAGGCCTCTCCCTTTGTGGCTGCTGCGACTGCAAAACTGTATTGTCTAGGAGTTTCATGGACAAGGAAATGATTCTCCTTGGCCTAAGAGTGAGGATTACCCTAAACCTTGAAAACACCACTGCAGCTAAGACCCGAAGCAATCAATCACCTCATAAATCAGACTGAGGGTTTCATACGTGTTTGCACTGAGGCAGTGAGGGTCCCTTATATAAGTTCTGAGCCAGCCAGCTACATTACTGTATTCTAAGTCAATTAACCAGTTCTAAGTAATTCAGATATGGGCTTGTACTACAAATAATCTTGGTAACCACGCGTGGGTTTTGTTGTTGTTTAGGTGACCTGGCTCTAAGTACTGTGGCACCTCTAATGCCTAAGCAACCCAATCCCAAACCCCCCACCATGGGAAGGGACTTTACCAAGGTCTTGTGCTCCATGCTTATTTGACTGTAGGTGTGGCTGTAAGTGGCTAGTAATAAAAAGGGGTGGTTGTTTTGGAGCAATAAAGCAATACTACCTTTAAATGTTGCTATTCTACCAGCTCTTGAAGTACCTTCTCACTTTCATGCTCTCTTTACAAGAAAATGAGGAAGCTATGATCCCAAATGTTGGCGAGGCCATAAGCAGGTAGAATCGCTTTCTGCTCTTTGATGAAGTAGTGCAGGTTTTGTACATTGCCTTATCAGAAGGGTCTGACTTCTTTAGTTGCAGCAGCACTATTAGCTTCCCTCACATGCTTCCTGGTCCAGATGCCCTTGTGCTGCTGTTCACCCACAACTCCTAGGCATCTAAAATTAAAAAAGCTTCCACGTACATGCTTTAAATCTTCTGGTGTAACGTACTCTCTTGCAAGTGACTGTAGAGCCCACAGAACTAGTGCCAGGATCTACCTTTGACAAAGGCTCTAGATAGCACAGATGCATCCACATCATTCACAGGACTGAAGAAGCGCAATGAGTGTCACCTACACTCTAAGCACCCAGAAGGCATCAAAGGGATTCATCAGGCTGACTGAAGCTTTGAAAGGCTCTATACTGTCTTACACTTCAAAAAGTGAATTTGCTCTGTCTGACCACATTAGGGCTGGAAAGCTTTTTTGCAACGTGCCCCTATCCATAACAAATAAAAATCTTACATATTAGGGCTTAATCATTCTACTCATTTATTGTGAATCTTCTGCACCTTCCTTCAAAGCAAACCCACTCAGAAAAAAAAACTGTCGATTGTAGGTTGGTTGTCCTTACCCGCTTAGGCCAGTTTCTCTGTTAGGATGAAATCAAACTGGACAGCAGCATGCATCCTCTGTAAGAAGCACTGGTTTCAAGCATGCTTTTTTTCATCTTGCTGTGGATTATGCTGTACAGTACCTGGCCACTGTTCTCTTCCTACAACACAGAATGTTGTTAAAGAAGGGAAAAAAGGATCTCTATCTTTGGACTCTGAAATTCATCTTTTCATCTTCTTGTGCATATCCTCTTACAAATGGTGCTTTGAATAAGGCAGAGTATCTAAAAATCTCTTCAGTGGTACAACTTAGCTGCCTTTATTGGAAGTCTGTTGGAAGTCTGTATTTTGAGAATGAAACTATGGTATTGGGCAGTCTGTGAGCTGAGTAGTAATGCACAGTACAGAAACATCTTCAAGCACATCTGTGAGCCACAGAGTCTAAATGATACGTCGTTTCAGGGAGACGTTCTGTTGTCACAACTGCAGCCATTTTATAATGTAGTAATTTTTCTTTCCAATCCTAAGCAATGATACTCCATTCTTGAGAATATGCTGTCCAAGAATAAGAACAGTCTCAGGATTAGTTACTCGAATCCCATTTATTGAAACTCCACCATTTGTAATTTTCTGGTACCTTAAAAAAAACCAAAAACAACCACTGGTCATTGCAAGAAGCAGCTATATATTACTGTTAAGTGTTGAAAGTTCAATTAAGGATTTTTTGGTTGGATCCATAACTGAAATTCTAATTCTCGTGCACTTTACTTTCAGTCCAGGTCAAGAGTGACTGAAATCAACCTTAGCCTCTACCACGCCTATTCTTTCTGGAAGGCATAAGGAAACTTAGGCTGTTGCCTTAGACTGTCCCTTCATCAGGTGTAGATTTTACATCTAAGGAACATGAGACTGCATTATCCTACACTTTCACTTCAAAAGGAAATGAGGCTGCCTGTTTCTACGTACTGTCATAATTGTTTTACTTCTGAAAGCTTACCACTACAACCTGTTTGCATGAGGGATTACCGAAGAGCATCGGTGACAACATACCCACTAGGTCCACCCGGAATGGCATTTGCTTTGCGACACAAGTCAAGAACGTTCATTCCAGGTTCAAGCATCAATTCCGCTGAAGGAGCTTGTCTAAAAAGTTCCTGTAACTCTTGGTCAGACATAGCTTCCAATGCCTCCATGCTGCTGTAATAAAGGGCCTTAGTACACCTGTGAGAACAAAGATCATTCAAAACGCAGTGCTAGTCTCACCTTCACACAAAGTGCTACTCAACTAACCAGATTCCCCTCCCCAGCTTCTTCTCAGGGTCCACACAGTAATAGAAGTACTTGAGTACACACCAATTGTTTTTTTATCGTAACCAACCGCACTGCAATTTTTTAAATATTGTTAATGTATTTTTAAGTCTACAGAATTACTGTATTTTTGTCTTTTAACAGCTGAACAACAACAAACAACATAAAAATAGTCCCTGAAGAGCTATGGATAATTACAATTGAATAAATCTGAAGGAAAACTGCTCGACAAATCAAACTTCACCTCTTAGCGGATTCTAGCCCCTCTCTACCATGAACAAGCTTGGTTACTTCTGCAGCAAGTCGTTTCTGAGGGCCCCATTTTTCAGGTTCTTTAGCATGCATTTCCATGATGTGGTCAATCTCCTCAAGAGGAAGGAAGGTGAAGAGTTTCAGGTATCTATGAGCGAGGAAAAAATTATTTCATCTGTATAGCCATCATTACAGGTTTCCTGCCTTTGTCATTCAAACTTCACTAACTACACTTAAATGATTCTGAATCAGTGTAAGAAATCCATATTACAAGATACTCTGTCCTTTCAAAGAACTCTTTGGGTTTGCCCACATGCTTCAGCTTAGCAGGATAACTCACATTTTCCTTAATATTCCACACATGGTAATGTCTTCAGACACAAGAATGTGTCAAATGCTTTTATAAAGCTTGTATTGTAATCAACACCTTGGTTTGTTCTTGAAAGATTTACTTTACAGGATTTATTGCAATTGTGTGTCAACTAACAAGGTTCTGTATTATATTGTTAGTAGTTGCACAATATGCTAATGCAAAATAGCCGTTCTGTGGTGATCACGGGACAGAATTATGCTAGGTATTGACGAGTGAGTATCTCCACAGGAAAATTATTTAAGAATTCAAAGGTCTGTATCTAAGCATAGTCCATTTCAATGGGCTTGCAGTGGTATGAAATACAGCATGTTAAAAAAGGTACCTTTACTGTTAAAAGGTCTGAATGCATGAAACATTTTAACATTAAATACCCACATACCCTTCTTACCAGTCTGAAAAGTGTGGATGCAGAACCTGAACTTGAAATATCAGGGCATAAACCTTTGAGAGAGGTAACTGAGTTATGAGACAGGTCACAATACAAAAGGGAAGTACCTGTCTGAGGTTTATGAAGACTCAGATTTGACAGTGATATTGGAGTTTAAAGAAATGCAGATGTAAAAGAGAACATATAGCAACTAATTAAAATTAACATCATGCGCTCAATAAAGCTATTAGCTATTTATTTTCAGCCATGTAACTGGCACACCAGCAGGGAGGCTAGCCATCAATGAAGGCAACCTGTCAAATGGTTCTCGTATTTTCACTACCCTTCCACGTCCTTATTAATTGGTCAGTAAGAGTATGAGTTATGTGTGGTTGACGTGGATTCAGAGATAGCACAATGAATTTTTTTTTTTTACTGATTGGGGTGCATGATCAAAAAAATTTTGAGATCGCTGATCTAGATGTTTAATGCAATCATAAATAGGAACTTCTTGGCTTTTTCCTAACAAGGCACTATTAAATTCAGTTAGGGCTATGCAGTTTTTAATGTGATGCAGTTCTAGAAGCTGAACTTTATGTGGCTGTTTATAACCAGTTAAGTAACTTCTTGCAATTAGAATGTGGTGTTTCTGGATACCTCATACTAGGTAAAAACTTGTAGTAATTGATACCTACTAAACTGCAGTTGCTTATTACTCAGCAGGAGAGATTTAATTTGACACTGTGATGTTACGGTACTGAAGCCAATATACCTCCTAAGATAAAGTCACCCCACTGGTAGAACACTGTGTTGTGCTTTGCTTGTTTGTTCAGCCACATTCTCATTTTATGATGCACATGCCAGCATATGGAGACAGGTTCCACTATCCTCTATACTTATGAACCAGTCATGCCTGTTTATTTAATGAACGTACAGTTATAATTAACACACACTTCTACAAGGAGCTCGCGTTGCACATACCCACACAAAACAGTTACAGAGAACAGTTAGCATCAGGTTTTATAAACAACAACAAAAAGCAAGATGAAGAAAAACTGCTTACTTTTCAACTACGTTATCTTGTTGTCTGACAAAAAACTGATAGAGCTCAAATGGAGAAGTCTTCTCTCTGTTTAGCCAAACTGCATTGCCAGCAGTCTTTCCCAGTTTATCTCCAGTAGTACTGGTAATAAGAGGTACAGTAATTCCAAAGACATCTGTTCCTGTCATCCTGAGAAAGAGAAGAGTCACTGCATGTTAAAAAGAAAAAACAAAAATGAAAAAAAAATCACATCCTGGTAAAGTTGACTAAAATATCAACATTCTGTAAGATTCTATCCTTGATATAAAGCAGTTAAGTAAGACATGGGGGTGACGGGCAAAAGAGGCCAGAACAACTGTTTTGTGAAGAGTGCTTTAGGGAAAAAAAAAGCGCCTTGAATGTAAAAATTCAAGTTCTAATAAAGTTTACATACTTAAGTCAGTAATTTCATGAGCAACAGCACTAGCAAATTGAAGTGTCCTGTACATTTTGTCTTCTGCTCTGAACACTAATTGAAGATGCTTGTGTGGCTGGGACACCCGTAAGGCTCTTCTGTGCGATTCCTCTAACGTCTTGTAATAGTCAAGCACGTACTGAAGTAACAGCACTCCATGGACTCACTGATTTGCTCGTATACTTCTGTGAACTTTGTAAGACTCGCACCAAATCTGGTGGAGAAGCAAAAGATCATCATCATCAGGTTTCATTTTATTTCTGAGAGAAGAATGGAACCGTCTTTACCAACGTACCACAACTGCCTGTACTTTGGTGCGATTACACTAGAATGCGTTTGCCAGCATAAGGCTTGTCTCGATTTTGTCCCACGTCTCAGGATATCTTATTTCAGTTCTTGGGCAAACACATTCACTAAAACAAGAACCCATCCCTTTCGTTAAAACTTCCTTTATGTTTCACGGAAAAGGTTTAAAGCCATGGCCACAATCTATGTATGTGCCAGGCTCACGGTCACAATTCACTCTTCTCAAACCCCACAGCTTTGCCTAACGCCAGCTTCTGCTCCTGCTGCCTTAGGGACCGCCAACACCAAGTGGCAGAGTCAGGACACCTGATGCCCCGCCGCCGCTCACCGCTCCGGGCCAGACACCCGAGGCGGGAGAGGAGGACCAGGCCTCGCCCGCGGGAGGGGCCCCGCGGTGCCCGCCCCCCGCCCCGCCCGGCCCGGCCCCGGCGTACTTGGTGACGAGATCGTAGCCGGACATGATGTTGCCCATCTGGTCGGCGCCCCCCAGCTGGACGCGGCAGCCGTGGTGGAGGTGGAGGTGCAGGAAGTCGTAGGCCTGCAGCGCCGGGTAGAGGAACTCGGCCAGGCTCATGCCCTCGGCGCTGCGCAGCCGCGCCTGGCAGCTCTGCCGGCTCAGCAGCGTGCCCATGCGGAGCCGCCCGCCCGCCCCGCCGAGGAAGTCGAGCAGCGGCTGCCGGCCCAGCCAGCTGGCGTTGTCCAGCAGCGCGGCCTGCCCCAGCCGCCGCCCGCCCGCCGCCCAGAACAGCTCCCGGTGGTTCTCGAAGAGCCGCTCCAGGCCGGTCCGCAGCCCCCGCGCGTGCTCCCGCGCCCGCTCCGCCGACGGCGGCTCCCGCGCGCGCTCCCGGCCGCTGGGGTCCCCGAGGCGCGCCGTGGCCCCGCCCACCACGGCGATGACGTTGTGGCCGGCGCGCTGGAAGTGGAGCAGCGCCATGACGGGCAGCAGGTGCCCGACGTGCAGCGAGTCGGCCGTGGGGTCGAAGCCGCAGTAGGCAGTGAGGGGCGGGCGGCCCGGCTCCAGCAGCCCCGGCAGCTGCTCCTCCGCGCTCTGCGCCGGGAACACCTCCTGGAAGAGGCCGCGCTCGCACTGCGCCGCCAGCAGCCCCCTGGCGTCCCGGGCCCGCCGCGGCTGCTCGTGGGCTCGCCGGCGGAGCGGGAGCGGCGGCGGGGCCCGGCGCAGGCCGCCCCCCACCCCTGCCGTCCGGCTGCACAGCCGCCCCAGCGCGGGCGCCGCCATCTTTGTCGGGGGACGCTGGGAGCGGGGCGGGGCCGTGGCGGCGGCGGGAGGGCCGGGCGGGGCGGGCCGGGCAGTGCTGCCGGGGAGGGGCTCGCGGCACTTCCCTCCGCCCGGCCCCAGGGCGGTACCGCGGGGCGGGCGGGGTGAAGGCGCCGTGTGTGGGGTGACGCGGTCGAGAGCAGGCGCGGTCGGGAGCGCTGCAGGCCTGTTCGCTGGCTGATGGTTGTCCTTCGGGGTGTTAAAGAAGATGCCCACAGAAACGGGATGAGTTGGCTCCACAGTCGTTTTTTTTCCAACCCGAAATACCGGGATTTCAAACTGCTCTCAGGCTAAAATACTTGTGTTCACAGAACTGCAGAACGGCTGGGCTAGTCCAACCCCTGCCAAAGCAGGTTCCCCTAGAGCACGTTGCACAGGGTCGTGTCCAGGTGGGTTTTGAGTATCTCCAGAGAAGGAGACTCCACAACCTCCCTGGGCAGCCTGTTCCAGTGCTCTGTCACTCTCACAGTGAAGAAGTTTTTAATCATACTGAGATGGAACTTCACATGTTTCAGTTTGTGCCCGTTGCCCCTTGTCGTGTTACTGGACAACACTGAGAAGAGCCTGGCCCCCTCCTCTTGGCACCTGCCCCTAAGGTATTTGTGTTGATAAGATCCCCTCTCAGTCTTCTCCAGGATAAACAGACCCACCTCTCTCAGCCTCTCCTCATAAGAGAGATGCTCCAGTCCTCTGACCATCTTTGTAGCCCTCTGCTGGACTCTCTCCAGTAGGTCCTTGTCTTTCTTGAACTGGGGAGCCCAGAACTGAACCCAGTAGTCCAGATGTGACCTCACTAGGGCAGTGTAGAGGGGGAGGATAACCTCCCTCAACCTGCTGGCCACACTCTTCCTAATGCACCCCAGGATACCATTGACCTTCATGGCCACGAGGGCACATTGCTGGCTCATGGTGTCACCGAAATTGGGAATAAAACCTCTTAACACCAATGTAGCATTAAGAAGCAGGCACACCTTTATTGCAGATGGGCGGCACGGGAGGTAGCCCTCCAAAACGCACGCGCGCCACGTCAGTAGTTCATTTCGTATTTATATGGTAAGTTAATTACACATTTATCATGTATCCAAGGACACCTATACATATTCATAACCTATCCCGAAAAAGGTGGTCTTTATTATAATGAGTTCCGGGAATTCATTTCCATAGTCTCCGCCTTTAACTCCTCCCGGTTGCGCACGCGTAGTTTCCTCTGGTGGTCGTGGGCTGGGGTCTGTGAGATGAAGGCCGTATATCTTCCTCGCTGTGCATTTTTCACCTTTCCTTCTTGCGCAGGTGTGTTAGCATCTTGGCTCTCTAACATGTTGTAACTCGTTTGTCCAGTAAGTAACTCTATTGTATTAAACTAGTGTCCGTGACAGTCTCTAACAACACAAAAAGTCCAGCATCTTACCTAGTGGGGTTTCTATGGCTACCTACTTCAAACCTAACAGTGCCTATGGTTACTTGTTTCAAACTTAACAATCCTTTAACTAGGTTACAAACCTAATACAGAACACAAACTTATCGTTTTGTGATTAAATTTTCATTTGATTTTTAAGTATTGGTAACATTTTTGAACTTGTTGTCCACCAGAACTCCCAGGTCCTTCTCCGCAGAGCTGCTTTCCAGCAGGTCAACCCCCAATCTGTACTGGTGCATGGCGTTATTCCTCCCTAGGTGCAGGACCCTGCACTTGCCTTTGTTGAACTTCATCATGTTCCTCTTTGCCCAACTCTCCAGCCTGTCCAGGTCTCGCTGAATGGCAGCACAGCCTTCTGGTGTACCGACCACTCCTCCCAGTTTTGTGTCATCAGCAAATTTGCTGATTGTACACTCTGTCCCTTCATCCAGGTCATTGATGAATAAACAGGCCTGAGCCTGTTTAAAACACTGTCTTGGTGTGATTTAATAGGAAATTGGATTCAGTGTCTTGAGATGTATTTTACTTGCCCATGAACTTCCTCATTCTTCCCAGTTGTATTGTTAGTTGAAGTAAATCACTTCTGCTGGCGTGGCAGCATGGAGAGAGGGCTTGCACCTATCACCTGCCACTTCGAGGTACTGCCAGTCCAAGAAAAACAATGCTTGTGGTGTTATTCTACTAGCATTTTCCAGAACTGTTCACTCCTTCTTTTGACTGACTTCCTGCTTCAGTTTAACAAAACGACAAGGCTACTTCAATTTAGTGAAAGTAGTAAGAGTTGATGAAAAACTTTGGAAATCACATATGCTTGGTACATGCTTGGTACGCTTTGATGCTTCGCTAAAGCACTGCAGTAGGAGGAAGTCGTGTAGTTTTTTAAAAAAAAAGGTGTGAACGGGATGTTTGAGTGCCGAAAAAAATATTAAATTGTTTAGAGAAATTACATTGTTTTTATAACAAGCCCTTCCAATCTTGTACAGTCCTGCTTTGTGTATTGATTACATAGGTAAATATCGGCAGACTGTGTATTTCAGGGGGGAATATACATCATAAAATAGGAGGTATTTAGATTGTCCCATTTCTCATGAGTTCACACAGCCTGGAGAAGATGTCTTGTTAGAGATTTGAGCAGTGCTAAATAACAATACCGATACAAATCTAACTTTTAAGTCCTCATTTTAAGTTGAGGGGCAGAGCATTTACATGTGTGTAGTGGTCATAGGTCAACATCTCGTTGTCCTGGTCAACTTCTCTAATTCATCAAACTGATCTCCACATGACGTACAAATATTGACAGGGTGGGTCCAAGTTAGTGTCAAAGGCAAAACAAAGCGTACATGACTGACTCACAGGAGAGAGTGAAGATATAAAAGCATTAGTTTTGCCACTTGAAAGCTATTACCGTTGAAGACTTCTTGCTACCAGAGCTGAAGGTAAGTGGAGTACGGAATCGTTCTGTTATATCACATTAGGGATAAACATGATGGAAGATAATCAGGTTTTGGTGGAAAAAAATGAAAGACGAAAAAAAAGTCCATTGAGCATCAGTGAGCTAATCCTAAAGTGATGAGGTATCTGTCAATGGGAAATATTTAATGCTTGTGGTAATGGTGTTCTGTGAGAAAAGGTTCTGTGAAGTACTTTGTCATTGGACTGGTAGTTGCATACTTAATGGTTATGGTACAAATTGTTTTTGTTTTTCTGAAGATTTATTGTACTGGCAAAAAGAAAGGGGATTGGTAATACAAGATACCAGATTTTCCTTTATGTTTTGTTTGCATTTATGTGGGGTGAAAGGTGTTTATTATTTTTAAAACATGAATAAACACAAGTTACATATTCATATATACATTTATATATGCACACATATGTATACGTATATTCTCTTTACTACAGTGCTTTGCTTCAAAAGTAAGTCAAAAGGAAGACCTTTATTTTTTCCTCCAAAGAGGAGACCTTCTGAAGCTGAGGACATGGAGGATGGTTTGTATCTCTTTACTCTGGTTGATCATCTCAATATAGTCAACTGAAATGGGCACATCTCTTCAGCTTCAGGAAATAATACAAAACCAAGGCATCACAACTGAAGTTTGTCTACTTCTTTGTAGATAGAATGGCAGCAGGAGTTTAACCACAGCCCAGAGCTTTTCTTTGAGTATTAGTTTGTGTGGGGTTTATTAGGTTTGTTATTTGCAGGATGGTATTGCTTTGTGGCTGTTAACCAGCTCAGTGTTGCTTAGCAGTAAGTGGTGCGCTCCTTAGGCAACACCAGCACAAACTTCTCTCTGTCTCACTTGTGTTTTCTGACAGTTAGTCTGTACGTGCAGTATATTAAAAAAATAAAATTATATATTTCTATATTTTCCTTTACCCAAATACTCTGCCTTCATTCCCCGTATTACCAAAGTGCAGCAACCAACAGTGTATTTTCTGTGAACCTATTTGAATTTGCCTACTAATTACGTCCTCTTTATTTGGACCTGTTCAGAAAGTCATCCATGCATACGCTTAGAGAAGAAAGATTTGTGTATGTTTCTAGCTCGTCTTATGGAGGAGTTTCCAGAATGTCATGCCCCATCTGACAAGGTATGTAATAAGTTAGCATTGCTAGGAAATATTTTTGCTGCTTATTTTACTGAGAATTATCCTTTGAAGTATCTAATGACATCCATCAAACAAAACATTTATAAACCTCTATTGTATGATTGCCTGCTTTTGTGGGGGAGTGAATCTGCTGAGTTAGGTGGTCTGTTCTAGTCTTATGATTTAAAAGTTACTGGTAATAATCAATGCTGTTAAAATTTTCACTGTCATCTGATAAAGTTACGTAAAAATACTGTCTTCCTATCACTGAGGCATACCAACATGCCCTAGTTGTTAATGAATCCCGTAATGGAACAGGAGGAGATTGCCCTGGAAAAGTGGCACTGTCACTGTGTTTGCTTTCCCTGCTTGAAAGATGGGGATAAAATGATGTTCAATTGTCTACATGTAGGGATATTGTGAAGATTATTTTGTGTTTACCTGTGATTTAAAATAGTAAATAATTTTAAGAGACAGTTGTTGGCCTCCTTCTGTCCTTCCTGTGGCTACTGAACCAGGTTCAGTTTCTGTTCCTGATGATGCTAGTGATGCACATAATTTCACTCATTTAGGCAGAGCTGTCATTGCTTTTGGGAACGGCACAAAGCAAGTGAAACACGCACGTAAAAAAATATTCGTATATTCAAATTGACAGCCTTGTCAATAGCTAGAGTGTTACTAGGCAGCATGGATAGTGGTAATGTGTTTCCTCCTTGGAGTCGTTATTAAGTCAGGGAGTACAATTCTTCATGTGAATGTCTTGGAAGACATTTTAATACTTTGTCCATTTATATTATGAGAATAGAGCATATCACAGGTAGTAGCAAGCCCAGCATGCAACTCAGCCTTTTGTGTGCCAGACTTTTTCAGTGTTGTGAGTCTTCCTCAGGTGCATCTTAGCAGAGCTGTAGGTGCGTTCACTTAAGGAACAGTTTAGGGACAAAACTAGGTGAGAGAAAACAGACACCCTTCTCTGTGCTAAGTGCGGCTGTAGCAGCGGTAGCTTGTTAAGCAGGGCTCCTTAATCCTTTCCTCACAGGGCGAGAGTGACAGACTTTGCAGTTTGGGCTTGGGCGGTGCTTTAATGGTAGCCAAATCAGTCCCAGACTCTCTAAGGGCCATTGTGCTTTTCTGAAAGAAATAACTGAAACTCCCATTTTATCATTTTTTCGTGTTCTCATTTCCACAGTTAAAATACATCCTACCTTAATTTTAGTTGTGAATATGAAAATATTGAATATTTTATCTTCAACTCCACACACTGTTTTGCTTGTGTAGAAAGCTTTTCGTACTCTAGGTTATCTGAGAATGGTTTATAAAACTATAGATTAAATGCTACACAGTGATCAAGTTAGCAGGTAACAGTAACAGTGATGGTTACACTTTAAATACTTTAATAGCTACTTCTTAAATATTGCTGAATTTATAAACAGTTGATCTGATATGGGACCTAATAATAACAAACAGCTGTGAATGTGAAACAATGGAGTCATAGAAATGGGCTGAAGTAATCCAATCAATTTTCTTGCAGTGAAGCAGGATTAAGTCCTGCTTAATTAATCACACCACCCGTATCAGATACTTGTCTAACCTGATCTTCAAACTGTTTTGTAGGGGCAATTTCTCAACCTCCTTACGTCAAGCGTCAGTCTTTCTCCTAGGTTTTTGTTGGTGTTGGGTTTTTTTTTTAAACCTTGAAGGTTCCTTCCCTAGATTCTCCACTGCACTTGCATTTTTTTTGGAGTAGGATGAAAACCTGATGTGACACTCCTTCAGACTGAGTAACCACAGCTGTGCAATTCCTGTAAACTTCTGTCATACGTGGAGGTCAATAGTAATGTTGTGTTGTTGGTCTGTTGAACTGTAGTCTCCTGACTCTTGTAGCTAGCAGATGTTTCTATATGCTATTTGCTTGTTTAGTTTCTGTTTCCAAAGCAGGATCTTGCTTTGCTTGGTTCTGGTTTCATCTTGTTGCTGTGCAGCCTTTTCTGTATTCTTGTTCGCTCTCCTTCCCTGGTGTGTAATGTAACCATGCCTCCTTTGATATTCTTCCTGCGATTTTATATATACCCTTTTCTTTTTGCCTTTTGTATCCCTTGCTAGTGGAAGTGTCTGTATTTTTTCAGTAATTTAGTCTTTCTAATTTTATCTGTACATGCTCCACTATTCCTTTATGCTCATTCTTCATATGGCCTTTACTTCCTTTCTTTTTTTCTGATTCTGGTTTTGATTTTCAGACTAGGAAGGGTCTGTTGGTACAACCAAGGTGATCTCATGGTATTACTGGCTTTTCCTTTACTTCAGGATATTTTACTGCTGTTTCTCTTCTACTAAGTCAGACTTTTGTAGTCCTTGGATTATTTTTTCAAGAGACTTCCTAACAGTTCCTTAAATTTGCTGATATATGTCTTTCTGAAGTCATTATAATTATTCTATTCTTACAACATCCTTTCCAACGTATCACATCATTACAATTTTTATTGGAATTACTTTCCATTTTCAGATTTATGGTCGTTTCTTCTGTGTTAGGATCAAATGTAAAATATCTGTTTTCTCATTCATTGCTGTAATGAAAATAGGCTATGGTGAATTTCCAGAGCTGCAGGTGTATCCTGAACATGTTTCTATTCTAGCTGCTCTCTCCAGCGGTTAGTCTACCATTATCAAAAGGTCCTTGAATGCATCAGATGATGGTTGTTTAAAGGAGTGGCAGGCAGAGTGGACCTGTGCTCAGTGAGACATTCCCTGTAGGAGTTACTGAACTTCAGAACAGTTGATTCCATAGATGATCACCTAGAACAGATTATTCCAACTGCTTCTGTGACATAGAAGACAACAACTGTTATCTAAGTAAGAACTGAATAATCTGATCTAATTTTGAAGTTGGCCCTGCTTTGAGCAGGGAGGTGGATTAGGTAACCTCCAGCTTTCCATTTCAAATCTAAATTACTCTGGGATTCTAATTTGTTACTGCGTAGTGCATCTACCAGCCTTGTAGGGGGGCTGTATCCAGCGACAGTATAATTTACTTTTTGCACTATTATAGCAACAGTGGGCATTAGAATACCTGACATTATGTGAACGTACAGAAGAATTAAAGAACCTGGACACTCATTATTAACTTTAATACCATTTTCTTTTTTTTTCCTACCACAGCTAATATAGTGTTTATAAAGAACCCAGCTTTATGTACATATGTGTGTGTATATATATTTTCTTGGAAAAATTTGGCTAAAAGAAAGAAATATTTGGGAGTGCTTTAGAAATCTATAGTTTGATCTTTATCATTGATTAAAGTTTTGGTTTCATGTGTCTCTTAATTGGAGCAGCACTGGATTTCTTGAGAACTAATGCACAGAAAAAAATGAATTAATAGTAAATTTACACTAACTTTTCATAAAGAGAAGTTGTGATCTAAAGATTATGGGACTAAAGAGCAGTTATATGTAATACAGTGTGGCAAAACCTATAGTGTATTTTTAAATTTGTATAAAGCATGCATGCTTCTAAAATCAGATCTGCTGTGAAAAATAAGCTTTCTTTTTTTTTTCTCTTCAGTTCAATAAGACTGGGATTGTAGTATGTGAATCAGACAAAGTACACAAACTGGTAGCTATGAGTTTCTCCAAACCTGGGTTGCATGCTGTGCAACAAATCATTCGGTGTCTTCCCTCTTCTTTGCGTGACTGCACTGTGTATTTGTCCAGGAAGCCATGCACAGCTTGTACCGCATTTCTCATTCAAGGTATATAATACTTTTTTAATCAATCTCATTCAAGGTATGTAATACATTTTTAATCAATATCTGTGTTAACTGCAGTTCTACCTGAGTAACTTCATAAATGACCCCACTAAGCATCATGTCTAGAAAAATGTTGCACAATGGCTCAGTCCAGTAAATCCCTCCTTAGTCAAGTAATCCTTTTTTGTGCAGATAGTCTCAGAAATCAGTGCGACTGCTTGCTTGGGAAAGGATTGGCAAACTGTGGGAGGTCATTCATGAAAGCGAAGTACAGTTGTTGCAATAGTTCTATATTCAATTCACGTCTCATTGCAATGCGAGTAGTTTAAGCTCTGTGGATAAGTGTATAGGCTTTGGACTCTATAGTGTGTCCACAGAACTGCAGTGCAACAGAAAACTGGCCCACTGTTCTAAACAAAAAACATGTGAATTGAATGTCTCACCCAACTCATGGCACTTTAGGTGACTTTCGGCGTTTGTCTCTAGGTTCAGTTTCTTCAGTCTACTACTGGCCCATGGCTCCTGAGAAAAAGGGAGATGATTCAGTGGTTAAGGAAGATACTCAACAATCTGACCAGATGTTTCTTAGAAGTCATATAAGTAGCAGTGTGCTCTTACCCATGACAAACTTTGAAACTGTGAAAATGATTGCAAAAAAAATACGATGCAGAGGACAGCTGGACAGCAATTTTAAATTGCTCGATTGTCAAATTGAAGACTTCCAAAAATATTTTTCCCTGTTTAACATACATAGCTGCAAAGATACGTGTGTCAAGCTGATGGAAAATGCTTTACGTTGCTATGAGTTTTTACTGGAATGTTCCCAACTTGAGAGAAAAGAACCTGTTCATCGACATGCATTGCAGCTTTGTTATTTTTTAGCAGCAAGATCTGGTAAGTTATGATGACAGTATATAAACAATAGTAACCAAAGAGTGGATTCCTGTATATTTATTTTTTATTATCGCTGTTGATTCATTCAGCTAGAGCAAAGAGTAAATATTTCACAACATATGTGGGTATCAGAGAAATTGGCATGCTTTGCTAACATAACTGCTAAAATATTTTTCATTAATGTATTTACTACACTAATGTTGATTATTATTGTTTATAATGTTTGTTGCAATACTGAAATTAAACCTAAAGCAGAAGATGGAAACGCGTATTATAGAAATAGAGAAAATAATATTTTATCACTTAATCCATTTGGGGGGGATGGAACTATATATATATTATATATATTTTTATATATATATAAAATTATTATTTTATATGAATATATATATTTAAACATTCCCAGTATATTGTTAATGTACCTAGGTGGACTTATAGCAAGTCTCATCAATGGAAGATCTTGATATATTTACAACCTTTTATATTCTGTTATCAGGATTTTGTATCAAGTTAATACTCTGCAATTACTAATCAAAGAGTAAGTGTACCTTGAGTCAGATTTTAAGTTGCTGTGTTCTTCTGAAATCTGACATTTGTTGTACTTGACAGTAGTTATGCCTCATTGTGTTACTGTGTATGGGTGTCTGTCTAGAATTGGCTAATGTGTACGCATGGAGGGATTCTTACAACATACAAGCAGTCACTTATGCCTTCCATTTCTATATCGTTAAAGCACTACATGTTAATCTGTGACATATGTTTTTAAGTATGAGAAAAGTATTGTTTTAAGTGACATGAAAATCTTTCTCTCTTCTAAAAGATGATCCAAACCGAGGTGTGGGCTGTGCACTCTACAGTCAGGATGGATATTTTGTAAGTAGATTAAATTCTCCAACACTTGTAAAATTTCTATTCAGTGCTCCAAAGGGTGCAGTTTATTTGAACCGATGTAGACATCTGCAGCATAGATGCCTGCTTCTGAGCTGTTGGCCCTGTCTCCCCTTTATAGTTTGTAGAGATCTAGAGTGTCATTCATCCCAATCCAGAGTCTGGAATAGGCCAGGTGGACCTGGTTTTCTCCCTTGCATATAAAGGGAGTCTGGGGTGACTTGTTCAGGTGTAGACATGTAAAGAAGTTAAGGGACATGCATTTACCTCATGAACACGTTCTCCCATAATAAATATGCTAATAGTAATAATATTTTATCATTTAACTTTACAAAAATAATCCCTGGGGCCCATTAAAAAGGAGGATCCTAAGTTTCTTGCAAAAAGATGGTGATGAAATTAATGGAGAGCAATGGCCTCAGTGGATGCAAAAGCAAAAGTAGCTCTTGACTGTGTTAAAAGCGATAACATGATGGGGTGGTAAGATGCTCGTGGCAAACTGTTAAAGCTGATTAAAAATCTGGTATAAGTAGCTATAAGAACTTAGAAGTTGCATGTATCTAGAAATATGTAGACAGTGTACATTTAGGTTTTGAAGCTGTATTAATATATGGTTAAAATGTCACTGATGTTTGGAAGAGTCTGATAGATTTTGATTATTTTATTTCATTTGTTTTTTTGGCAGTTTGGGGCAGGTTATAATGGATACCCTATTGGCATATTATATGCAAACTTGCCCATTGTGGGGAGAAAAAAACAAAAGACTGGACTTGCAAAACGGGAAGTTGTTCTCCATGCTGAAGCAAATGCTCTCCTATACAGGTTATTGTTTCAAATCTAGTAATGGAGTGACTTCACATGCATTCTTTATGACAATAGATATGAATAGTGTGCAGTGTGAATAAGTCAATGACTAACCCTGGATTTTCTCTTTGACCTTTCCCTCTGTTCTTCACCCATTGATCCAGTTTCAAAGACTTAACATTTTACAGCTCTGAGCTTACAATCAACATCTTAATGTGTGTGTGTTTCCTCTCCTCCACCCCCAGAAAGGTGTGGTACCACCTTGTATTCTTACATTGCCAAAATGTTCACCCAGTCTCATTATGATGAGGCTCTAAACAGTTTTTGAAAGTCATAGTCTGCAGCATTCTGCCTGGCAATCTTCTTTGGTGGTCCTTAGGCTAGCAGGGGTAGTGTCGAGTTATCCAGATCCCTTAAGACTCTAGCTGTGAATAGCTGGAGAATCATGAGTCTGTAAAACCATATGGCTCATAATGGTAGCACTTTTGTATACACAGAAGTAGAGAAAGCAAAAAAGATCAGATATTTGAAGGGAAAATCAGGATGAAATAGGAAACTTGGAGGAGGAGATAGAGAGTAATCTAATTAGAAATAATAGTCTTCAATGAAAATACTAAATTTATTTTAAAGAAAGTAAATTTTATGTTTAGTTTTAGCTTTGCATAAAATGAATTAAATGTGCAAATACATATATTTTTCAGATCAAAGACCAAAATAGAAGAGAGTGATGTTCTTTACTGCATTAAACCTCCCTGTCGTGACTGTCAGAACCTTTTGAAGGCTGTGAAAATCAAGACAATTCATTATGTAGAAGAAAGGTCCAAACAAATTGAAGAAGTATGCTTATGTAATATTATTTATTTATTGTCATAATGTAATTAAATGTTTGGGGGCAGAGGGGTCAGTTTATTTATAGTTGACTTACAGACACATTAGTTCTTACCCTTCTATATAGGAAAGGAACTATAGCAGATAACCACCTATGAGATGCTTCATTCTTCTTACTCATATACCACTGAAATGTTATGGTTTGCTTTCTGCCTTGGAAATCTTTATGGTCAGATACTTCTACAGTCAGGAAAGGAACAAGTTACATATTTTAGTATCTTGCACTGGGGAAGTCCAGCCTCCTGTTTAGCTATATATGGCAGAGCTCTGGAGTGCTCCCTGATTTTGCATCTGAATGCTTATTCTGTCTGTGCCTGAACTTTTATGATGGTGAGACCTGGATATGTGTCTTGGTTGCTATATGGAGGAAACCTAGGCATAGATGCTGAGGGGAGCTGTGGCATGCTTCCTTAAGACCTCCAATATGAAGGAGTATCTCTGTCCTGCATGGCACACATTTAACTTTTAATCCCTCAGGGTAAATACAACAGTCTTCTTTCTAGGTCTCACATTGTCCTGTTTGAAGTGTCTGATGAGTTTGGCTTCACTGTTTACAGGTCTGTGCCAAACAAGGTATTTTTGGCTCCATCACAACATATAGCCCTCTGTTTAGTGGAAAGAACAAATATTTTCTGAGTTTGCAAAGGAGTATTATTCCTTTCAGGGAAGTCCCTTAATTACTTAACAGGATTTACTTGGATGTAATTTAAATCAAATAATTTGTGTATGGCTTTCGAAAAATCTTTCTGAAAGAAAAGGTCTCAGTCTTAGTTCAGGCCCAAGTATCCAGTTAATGTCTGTGTTCTAGATTAAATTCTACCCCTATAAAGGCAAACATGGCCAAGGTATTCAGTGCCTTCTTTGCCTTGGTTTTTACTGCCAAGATTTGCCCTCGGGAATCCCATGTCCCTGAGACCAGTGGGAAGATGTGGAACAATGAAGATTTACCCTCAGTAGAGTAGAATCTGGTTATGGAATATTTAAAGAAGTTGGATGTACACGAGACCATGGGACCTGTCAAGAAGGTGACTGGGAGTAGTTAGCATGTATTTATGAAGGGAAAAACATGCCTGACTAACCTGACATCCTTTTATGATGAGATGACCAGCTTGGTGGATGAGTAGAGAGCAGTGGATGTTTTTCATCTTGACTTCAACAAGACTTGCAACATTATCTCCTACAGCATCCTCATAAACAAACTGATGAAGTGTGGACTAGATAAGTGGACTGTGAGGTGGTTTGACAACTACCTGAACTTCCAGACTCAGAGGGTTGTGATCAGCAGCACAAAGTCCAGCTAGAGGCGAGTCCCTAGTGTTGTACCCCTGGGGTGGATAGTGGGACCAAAACTGCTTGATATTGTCATTAATGACCTGGATGATGAGTCAGAGTGCTCCCTTGGGAAGTACATAGATGATTCAAAACTGAGAGGAGTGGTTGGCACACAAGATGGTTGATTCAGAGGGACCTTGACAGGTTGGAGAAAAGGCAAAACAGGAACCTAATGAAATTCAACAAAGGGAAGTGCAAAGCCCATGCACCTGGGGAGAAATAACCCCATGCCCCAGTACAGGCTGGGGCTGACCCACTGTCACGGTTTAAAGCTGGTCTGGCTATTAAACCTGTGGCAGATGCTCTCTGTTAACCCTCCCCTCCCCGCAAAGGGAAAGGGAAAAGGGAGAGAGGCTTCCGGGTTGGAAAGTTAAAAACACTTTTAATAAACTATAATAATGAAAAAGAGTATAATAACAATAATAGAAATAATCAAATATATACAAATATATATACAAAACCAAGACTGAGCTCCCCTGAAGTCAGCCACGTCACCACCGGCACTGCAGGGCAGGCTCCGGGAAGGCCCAGGCTCCTTGGACACCGGCCATAGCAGAAAGAGAGCGAGACCCTCGTGATCCCCCCGCTTTATATCGAGAATGACGTGTATGGGATGGAATACCCTTGTTGGTCAATTTTGGGTCACCTGCCCTGTCTGCTCCCCCCTGCAGCTGAGACCCCCCTTCGGCTCTTCACTCATAAGCAGTGAGGAATTCAGCAGTGACCTTGGTTTCTCTAAGACTAAGTACAGCAAGAGCCTTTCTGCACAAGATCCCTACCGGTGCCTCAGCGATAACTACAAACTTCGAGCGTTATCAGTCCTGGAAGCAGACACTGTCTGCAAAACATGCAGTTAGTTTCAGAAAGTGCAGTTACTTAGAGGAGACTTAGCTGAAAGTAAAAATCACTGAAAGGAAAATCGGCCTGGTTTAGGCCAAACCAGGACACCCACCTGTACAACTTTGCAGAAAAGGACCTGGAGGCCCTGGTGGGTAAGTTCACTAGGATGCAGCAATGTGCTCTTGAGGCAAATGCCAACTGCCTCCTGGGCTGCGTTAGGCAGGGCATTGCCAGCAGGTTGAGAGAGGTGATCCTTCTGCTCAGCACTGGTGAGGCTGTGGTTGGAACATTGTGTCCAGTTCTGGCCTCCCCAGTATGAGAGAGAGATGGACATATGGGAGCAATTCCTAAAGGCCATGAAGATGATAAAGGAATGGGAGCATTTCTCATATGAGGAGAGGCTGAGAGAGCTGGGACTGATCAGCCTGGAGAAGAGAAAGCTCAGGTGGGATCATATCCATGTGTATAAATACCTGATGGGAGGAAGTAGAGAAGACAGAGCCAGACTCTTCTCAGTGGTGCCCAGTGATGGGACAAGAGGCAATGCGCACAATTTGAAATACAGGAAATTCCACTAAAACATAACAAAAAAACTTTTTGCTGTGAGAGTGACAAGCACTGGAACAGGTTGCCCAGAGAGGCTGTGGAGTCCCCATCCTTGGAGATACTAAAAATCTGAGTGGATACAGCCCCAAGAGATCTGCTTTAGTTCACCCTGCTTTGACCAGAGGGTCTGGAATGGAGACCTTCAGAGGTGGCTCCCAGCCTCAGTGATTTTGTGAATGCCTGGTTTATTTGTTTGCTTTTAAGTTTCTTTTTTCTTTTAGGATCTAGAAGATTTAAAGAGAAACTTTTCCTATCATGAGGTAGGTTTTCATACTGAAGATTAGACTCAGGGTTTTATTATTAAAAAGTATTTTTGAACATTTATTTAATAAAAGCATAGAATAGTTTGCTTTGGTATGTGTCATCCTTCTGGTTTGCCTTGTTTATTTGGTTTTTTTTCTGTTGTTTTTAAGCACATTTTCATTAGATGGAAAGTTCATTAAAATATATTGAGTGTTCACGAACCATTTGATGATAAGTAAATGTATTCACCTGAATATACACATCAGAGCTTTTTAGTCAGTATTTTAAACTCCATCAGTAGTTTTGAGAGCCGGTGATTCTCGGATGTCATAAAAAATAATTCAGCAGGTAGAAGCCATGTCAGAAGTGGAAGCAGATGACGTAAAAAGTATGGCTTCGCTTTTCAAAATCCATCATCTGATGGAGGTAAAGCAGTCTGAGTTGGGAAAAGAGGGAACTGCGACACACAAGACTACTGATGAACTAAATAAATGCTTAGAGGAGAGTAGGCTATGTAATTGACTTTTATTTTCCTCTATAGAACAAGAGCTTTAGAACTGAAATAGACAAGAATCACTTTGAGGACCCATGTTTGTCCAGTGGTCCAAGAAATCCTCATGGTAGATTGATTAATAGCTGTTACATATAATGGCAGGTTTGAGCAAACAAATCATGGGAAGTACTAAATAAATCTTCACTTATGCTTTAAATAAATTTATTGAGTTTTTGTTTGTTTGTTTGTTTTTTTCCAGTGGAAACAGTGTGAAACTCAACTTATGGCAGGTATGGTTAAGATTAATTTCCTTATCCTTTGGTACTACTCCATTTGGTTTCTTTTGGTATTACTTGGTGTTTAAACTTAAAAGCACACTATGTTACAAAGTATTTTTCTTTAAAGCCCTTTTTGCAGCATGGAGTAAACAGAACAAAATCTGGTTATAAATTGCATCTAATTACTGTACGTCTAATTGACTTACCCCTAAATTAGTTCTGCTCGTTCCAAACTTCCTTTGGAACTACACATTATAAATATCAGTACCCTGCAGATTCCACTTCTGAAGACAGAATTATACAGAAATGTTGCATTTGAGGTCTGTAAGTGGCCAGACCTCATAACTGGTTGCAGTTGAAAATACAGAGGAATAACACAACAAGTTTCTGGGGTTAATGGTTTCTGCACTCTCAGTCATTACTTTTTTGTTTTGCCCAAATCAGCATCCTTCATGACAGTTTTCTTACTTCAAGCATTTTCTGTGAATTTCTTCTAGCCTTAAATTGTTATATCCAAATCCTTGGAGGTATTGGGCTTGAGTTTTCTCCCCATGCCACTGGTTTTATGCTGTTCTGAGTTATGCCAGTTAGGGAGTCAGGTTTCCTACCACAGAATAATGTCATTAATACTGAAATTTTCTTAAATAACACATAATTTTATTTAGATGAGACAACCAGTAGAAAGTAACAGAAATTTTTAAGAACACTGCACAACATTTTGAGAATACACAAAATCTTGTATACTTCTTGCTTGGTTTAAGCAAAAACAAACTTAGAACTGAACTACAATTTTGAAGTCTTAATGATTTATAAGCTGAAGCATCATTGCCATTATGAGGGAGAATAGGGATTTGAAATCAAATCACAATTTGGAACAAAACTCGAATTAGAAACTCCAGAAAGTTGCTGACCACATCTTCATGGAGTGTGAAGATACAACATACAAGTGAGTTGGCGAAAACTACGTAACTGAAGGGGAGTAAGGGATAGATTATTATAAAATCGAGGAGAACGGTATTTATTTGCAGTAGAATGAAATCAAACTGATGGGAAGAGTGAGAACCAGGATGATGAAGTTCACATAAGGAGGATGACAGGATGGCAGAAATGAGCAAGCAGAGACTCAGTATCAAAGACAAGAAGAGTCAGTCCCGATTGTGAAAGCAGATGGAGAGAGGAGACAGTGTAGGTATTGGCCATTCTGTATATGAGGAAAGTATTATGGGTTTGTATGTTAAAAAAGTGGAATTCAAACTTTAAAAAAGACCCCAGCAACAAAACCCCAACCCAACCCCCTTGTCACCACCACCACCATTGGGGAGCCATATTTATTTCTCTGTGAGATTCAGTTAACTGTTTTATATCTGGGCAATTCCCATTCATTTTAATGCAGTTCTTTCTGAATAAAGTATCAGAGCCTGGACTTTGATGTCGTGACTGTCAAACATTGTCCTAAACCGATCGTGGCTTCTGAGACACTCAACTCAGAGAGCTGATACACAAACTTCTGACATATCTCTCTGGCAGCATATTTGTCTTCATTTTAATTTTACTTTAGGTAAAAGTAATTGTAGAATTTTTTTTTCAGTCTTACCTGATGTTATTGCAATCTTGGCAGAAAATATAACATGAAAGGGAAAGTTTTGTACTATGATGGTTGAAAGACCTAAATTTTGAAGAGCAGTATGACACAGGGAAATAGAGTTGGCCATTCCAGATACTGGATATTCACATGCTGTTTCTTCCTTCTTGGAGTCAATAGAAATCATTCTCTATGCCAGCAGAAAAGAGTAGATAGAAAAAAAAAACAGAAAAAAAGAGGTCCAGGATACCTCTGCACTTTGTCAAGCAAAAGCTTCTGGGACAATCATTACCGTTTTCCTCAGGGGACTGGCAGGCATAAATGGGTGCGCTGATGGGTAAAGTGCAAAGATAAGGCTCTTTACAGAGTAACTGTCCAATCGAGCTCTGATACGTTATCAAGAAACAGTTCCTTAGTTCAACATGCACAGAAATTACCACCTTTTTCCCAAAGTTTTCACCTAGGATTGGAGAGCTAGATAATTATCCTTTCTATCTCGTTACCAGTAATTATTTGCTAATTTTAGGGCATTACCTACTTTTTTTCTCCAAGACTGTTTTGATTAACTTTTCTTTCCATTGTTTCTTTCTAGGTCCTCCTGTTCCTTACCTGAAGAAAGAAGACTTGTGCATCTTCTTAGCACTACATATGGAAAATTCACCAAGTGAATCACAGAAAACCGTGAGTTAAGTCAGCTCAAGCATATTCATTGTTATCAAGACTGAAAAAGCCATAGTATCCACTAGGATCTTGATTTAAAAATTACTGACTTGGTGTTGTGGGCAAAATGGTCTTAATTTGGGGAATTTTTACTTAATTCTATTCATTACCAATAAATCACAGAATCACAGAATCACAGAATCAACCAGGTTGGGAAGAAACCTCTGGGATCATCGAGTCCAACCGCTGCCCTGACACCACCCTGTCAACTAGACCATGGCACTAAGTGCCATGTCCAGTCTTTTCTTAAACACATCCAGAGATGGTGACTCCACCACCTCCCTGGGCAGCCCATTCCAATGTCTAATAACCCTTTCTGAAAAGAAATTCTTCCTAATGTCCAACCTGAACCTCCCGTGGCGAAGCTTGAGGCTGTGTCCTCTTGTCCTATCACTAGTTGCCCGGGAGAAGAAGCCGACTCCCACTCCACTATAAAACTTCTGTTTGGTGAATTGGATATGGAGGAAAAAAGAAAACATAAGGAGTTAAAACATCCTCCATCCATTTTTTCTAGGTTCAACTTAAGCCAAATACCTACCCTCCCACATTCCTAGTCTCCACTTCCCTTGTTTTCACCATAGGTTACTCTCAGTCAGTCCCAATTCCTTCAGTGAGGCAACAGGTGGTGCAAGAGGTTGGGGCTATGTGCATGATGGTTTGTCTGCAGCATGTTTGTGCTTTTTCCCATATGCTTAGACTCTAATAAGATAAATCAAAGCCGTCTGAGTTTTTGAAGCTACATAGATGTCTGGTGGTTCCTACTATGAGCATCCTTTGAGTAGTGTTGTTGTTTGAAACTACACCTTGTCACTCCTTTCTCCTGTTTTGGTAGTCTGCTAGACCAGCTATCGGGATGTTCGTCTCCCTACTTTTTCTGTGATTTTACAGACTTGCAGACTTGCCAAAGGTCTACTTCTTACCTGTTTCTGGACTCCAGTCAAAGTACTTGCGCTGTTGATCTAGAATACAACAATTGAGTTATGTGCCATAGACACACCAGAACTGACTGAAAATCTACAGGAATCAGCACGTTTCTAGACTGCTTGTTTCCTACCCTTTTGCAACTAATGCTATTCTTTTTTTTTTTGTGGGATCCTTTGGTTGCTATTACTTTACATACCTATAATCTGGATAGACTCTCATTCACTGAATGGTTATACATTCATTTGTGTATGTATACATTTATTTGTGTATGTGTACGTAGGGTTGGAAAACTGGAATTGTCATCTGTGAAGCAAGCAAGCCAAAAAGGATTATTGCCCTGGGCTGCTCAACAGAGGAACTTCATGCTGTGCCAGAAGTGCTGTTAAGGTTTCCTAATGTACTGAAAAACTGTGAAGTTTACATGTCTCGGATGCCTTGCAATTATTGTGCAAAATTGCTGGTTCAAGGTCAGTATCAGAACTGAAATATCTCCTAGACTAAGATTGCACATGTGACATACTCACAGGCTGGTAAACTAGTCATGCCAGTCATTTGTCTTCCTCTTTATTTTCTTCCATTTTGCTCTCTGCATTTTTCCTCAGTTGTTTCTATATGAATCATTCAGGTCACTGTCAGAAGCTGATGTAGCTAAATATCTTATACAATTAGAGAATATTAAGATGTGATTCATAATGTCATTGTACAAATGGTAGGTATTTACTAACACATGGATCACGAGAAGTGCAAGTCATTAAATGAAAAAGGAGCCACCTGAGCTTGTAGAAGTGTTTGTTAAATGAGAAAAAAAAAAAAAAAGGAATGGTCCTAAGGGATGTGGAAGTCCTGAAAAAATAATACATAGATAATTGACCCGATAAAATAAACAAAAAGAAACCTGCCATTCCCATTTAAGTCATTTATCAGACAAGAAATGTACCTCAGGTATAAGTATTCAGGATAACAAGGGAAGTAGGTAGATTTTTTGCAGATAAGTTAATCTATAGTACTTCACAAATGATAATGCACTACCTATATGTGGATTTTTTTTGTTTTCTAGATTACTAATTGATATACATATTTTTCCTCTACAATAACTTCAATAACTTTCTGTATCTTTTTAAAACAATCTCCTTCTTTTGGAAATTTTTACCATTTGGTAAATATAAGTAGAGACAAAAGTTTTATCACCTGGAAAAAAAAAGTCATGAGTTGTATATGAAGTTTCCCTTTTGACTATGAAAATAATGTGTTAATAAAAATATATTTTAATATTATTTTACTAATGTGGGGAAAAGCTGCATCTTGCTTAAGTATATCCTGTGGCATTACAAGAGTTAATGTTGTCATCTGTAATGTGGGTAGAACAGAAAGGGGGAGATGTGGCATTACAAGAGTTAAACGGAGCTCAGATGGAAAGCACCTAGGAGCTGATTACCCTGGTGGGAGGACGACCTTGGGAGCAATAGATAGAGAGAAGCTGAGTTAGTGTTTAGGCAGAAGTCTGCCGGAGCTTGGCTGAAAGGGTCCAGCTGGTTTTGATGGCCTGTTTGCACATGTAGGATGGGAAGGCCTGATTGGTTGGGAAGGTACTGAAGGTGTGTATGAAAGGTGGGTGCGCCACAGAATAAATGTCTCTGCTTGCTGATGTGATTTGGAGTCTGTGCTGTTAGTTGCCACAATATTCTATATCACTTTACCTTTATTAATGGGAAAAATTACCGCTAGTATATTTAATATTAATCTTGCATATATATTTTCTTTATTCAGCACAAGTCTTACAAGTGTATTACTGGCCAAATTTTGAAATTAAAATGGCAGCAAATAACCCAAAGGATCATCTGGTAAAACATGCTAATGCCATCTTTACAGAAAGTTATGTTGTTGCAGCGATATATGTACCAACAATAGACTATCAAAGAAAGATGCAAATACTTAATTCAAATAAAAGAGCATCTTCTGATGATGATCTAATCCCAATTGCATCTGTATTTGATGAGAAAACTGGTGTGGAGATTTTAAAACACTTTAACTTGGAACACCTGAAAGAAAACCAACTGACAAAATACAAAGAAAATCTTACTACAGCAAAGGATTGTTTTAAAGCTCTGGCAAGTTGCAAAGATGAAGAAATAATAATCTTAGAAGAGAAGGAATCCACTGTAAAGAATAATCCTAAATACACCCATGCGTTACAGCTCTGTGATTTATTAGCATCCAGAAGTGGTAAGTAAATTAATGTTGCTAAATTTAGCTCAGTAATTCACACAGTGTAGAAAAAACCTACGTAAGTGTTAGCTGTGTTCCTGGAGACCTAATGTACTGAAAAAATCTTTAATTGATTACATTGCATTCTGTTAGCTAATTCATGAAACTGCATATCTAGCCAACTTTAGTATCATGGTGGTATTTCCTGTGTTATGCAATTAATTCATATTGCGTCATTGTCTTACAAAACATATTCAAGTTATCTGAAGAAGGCTGGTAATGCAAATTGGGGAAAAATCTCCCTAAGAAAAAACAGAGTGTATCGTTACTACCAGCTGGAGGTTTCTTTGTTGAAGGGGGAGTAGCTCCAGCGTGAGCCCCATGGCTGAGTAAGACCCAAAGAAACACAGTGCAGAGGTATTTAGTTGGGCTGTTTCTGTACCACTAGCCAAGCTGGAGGAAGAGGAGGAATGTGCTTCTCCTGTCTTCCTCACCAGGTAGGTGTTTCTAAACTCCTTAGGCTGATTGCAAGAGGCTCTTGTTGGGGCCAGTTTCTCCATGGTATCAAATGGCAGGCAGTCAGTTCCAACGTTGGTTTTTGGCAAGCTTTCCCATTTTTTGCATTAAAGATTTGCAAAACTGTAGAAGCACTGCTATGACAGCTAAAAAGAAAACAAAACTGGACATAATTATTTATTGCTTTCTCACGTTGTCCATTAGTCTGGCTGGTTGTGGTTGGTTACACTGAAGATATTAGGCTGTTTTTTTTGTTCAGTCATACCTGTGCAGGTCGAGAATATGGTTCACTCAGCAGCACGACAAGCATTTTCCACTTTATCCCCTCCTTTTTTTAGCTCCTTCTCAACAATTGCTGCCCCTGGAGTGACTTGCCAGCACTCTGTAGCTAAGTATAATTTTGTGTGGTTTGTATTGTCATTTATATTGGTTTTTTTATTTTATTAAATCTGTTTGAAGTTTAACCCACTTTTCTCCCTCTTTTCCCCAATTCCCTTTCTTGGTTGGGGAAGGGACATTGGGTGAGAGAACAACTGCTTATTGTTTAGTCCTGGGTGCGGGCTAAACGAAGACACTAGTTCAGTATTTTCTGAAGGCAGTTGAGCAAGAAACAGCAGCTTTTGTCCCAACAGGGGTGTTCTGCATCTCTAGACCAGCAGGCATGAGTAAGAATATCGTACCTTTTGACCAGCAGGTTTACTGTAATATCGTAGTGTTATATGAATTTATAACTGTGATTATTTGGATGTTTATCCTCAGACCATAATAATGGAGTGGGGACGGTGATTTACAAGGAAGACAACATTGTAAGTAAAGGTTTATGTGGTCTAGGAAATTGTGCTGCTCTTATGAAAACGTCTAATTGTGTTCTATTGTCATATGAAAATAATGCTTGTAAGACTGCTATGTAATAAGTTACCAGGCATGGAAGTGTTTAAAAAAGCCCATTTCTGCCATAATTAAATTTGCTAGGCTTGTGTTTATGCATGTAAATGAGGAAGCTAACTTGCATTATACAGACTCTCAAAAAATAAGTGGAGTTGCAGTAATATAAAACAACTTTTTGTGAAAAAAAGTTTATATTCCCTAATTGTGTCCCAGAACATTAAGATGATGGATAATTTAATATATAGTCAGCAATTAGAAGAGGTGAAGTCCCATGTTTGCTAAACTTTAAAGTAATGAGCTGATGTCCCTGATGACGTTGTTACTATTATCATATTGAAATTCAATGCTTATTTTTATTTTATGTGTTTCCAAAATGGACACAACAAAGAAAACATAGCTAACATTTTCGAAATCTTTTTGGTGACTTTGTGTTTAGCAGCCTCTTTTGTGTTAATTTTTTCTTCCTAATCAACTTTTCCTGTAATGATTGTTTATAAGCATTGTATTTCATGTTCATAGGAAAAGGTATTAGTGGAAACAAAGACAAATTATCCTTTTGGGGAAAAAAATATTCATGATTTTCTGAAACTTCACCTCTCATACATTAGGATCCACAATCAATCATTTTGAAATGGAGATCTGCATAAACATTACCAAACAGCATCACATGAGGACTCTCACTGAAGTTATTAACAGCTTTTAGGAGTTGGATTGGGCTGTAAATAACTAAAGGTCCCAGAACAACATTATCTTTTGTTTCTTTCTGTGTTGTTTCTTTCTAGGTTGCCCTGGGCTACAGTGGATATCCAAGAGGGGCAATGAATAGTTTATTTTGTCAGAAGGCAGATGTTGATTTTGACCAGCATGCAATTGTATGTGCAGAAGCTAATGCAATTATTATGAGGTAGGCACTCATTAAATATTTTGAAGGATTTAGACAAAAAAAGTCTTCGTGTTGAGTGCTTCATTAATTATAGAAATAGCTCTCTGACTAATCTACCCTGGTAATTTCCAAAGCATAGAGGGGAGAAGTAATGTTACGTAGCATGGAAAGGAATTTAGTTTTATAAGGCACTGAGTACAATGTTTTTTTTACAGAGATCTAGGTCCATGTGATCTTATATTCTAATACACCAGCAAACTTATGTGACAGAGTCTCAGAGGTTCCTGCTCATCCCCTGTCTCTGACCTCATGTAAGCCCAGTTCCTATGGGTAGTCATGGGCAGGGGACTTCCTATGTGCTGGAGACAGGACTAGTCATTAGCAGAGGTATTACTTCTGTGGAGGCCATGGTGTTACTTAGCCATTGGAAGTACAGGGCATCACAGCTGTGTGATCAACTCAGACTGCCTCCTTTGACACACGCAAACTGAGTTTCGTCAAGTTTCCTGCCTATGGGAAATTTCTCTGCAGACTGGCAGTGCTGTTGCAAATGCTTGTGCTCATGTCCCTGGCTCATGGTCCCTCTCTGACAGCTGCTTAGTGGGCAGTGTGTTGATTGAATGCTCTGCTGTCACCTACTCTCGTATTCAGGTGATTATGGTTTGGTAGTGAAACAATTTCTGGATATGTATTTTATAAATGAGAGTATCTGTCTTTATGGTGCTGTGAGTACACAAAGAGTAGGTAGATCCATTTCCTAAGTTGGCATGCTAATGGTACGTACTGCATGTATTTGCTTGTCATGGGCTGGAGATTCCTTGCCTCCCTTGGCCAGTGATAGAAGAGAAAAAAAGAGAAGAACCTACTCTAGATTCTAAGGGAAATAATTCCTACTGCAAACACAGCTTATTTGTAATTGTAACATTATTGTATTTTTTCAGTTCTGAGAGAGACCTGTGTAATGCTGAACTCATCAGTTCACGTAAACCCTGCCATGACTGTCTGAAACTGATCCGAGCAAAGAACATAGCAAAAGTCATTTGGCCTCTGCGAGACAGAAATGTAGGTGATATTGGAGATGGTTAAAAGCTGTGTGTCATGGTTCAAGGCTTGCTGTTCCTTTGTCCCCTCCCTGAGGACATCTTCCTAAAAACCTTGTACTTTCCATTTGCTGGGGAGGAATTGCACACTCTTCACCCTTTCAGGCTGGGCCCTCTTCTTCATTGTCAGTTTCTAGCTTGTTTGCACCGCTGGAGGTAGGCAGAGTGCCAAGGGAAGGATACTTCTCATGAGGGGATGGATGCTAGAGATGGCTGCTCCCACTCTGATGGTGAAGGGGACAGCAATGAAAGCTCATGCTTACAAGCTCTCATTTGTCTCCTTCCACAAGTGGGGAAGGTCCTACCTACCAAGGCACATAGCCTTTAGATGGATCTTCATGGGGCCCACCCTGCTCTTCTGCCTCCCAAAATAGGCTCTGCTGTCCTGTCCACCTACATAGAGACAGCGTTGGCTGTGGCACTTCCTCCCTCTTTGTGAAGCCACATGCTCTTTCTGAACAGCTCATGCTCTGCTAAAGGCATGTGTATGGCTCCCTAGAAATCCAGGGTCTACGTGCTTGCCTGTCTTACAGTATAAATATCCTAGCAGGGGCAGCTCTTACCTTCGAGACAGTGGGAAGGACTTTATATACATTGTTAAAATCTTTGTCATTCTGTCATAGAAGTAATGTGTAGAGGTGATAATACAATAGGGAGAACAATAAGAGAAAATACTGTACAGAGTGAGAAAAGTTTAGATTATTCACTGTCCAAACAATACTGACAAGAAGAGAATATCTAGTTGTTGCACATTAGAAACCAAAAAAAAGCCATTATTTTATAAAGGGCCTGGTAATGTCCTCCAATGCACTGCTTTCATGCTCAGCTGAAGTTGCTATTCTGTAGCACATTTACCTGTTAGCAAAAGAAATGAGTATAGAAAAAAAATTTCTTACTTGCTGTAGATTCAGGTAAATGCCTAGTGGAAGTGGATGGTTAGACCCCTTTGTGCTGGTAGGAGTCACTGACTTCAGATAATCCTTGCTCTTTCTTCTCTTTGTTCATGCTGTCTCTTCCTGAATTAACTTCATAAATTCACTCCAGTCTGCAACACTATTAAAAGCATAGCATGATTGATAGATGATTACAAGTGTTTCCTGATTCATCACCAAATCTAAGCTAAGAATAACATTTTTTTGGTGAATAAAGACATTTTTAATATTTTTATTGAGACTGGCTAGATCAGAACAGGATTGGATGTAAAACACCCAGCATGACATGTGTGCCATTGCAAGGTAAGAAGCCTCTTATGTGCATTGGCCCAAGAATGGTGATGCCAAACAAGTAGTGCAAGGCAGGCAGTGTCACAGCTTGCACTCTTCTGAATTCATAATTTCCTAAAGCTGCAAAATTCTCACTAGCAACACAGGGTGCATGGTGGTCCGTGAGGCAAAAAGCATGAGAACTTCTGCACAAAGTGGCAATCAACATTAAAACATTAAAACATGGAAATTTGTTGCATCCAGGGACTTTCTTTTCCAATAAGAAAGTTATATTCTGTTTCAAGCAGTCAAGCAGAGCTGCTGCAGGAAACCTAAGTTTGAATATGCTTATATATCACCAGCCATAAGTGGTGTCACAACTTTGATACTACATTAACACAGATGTATTTAATAGAGTGCATTGGGACCACTACTGGTTTTCATTCTTGCAAAGAATTATCTCAGTGGATATGTGCACGCAGATCTCTGTAGAACTGGGACCATACAGTTCTATTGGTATGAGATTGAGTTAGTCAAGTAGAGTTATTTTTTCCTTTATCAAAACATAGCTCACTAACACAAATTATTTTTAATGAGCTTGATTTTTAGAGACTTTTATCACACTATTAATGTACATCCTAGATGATTTAGTTTATTAAAAAAAAAGACTGTCAGATAATATAAAAACAGAAATATGAAATCAAATTGTTTTAAAAAGTCTTTCATACTGTTTAATGGTGTATGTTATATGTTTGTCACGCACTGTGTTGTTTTCTTTTCTATCAGCAATCCGGAGGATTAACTGAAGATCCTTCAGGTAACGATGTCCAAATAAGATAATAGCAAATATGAAAAGGACAACTCATATTAGCTTTTAGCTACAATTATGACTGTCTCTGAAATATGATCATGTCAGAGGAGGAGTGGAAGAAACTAAACTGAGTGAGCTCATGACGTGCTAAATGTGAGACCAAGGTATGAGCATTTTGATTATGTAGGTGGTGAGGAATGGTCTGTTGGAACAGGGACAGCTCACACCAACTTGGAAGTGGAAAAGATACAATGACTGCATCAAATTACTTTGAAATCTCTGAGATGCTGAGTCTTACTAGCATCCTTCCCTTTGCAATGAACTAGTTAATTCAGTTAAAGGATTCATTTTTACCAATTGTTCCTTATTCATGTCTCCTGTACTTCTGCTTTCATTTCAGAGGGGCCGTCTGTGGCTGCTGCTGCCACTGGTGATCAGCATAAAGCTCCACAACATCAACATGAGCTTTAGGATCCAACGCCCCCAAGCCCCCCAGTATATTCAGTGGTATTGGGATAATCACCTTGCAACAGCAGCTGCTCTAGTTGTGCACTCTCCCTTCCAGAAGCACACCTCATACCAATCCCCCTTCTGCCTCTTATCTTATTATTGCTTCTGCTGTGCTCTACAGGGATTTGCTTCTGTCTGTGGCTTAAGGGTGGAAAAGCATTTGCTTTTGATGTACCTCTAAGGGGTGGTTATGCCTAACTGTGCAGTGTCTGTGGCCATGAAGGCAGTGTTTATTTTCTGCAGTTCTCATTCCCTCTGCAGCTTCTTTTCTCTTGGATTAGAGCATTTGAATGAGGATTTTTTCTTTTCCTTTTCCTTTATTGCCATTTCCCACCCTCCCTCACATTTATTTGACTTCATTTGCTCATCATCTTTTTCAATATATCTACACTTTTTTTATCCTGTAATCTTTTTCAGATGAAAAGTAACCAGTTCCCTCTTTCCTTGTCTCTTTCAGCCCAGGGGTATTTGGTGCTTGCGTGCCTTTTCCCCTTCCTTCTCCCCCTTTTCCTTGCTGTAATATATTGTTTGATTTTGTTTCTTATTCATGGACCTCTTTATATGTACTATGATAGGTGCATGCCTGTATTTAATTAGTCTTTGTGCCATGTTGATCATGTTTTAGACCTAAATTTGATTTCCATCCTTGAAACACCAGATCAATTAATGTGGAATATGCTTTCATATTTTTCCAGGGTAAATCATTTGGCTCTAAATGAGCCAAGGGGTTTGCAGGCTATGGTGCTGACAGCTGCTTTTGTCCTTGCTTTTAGATTCCCTCAACTGCAGCTTCAATACTGGGATTTTCTAGGATGACCCCAAACCCAGAATCAACTAATCCTTTTGATTTTTAAAATATCATTGTGATTATATGTAGCTTGGTAGCTTTCAGCAATTATTCCTTTTGCACATCCTCTTTAGAGTTAGGACATCAAAGTGTTTTGCATGGGATTAAATCGAAGGTTAAGTCACTTTAAAAAAAATAAATTTGTTTGCACTTTTCAACGTGTTCTTTGACTGTGTTCCCTTTGGAAATGGTAGGAGCACACCATCACAAACCAAATGGCAAGGCACATGCCATGATAGTACTTGGTACTCATGTTGAAGCGGATGTTGCTGTGACTGGGCATGTATTTCTTTCCCTCACACAAGGTACGTACAAGTCTTGGACAAACATCTGTTCTTCATTTCACCCTTTCCCTCTGTTATCTGGTATGAAAGCATGTGTGGGCTCTCTGCTTAGTGTGGAGACTGAGAAGGGAGCAGCAGAAGGATTTTGATACAGGTCTTTGTGTGTGTGCATGCGTGCAGCAAGGGCGTGAAGAGTGGCTGCAATTTCCAAGGACATGCTACTCATTATATGATGTAGATATGACTAAGCCATGCCACAGGCATCCTGCAAGAGTACCTTTACAGAGCTAAATGCTATATGTGAAAATAACATCATAGTATCATAAGTCCAAAATCTCTCCATTCTCCACAAACAGTCATGCACAAGCTTAATTTTAAAATAAGACAAAGAAACTCTTGGGAAGAGAGTTGTGCATCTCCCATTTTAACTGAAACATCTTCCCCATGCTCATGTAGAAACCCATGAATCTATCATCAGAAATGTAATCCCCTTTGCCATTGCATCCCAGTCTGATGTTTTAAGTCCCTGCCCATCACTCCTCGCAAAGATGGAGCAAGAACTTGTGTAGGAGAAGTTTGCAAAGAATGCTAGACTGTTGAAATGACTTATTTTCTTCCAGCCAATGTTCTTAGACTTCATCTAACTCACTGCGTAATACTAGGACTTACCTGTCAGAGGTGATGTTTGCACATCTCACACGCTGGCCTTTTTAATCACTGAATTAGGTACATTTTTATGTGTATGAATATAATGAATAATTTTTTAAAAAGTGTCATACTATGTTAATGACACTGAAATTTAAATAGTTACACGATATGTGTATGCACATAGTATATTTTTTTTTCCCTAAAGCTTACAGGTTGGTATCACTTGCTAACAAAATATTTGCTTGTGGCATTACTGAGAAAATTTTTGTGACTATTTCACCACTCTGCCATACTGTAACTGTCAAATTATTTCTGCTAAGAACCATTCACTTAGAGTAAGATAAAGCCTAGGGTGATCTCTCTTGGCTGTATTATGGGATACCCGTAGTGTAACCAGGGAAAATAGTAAGCATTCAGGACTTAATCCTATTAGAAGACAAGCTAAGCCTAAGCAGAAGAAATATGTGGATACAGTTAGATAGAGAAGATTAAGGTGCTTAACCTTTTTATTATAAATCGTCAAGCTTTGTGTGTGATAGTCTTCCTATAAATCATAAAGCAATTTTTCTTAGCCTTGTAAGCATATGATTTTTCCAGGCATTTTGCAAGCATTTGCACAAGAAAATACAGAACTGATAGTAAAGGCTCAGCCTTCCTTGTGATAAATAGCATAGCCACGAAAGGATAATTATTTTCATGACAATGTACTTGGATAGATAGCATAGATTAGAACAAGAACTAGCAAGAGCTAATAATGAGAATTAGAATGCTATTTTTTTCCAGCTGAGTTGTTCAAGGGTGAGTCCTTTGTCCTGGCTGTCTGATTTTGGATTCTGGATGGTGCTGACGCTGAAGGGAAGGAGGAAACCATTCTGCTTTACACTATAAAAACATATGTGAAAGATGAAACTCCCCATACTTGCCAGTGCAGGTATATAAGCATCTTGGTAGTTTGAAGGAAATTACTTCGAGAGTTCAGGGAAGTGCTATGTGAAATTAAAGTAAATACAAAAGCCTCTGTGAAAGGCCTCTGTGGAGACTGTGAATGCCCACACAGTTCTCTGGTCAGTAATTGATGCTACTGGCAGTGGTAGGCACCCCTCCACCTATGTTTTCCTCATTCTTGGCTGGGTCCATGGATCCTTCACCTTTCCTTATTCTCCAGTAGATGTGGACATAAGCAAATTCAACCAGTGCAGTACTGTGTGATCTAATTCTCAAAGAAAGTAGCATTTCCTGTAAACCACAACTGTCTCTGTATCAGTTGAATTTCAAATCACCCAGAGGCCTTGGAAACTATTACAAGAATTTCCCAGAAGGATTACTTAATTGGATTAATTTTGAAGTTAATTATTAGTGCCAACATTGTCTTTTGTGTCCTACCAGCAAGAGTGAGGACTGCACAACTGACACATCACAACAGGGGTGATTACTTAAGTTTGCATCTAGTATTTGATTCATTTTCTTCTTGCAGAGAAAAGTCTCATTCCATTGCAAAGTATCATTATTAAATGTAACCAAATTTAAAATTCTGCTTTGATTTATGCCAGTACTTGTTAGCTTGTTACACGGTACAAGGCATTCCTCCTCCCCTCTCCTCGCCTCCCAACACAGTGAAGCTATACGTGCATTAGCCACGAGGTGGCAATACAAGAGCTTGATATACTAAATTTTGCTGGTGTTCGTAGCATTCATGCAGGTTAGGCTTTGCGGTATTAGCTAAGTAAATATATTTGCAGTGTTACTGCAGAGTTTGACTCTGTTTGCCAGTGTGTGCTACGTGCTCTACATCTGTATAACTGACGTCAGGCAAAAGCCGAGGAAGAGTAAGCTGATTTTCTGGATCAATAATTTATGCTTTTTATGTTGCTAATCATAGATATCTGTATTTAAGTGGCTCAGTAGTCAATGAAAGATGTTATGCTAGGAACTCAGCTGCTGTTAAAAGCAAAATGGCTGAGGAAAGGGGATGTACTGGCGACATAGAGCTGTCCCAATGTGAGTCCTCTCCTGCCTTTAAATCCTGACCTTCCTGAGGTCCAAAGGGACCTGGACACCTTGTATGTGTGGATTTCCCAGAGACCTGATTGCTTCACTCCCTTAAAGTCTGCTTCTGTCATCCAGGTTATTGACTCACTTTTCAGCACGGATGATGCTTTTTATCCTGCACTATCTGTGCATTCAACAGTGAATCAAAAGTGATGTCAGGTGGAAAAAGTTAATTTCCAACCTTTTTAATCCTTTGTTGTAATTAAAAGTATTTGTGTCATTTGCAGACATAGAGAAAGTAGTAATATCTCTGTTTTCTACACTTACTTTCAAGGACTAGTTTTCCACCCACTGTAATGGAGAAATTATGTTATTTTCTATTTCAGCGTTACTTCTTTCAGTAGAAGTCAAAGCTACAGCTTTTCAGAAGGTGGAGTTTTTTGTTTCTTTGTTTTTCTCCTTCAAATAAGATAGACTAAAAAACTTGTAGCATAGGAAACGGATTGTGGACTTGGCAGATGTCTCATGTCACTATATTCACTGCAGTATTTATTTGGACATAGGGAAGTTATTATGGATGCTCATTTTGTTACTTTGCACAGAAGTGGTAACAGCCTGCTGCTGTCTTCTCTTGACATGGTACCAGTTTTCCTCTGAGCACTTTATGGGAAATCTTATTTTCAATCAGACAATACATTGTGAAGTCAGTGTGTTGGCAAATGCATCTTTCACATACACATAAGTTTGTGGTCTAGTAAATAAATAGCAATGTAAAGGAGAGGAACACAGTAGGAAACCTTGAAAAAGTAAATAACACTTGAGATGTGAATGATTTGAGAAGAAAATCTGCCTGTGAGCTGCATGTTCAGGCTGTCGGGTCTGCTGTGGGCACACGTGCTGAGAGTGCCGTGTATTTCAGATAACATATAGCTACTTCTGTAAGCTCACTGATGGCCCATGTCAGTTCAAACACCTTGCTGGACCAGCGGCATTGGCACACGTGTACCCTTGTCCTCTCAAAATTAAAGATTCACAATTTCTAAGGCCTGAAGGAAACAGTTGATCTGCACTCTGCACAATACTGACCACGGGATTTAACAGTTAACACAAATGGGGACCTGTATATGGCAGGGGCATGTGCTTTTGAAAGACACCTGGGCTGTGGTGTATCTCTAAGCCTATCTGTTAACATCAGACAGTTGATAAACAAACTTTGTCTTCAAAGCTGATAACGGCAGATTTCTTCTGGGAAAATATGCCTCAAGCCTCTTCTGTTTCTGGAGGTTGTTTTCATGCACGTACTAGCTTTCTTGTTTACATACTGCACAGCCTGCAGCCACAAAAACCTCAGGCTGTGCTCCCTGCAGGTTACACAAAATAAGCTTTAAAAGGCTGGCTGGTGTTTGAAGAAATGAAAGCGAGCTTTGGGACATGATGTTTGAGGAACTGGGTGGCTATTGCTTCTCTCTTATAGCTTTCTCTTACTGCATTCGCCAGCTCTTGGGCAAGGTGTTAGATATAAACCCTGATGGGAGCCATTTCTCAGAGATCCTATGATGTAATTGGCTGTACGAGCAGAAGGCTAACTCAACTAAGTGCCGATTGATAAGATAGTATTTCTATCCACCAAAGTTGTTCTATAGTTTCAAATGAAGATGATAATTTCCTGCTTTTATTAATCCATGGGTTTTGGACCTTACCCTGACAACTGTGACTGTACAGAATAACATGTATGCCTGGGAAGGGAGAATTAAAATGGGAAGAGAAGAGCAAAATATGACTGCTAGCCTGAAAGTACAATGCTAAGGAGAGAGACTACACATGATATACTATTCTTCCAGAAAAATAAAAGTCATTCTTGGAAATGCCCAGTCTTCTGTACTGTAAATTCTCCTCTGTGAATGAGCATTTTTAGTGTACTGCTTCCTGTAGCAGCCACTTTTTTTCTTCCCTAAATTTTGGTGCTCATTAGCATGGGTAGGATATGAAAAAGAGAAGAGGAAAAGATCTAAGTATTCAGAGGCAGACACGGAAAGCTTTACTGAAATATTTCTGCTTATCTTGCCAGGAACAACCCAGAAAATCTTTCTGGAAACTCTAGTCTTCTTGGCCTGTACCAAGGTGTTTCAGAGGGGCTTGGGATGGGGCTTGGGGTAGTGGCAGTGAAGTGCTTTCCAGGCTTTATTCACAGCAGCAAATTTAATTCTATCTGTGTTCCTCCAGTCTTCTGTCTATCTGGTCTGCATTTGTAGAGCTGGGAATCAGCTTTCAGTGAAGTCAGTAGATATGTTTTAATCGACCTTAAATAGCAACATCCAAAAACAATCCTGTTAAAACTTAGCTTGTGTTTACCTGATATCAGAAGATGTCATGCTGCTTTGACTCGACGCATTAAAATGTTCAGTGAGCTGAGGTGAGAATATCTTCTTTACGATATAGTGCAGATGATAAAATATTCCTTAGTTGCTCCAACCTCCTTCTCCCTTCCTCGCTTTTATATCCCAAAATGTGGTTTTCAAACTCTAAGCAAACTAGAGTTTTCAAACTGAGTAAACTTTAACAATCAATAGCATGTCTCCATATTTTCATGAGGCTCCTGGAACATTTTGCAGCACTTGGCATTTGTATGTAACATGATGATGCTGTATCATCTCTTACTACCTAGTTTGTTTTTCTTGTGTGCATCTTGACATGGATACTGAACATTTGTTGTATTGCACATTTCTGTTTCTGATTTAAGGCGTTCAGCATATATTTAAACCAAAGAGCAGGAACCTGGTGGCCACTTAAGCAAGTGATGAAATATGATGTTCCCTGATGTAAACAGTGTCAGCTTTCATTCCAGGTTGGTGGTTATTTTTCTTATACTGCATCACGTATATAAATAGCTGTCTTTGATGTCCACAGATGATTAATTTGATGGGTTTGTGGTCTGAAAGCTAATAATTTACATTACTGCTCCACTCCTGAAAGGGAGATGCTCTCTCTTTCCTTCCAGTAATTGCTAGTCAGTGCACTCAGTTCAAGCTATTCATACCCTGTGTATTGCTACATGATAAGGGGAAATTATAGAGTGGGATTCTACCTGAAATCTTTTAGGCCTATGGGAGTTCCCCCAACATGTCACAGACTTTTCCACATACATGATAAGCCAAGCTGCAAATACCGATAACAGAGAAAAATGTTCATTTTTTTTTCACAGCGAAGGGGAATTACCAACTGGAATCCCTCATGGGTCTATATTAAGCTCAGTGCTGTTTGAAATACCTATAAACAATATGGAAAAGTAGGTGGTTAGTGAATGGTTCATAATGAGGAGATGATACCGGCTCCCAAAGACATTTCAGGATGCTCTAATCTAATCACGTTTAGAGATTTGTTGTGTATCGAGGTGCTATTGTATCTAATCTGGCTTGTCAGACATCTTGGAGATATCAGAATGAGGGCTGAATGGAATTCAGGAGGAGAAGCAGCCTTAAAATTAATGTTTCTGCTAGGTTTGTAAGAAAAAAATCTTTGTTTCAAAAGTAGGATCCACTAAGAAGAAAAACTACTTGTTCCTTCTGTTACCAGAAATGCTTTGTTACAAGGCCTAGTTACAAACAGGGAAAATAAAGGTGGTCTGTGCCCAAATGCATTTACAGTTTAAATACAAAGTGAAGCAGTAGTTGCTACAAACAGACACAGAATATGAAGAAATAATGGGAAATGATGGACAGCTGTAGTCTAAATTGCAGCATGACAGGAAATATATTTAGGCTAATGAATATAAGTGTATCCTTGCAGTTTCATTTTTATTTGGAGAGACATGTCAGAGTTTTTGCAATAATAGTCCAAGAAGTAGATGAGGGATTTGCACAATGCGGGAGTCTTTTTGGGTACAGATGCAATGTCTAACTGCTCTTCTTAGCTGAAGCTTAAGAAATGCTTTAAATTCCTGTGGCACATCTGTGTGTTTATGTCAGAAAGCTCAAGCATGGGAAAACTGATACCAGTGAAATTTTTTTGTCTATCCTCCCAGTAAAATGAAGTTCTATGTAATGAACAGGCTTGCAGTAGTGCATAAGCTTCCACCAGAAAAAAAAAAAGGCAAAAGGTATCAACCAGGACATCTTAAACCCCAACCCTGAGGGTTTTAGGTACCATGTGCGAGGAAGGCATGTCTGTCACCAGACAGAATAGATAGGTCTGCGCTTTTCTGGAGATCAGCCCCTGCACTCAGTCTTTCTCTCTAAGTGCAAGTGTCAGAGTCACCAGCTGTCTCCCTTTTACCTAAAAATCCATTAACCACAGTTCTCACCTAGGATGTGGACATGAGGCTCAAGTTTCTCAGATGATGGATCAAACAGATACTTGGAGAGTTTGATAACACTCGGTTTGTGGATGAACCCAGGGGATGCATGGACAGCGTGTTGTGCTCAGCTCATCTAACGCGAGGTCTGGGATCCTCCTGGTATGATGGGTGGAGGGATGCCTAGCCTTTCTCTCCTGGGTTAGACACTGGGACTTTTAGTATTGTCATGGTTTTTGATGTTTCTAGGTCTGTCAGGGAAGATCTTCATGTGTTGGGAAGTTTCACTGATAAAAGAGCATTGTGCAGCCAGAGGACTTTGCTATGTCTGGTGCAGGCAGCAACTGAGCAGTAGATTTGCAGAAATAAAATTAAGACCCATGTAGGTAGATAGATGGCACTCAGGAGTTAAGGCCTCACAGCAGGTAATTCTGTGTGTGCCTCCTACTTTTAGGAGCCTCTCCAGCCCCTGAGGGCACTACCAGCCTCCTCTGGGGCCTCCCCACTCTAACCGGGGTCCAGGATCCCATTTCTGCTCAGCCCTGGACACCCATCCTGGCTACGTTACAGGGGTGCCTCTGCCAAGACCTGTCTCCAGTCCCAGCTCTTTTTGCTCCTGATGGGACCCCCTGGTCCTGGCTCACCCCTTGACGGACCCTGTGAGGCTGAGCACCTTGATGAGGTCTGTTGGGTGGGTGGTTGCCCTCATCCCCCTGCTTGTCCCTGCTCCTGGGGCAGCCCCACATGTGGCTCCCCAAAGCGCTGGGCAGCCTGAATGTGGCATTACGGGGCATGCATAGGAAAGGCAGGTTGGTCAGTGAAACACAGGATGTCTAAGGATGTTGGGTGTCTCAGAAGGTTGTGTTTTATTTTCTGGGTTGCCTGAAATATGTCTACCTTCTTCTAAAGCTCTTGGCAGGAACCTGTTCCTAAATCTAGCCCTTAAGTTGCAGCCATTTCCCACAAGGTCAGCTTCATTGCAGCTGGTGTTGTTAACACTGCAAGGACACGTCAGCACTGCTGTGTGATACTGATAAAAATTGATAGCCCAGAACCGTGATGTTTTTAAGAGGCAGTGGATTTTGCTGGCTGTGAGCTGCAGCAAGTGTCTGGGTGAAACATCTGTTGGCCCAGAAATCTTTTAGCTGTGAGGTTGCGATGTTGGCCAGACCAAGCCAGCAGAAACTGAAGAGCAGCCAGAAATACCAGCTTCTCCATGGCGATCCAATCCAAGCCATAATGCCTCCCATCAATGCTAGGAGCAAACTTCTGGAGGCACTCGCTGCTAAAGAGTGTTAGATCATCCTCATGCTCGCTCTCATTATCGGCTGAAAGTATGGCGGTTGTCCCGCATGTCCCCAGAGCTGTAAAGTGGTGGGTTTTGGCCCATTATTTACCTTTCCTTTGCCAATCCATCACTATGCAGCAGCTGTCAGTTGGGAGACGTCCATGGAAATTGAAGCTGCTTAGTCACAATTTGGGTAACGGAGACTTAAAGACTTCCTTAACCTCTTGAAACAGATCATCGCAATGAACAATCCTCCTTATTTCTGTGGGATTCCAGTGACATGAAAACCAGGCCCTGTATGTCCCTGTCTGTAACTGTTTAATTATCCTTGCAAATAAGGAGAGTGACAGTTCCTCAGTAAGATGTGTATCTTAGCATTATGGCCTACTACAGGGTATTGTTAGCCATTTACATTGCTTAACTTTAATGTTAAACAAGACAAGCTGTTTCAGAGCCCAAGATAACTCCTGACTGCCAAATAGAAGGAAGAAGTCCAGGAGCAGCTGTGTAAGCACTTTATTTTTTTTGTGTATGAATGAACCTCAGATAACCCTGAGGAATTCATTATTCAATCTTTATCATGAGCATGTAAACAAACATGTTTTCTATAAATAGCAATGTCATTAACAGTGGTAGGTAAAGGAGCCTCTTGCATGTGTGGCTTTGATATTGTGGTTACGCACAACCAGTGGATCATATTTAACTTTTATTAGCAATAACTATGATTACTATAGAACCTTTTAGGTTATATTTGTACACACGTATATGAAAGTTTTTTTTCAAAAGTGTGTATAAAAATAAATATACACACATACACATACATATACACAAATACAACCCTGTAGCCCTTTTAAAATACACTGAAGCTCATGTGAGGAAGGAAGAGCAAAGCACAGTCTCCACTGTTGGAGACTTTCCCAGCTGGCTCTTTGCGATCTGTTTTCCAAAGAATTGGATTATGGCCTGCTGACATTTGTTTGGTCAAATGCATTTGAGTAGAGAGAAAGAGCACAGGTAACTTCAGAAGGCAACTTTTAAAAAAAACCAAACCAAGCCAAATCAAACAACCCAGATGGGTGATGCCTGCACCCAGCACAGGCATCTTTGGCAGCTGCTACGAAGGCACCTCAAGTGCTACAAAATGCTCAGTAATCCAGAGCAACTCTTAGTTATCTCCAAAATATGTTGCGATATTTACTAGGAACTGACAACTGTTTTAAGTCCACTTTTCACTTACTGTGACCAGTTGCTTTTGGTTCTTCAGAGCTCTCCACTCCATGTCTCTGGTCACCACAGCCTCCAAAAAGCCTTCTGCTCTTCCCCTCTCTTCCCAACTACAAGAGATGGAGATGGAGATGTTTAGAGCTGTGTGCCCTCCATAAAGTATTGTTTCATCTTAAACTGATGGCAAGTCCTGGGAACAAATAACGTCAGAGCTGGGGAATGGGAAGAGTGCAGAAAAGTCAAGCCAGGCGGGTGAAAAACAGCTGGGGAAAAGATACTTCAGAGAAACTTTCTTTACCTGAGACATGTAAGAAAGGTGGTCTTTGTCCAACCAGGATCTCTTCAGCCTTTTGTCACAATTGTATTTCCTTTGTGTAGCTACTGTCCTGTGGCAAAAAACATTGAAAACTGAAGGGAGACCGTTCTGTTCACTATAGTCCCTTGACTAGCTGCTCAGGTAAGATAATGTGTGTGTCTCAGGGTAAATAAAGATCCCCCCTGCTTTCTTCTTAAAGCCAAATTTCAGTGTTGATTTGAATGATAGATAGCAAAGCAGAATAAAAGAATACATTGATAAATGATCAGGATAAAAAGGATTTAAAAGCAGCCATTCAAAGGTAAGTGGTAAATCCATTAAATACAATCAGAATTATTAGACTATAAATCAGTTACAAAAGCTTCAGTGACACACCAGCTCAAGATATGATGCAGCAGCCACTGGGACAAAGTACGTACTTAGAAAGGTAGGCAGTCATTAGCCAAGAATCATGCATGTTCCCTGTGTGCTACCTGATACAGACATTTTATCATAGTGACATTTCTACTTCATTTATTTTATTTGAAGTAGATAAGTCACCATATTTCACGGGCAGAATTTTTCTTCATAAGACTGCACTTTAACAGTGGAAAGCCTTCTTGCTTTTTTGCTCATTTGCATTCCAGTCGCTCTTTCCATTTTACATAGAGTTTTCCATGTCAGCATCTTCCCTTCAGATTATTATTTTTTTTTGCTGCCTGTTGCACAGTAACATGGGCCTTGTATCTTTTAATGCTTACCTAAAGGATCACGGCAACTATGTGCAAATACTGCGGGGGGGGGGAAAAAGCTGTCTTGCCAGTCAGCAGTACTTTGGGGTGGAAGAAGACTTAAGGTGTGGAGGGTTTTGCTGGAGAAATGAAGACGATGACGTTTCACCTGGCTAGCCATCGCATTTGAAAAGCAGCAGCAGTACAGATCCAGGACCCCTGGAGAGCCCCCACGCTGCTTGTGGACATTCAGGGGATTATTGTAGCCCAAGCAGTTGCCACTGGTTCAGCTGAGACCCCTCAGGGCTTGCTGGAGGCTCCTGCAGCCAGGTGGGTGCTCAGTGGTGCTGAGATGTTGCCACCCTAATCCTCCCCACCGTGGTGTCCCCCGGCCCTGCTGAGAGGGTGGGGAGTGGGCTCCAGCCTGCCCTTGCCGTCCATCTGTCCTGTTGCTCCTGCCATCCCAGATGTGCAGCTGGGCGGTAAGAAGGGTGCTACTCCAGGGCTGTGGTCATGGGAGGCTGGGTGGCCATCTCTGGCTGAGGCAGAGCATCAGCCTGTCTTTGGGGATACCAGGTGCTGCAGAGGCCCAAGTGCATTTTTAATGTTTTTTCCTTTTTTTTTTTTTTTTTTAACTCCCTTAACAGTGGAGTTATACCAGGAATTAATATAGCTTTGGCATGTATAATTTCCACTGTGTTTATAATGGGTTTCCTTTGTGCTGAGCAGCTTGATTTTTGTTTGGTTGTTTAATATTACCTGATCTGTTGCACTGTGACGGATGATAAATCTTTACTGGTTGTGTTATTAAGCAGTTCCTACAAAGTGTGAATTCAAAAGTTTGCACTTCACGTTCTCCCTCGATAGAAAGCCTGGGTACATGTTGCATTTCATTTCTAATTACATATGCTAAGGTGAATTATGTGCTATTACTCAAAATAAATTGCTCTTTGATGTAAGTTCAGCATATGAATGGCTGGTTATAATTATACCAAATTGAAACAGAATTTAGTACTATTGTGCCTAGTCCAAAACAATTCTCTGTGTTTTATAATAGAATCAAATCAGCAATTTTCTATTGTTTCTCAGTTCAATGTGGCCATTGTGAAATAATTTTTTTCCTTTGTAGATTTGAGCTAAAAATTCAAGTGGTATGTGAATGGCATTGACAGAGGCAGAGGAAAGGTGATCCTTTTCACTTTGCTGTCTCCGATTTCCACATCCCTTCAAAGGGAGCAGCTGCTGGTGACTCACTGCACTGTCACTTCAGTTCATCTCGCTTGTGTGAACATGCTCGTGTGAACATTCCCAATACATGTGCTGGTATTTGTCACAGGAAGACACTACTCCAGTGTCTTAGCTGCTCTGTGGAGTAACATAAACCAGAGTTGTATAAAACTTGTGGTAGGGGGAGAAAGGGAGGACACACACTCTGTTTTCAGGCATTTAAAGATCCTGTGGATGTTCCTGGGGTTGTTTGGGTGATAAATACCGATCCTCTGCCATGCTGGAATGCCCCAACAGTGCTCCGCTGGAGCAAATCAAGCATCTCCTTTTAATGCAAACATAGGACTTTTTAAATGAGAGGACTAAACACACTCCTGGTGTCAGACCTTAACTTCAAGGGGTTTGGTTGTTTTGGTTAATCTGTAGCTAGCACACAGGTTGTGCTGGATGGAATTTGTTATCAGCTGTGGCTACAGGCAGCTCCAAGGCTGTACGGAGCCGTGAGGCTCTTCAGCATTCGCAGTTCTGCTGTTGAGCTGCCTGTTTTACAAGAGCGTGTGTGTGTTTGCTCCATTTTGGTTTTAATTATTAGTGGTAAATATGCTTCAGGAGTGAAATATGTTTTGTCAGGAGAAATCTGGAAGCGCCTTCTCAAGAGAAAAATAATTAGAAAGGTTAATGCAATCTACTCGGTAAAAGACTTTAAACTCATTTGCTTGGAGATGTGAAACAGATGCTTTGTTCACAAAACTATATTAAATTAGCCCTAGGGGGGTCCCATTACTGTTTCTCAAGTACAGCAAAAATGGCAAATTAAATATATAACAATTTTAAATATTGAAGATAAAGTCTGCTTTCAAACATATACAGTGCCCCATGCAAACCAGTCATTTTACTGTGTGCTTTGTTTCACATAAACCTTAGGAGAGCGAAAATTGGAATTGTAGCTTTTCTGTATTAAAACGATAGATGTCCTTGGATAGGCTGTGTAGGAATGTGATTTTTAACAGGATGGGAGAATCAATGCTGAAAGCCCTGACCTGCAAGTCAGTTCCTTGCAACAAATGGAGACCAACTTTGGGAACAATTTCCTGTTGAGGTAAACAGACAGAGCCAAGGGGTTGCCCCTGGCTGAGAAGGGCTTGCTCATTTTTTGTAGAGAGGTTTTCAGGACAGGTTGTATGTGCATGCAGAATTGTAAAGGGCCTCATCCTGCTCTTTTTGGGCTTTTGAACTACCTGTGCTGGGCCATGAGAAGCTGAAGTGTGCTGCGAGTCCTGCCCAGCAGAAATCTCTCCCTTGTTTGATGTTGCCAGGGCAGCACACCAGCTTCTATCAAGTTTGCTCTGGCACAGCAATAGTAACATTCACCTAATGCAGATCACATCCGTGACTCTCACTCAACGCCTGCTTGTGCCAATCTGGATAAGATTTTGGCTGCAGTTCCAACATGCAGACTTCTTGCAGGATGTTAAAAACCAGATGTTTCAACCAGAAGAGGCAGAGGGTAGCCCTTAGTGGAAAAAAATAACACTTTTCAATTACATGATTCAAAGCTCGATAAGTCTGTTGTTGGGCTGCATATAAAAACAGTCTTAATCTCCCATCAGTTTTAGAAGCATTGGTTATGCAGATCATGTTTCCTCCTATAATCCAGAGAGGAAGCAGATTTTACAGCACAAAAGCTTTGTTCAGGTATTGGTGCAAGCATGCCTCAAACCTGTTGTGACCCCACTATTGGTGCTAATGTGGGATGAATTGCTGGAGTGAGAGGTGCACAAAAATTATTAAAATGGGAAATTTTGGGTTCTGTGAATTTCCTCCCTTTGAGGTTAGAAGTTACAGCCTTTATTTCTGTTACGATAGGTTTGTTATCTCTGCAAATAATTTTTCACTACTGAAAGCGTAGACATTCCTCTGCTGGGAGTAAGGCAGAAATTTGCAAGGAACAGAGGTAACTTTGGGGCTAAGATAAAAGAAGCTGTTTCTCAAGAAAGCACTTGAGAGGAATTAATGCTGCTCAATATGTTTCTTGATCATTGCTTGAGCCAAGATCTCATATGTTTTCTCAGGCTGATAGGACAGCAATATAAAACTTCTGCGTTTTATTCCCTTGTTCTATACGCTCAAATTTATTACTTCCCCTTTGTCTGGCTAAACCCAAAGATATATGATACAGGAAAAGCTACTTGGCATAAATACAGAAATGCAGTTCAGTCTGAGGCACAGAGAAAACAACTGCAGAGGCAGATTTCTTAATGAAACACGAGGTTTTAATTTTATTACTTCTTTCCAGGTCATCTGTCCCGGTGACCTCCATGAGCAATATTCTTTAAGCACAATAAATACATTCCCCTCAGGTATGCTGGTGAAGGGCCCAGCCTCAAGCTCTCCTCTCACAGTTGTGAAGTGCTAATAAGGCAGCTGCCCAGTAGCCTTCCATTGTTTCCTGCTTGCATTTTTTTTTTACAGCATTCCTGGCATCTGAAATGTGTTTTATTTATCTTTTGTCTCTATCCAGCTGAAGACATTACAGCACTTTTATTGGGTAGTGATGCCCTTCCCAGTAGCTCTCTGTTTGGCTAACCCTTTCCATGATTTGAGCCCAAGTGAACTTGCCTCAGCTTGGGAAAGAGGAAAGCCCATCTCCCCTGCCTCCATCCTCTTCCCTCCCTTCTCCCCCAAGCTGTCCCCCATGGAAAATGGGAATCCTCCTCTATAAACTCGACGTGGGGTACCCAGCCATGGTCTGCCTGGTTATAAGGGGCCTTCTCCCCAAGTCATGCTGACTGTAGTTAATTCTTTCCTTTGACTGACATATTACTTTCCTCAGAATCAAAGTTTACATACCCCACATTAACCAAAACATCCCCAAATTCTGGGCATCTGAAAGGAAAGGTGGTCTGGGCCGTTCATTTGTTATATCCTCACTCATCAAGAAATCCTGGGGAAGGGAGTCTTTCCCTAAACAGTTGCTATCTTTCTAGAGTTCATCAAAAAGTTTCAGAAGCCAATTTCTTGCCTTCTAGGATGTTTTGCACCTGGATTGGTACCAGCAGCCTGAGTCTACACTGGAAAATGTACTGAAGTCCAGTTCAGCCTGTTCACACACAGTCATTCACATACGTGAAAAATGGAGGCAACAACAGGCTTGAGCCGGACTGCTGAATTTGAAACTACAATGTCAAGGTGTTTTCCAGGCACCTGGCATAAGAGAAAACTAAAAAATAAAAAACAGAACCAAAACAAAACCAAGCCACACTCCCCAAAAAACAACAGATAAAAGCAAAAGAAAGATAAGATGTTGATAGGGTTCATATCACTGAAGTGCGCTGGTTGGGGCACCTCCATAGGCTGTGTGTGGCCATAAGCTACTGTTCATCTGGGGAGCCACTGAGGAGTTCAGGGCTGCCAGACCAGTGTCTTCTCCTGGGTCTTCAGGCTTCCACAACGCAGCCAACTTGTCTTCACTTGAGCTAAAAGGCACCCTCCAGCAAAGAGGCCCATCCGCTTCAGCTAATTCACCTACAGTGTATGAACCTGGAATTGCCATCTTCCTGGTCCCATATTGCTCCTCCTCATCCTGCTTTTATTTTCCGATCTCTCCTATCCCACTCTCTCTTTTTTACCCTGTATTGATTTCCCTGGTGAAAGTGACTCTTGCAGAACTGCTGCAAGGCACTAAAATCATGCCTTTAAAAGCCTAGTCGCTGGTATGAGGGAGGGAGTTTGTAGTTAAACTGCTTTTACTTCTTCAGCAGTAATACTGCAAGTTGAATAGAGTGCCAGGGTCAAAAGTATATTTTTCTGGCTTAATTCTTTCCTCTCCTCATTTGTACGTGCTTGTTTTGTAGGACACAGGAGCATGTTCTGACAGCAGCAGCTCTGGCCCCAAGAATTTTTTCTCATTCCCCACAAAGTCTCAAGTGCTCAATACCATCTGAAAGGACTGTCAAACTGTCACAGAGGAGTTTCACCTATCAAAGTTGTTGTATAACAAAAAGGAATAAGAGTATTTGGTTAAAAATGCATTTACCCCATTAGGCTGAATGCATTTTTTCCTTTTTCTATTTTTTTAATGGTAGTTTTCACAGTTGGAACAGGGGTACTTGCACACGAAACTGCAGACAATAGTTCTTAACTTTTGATCGGTAAACACTGATTTTATTGTCATAACTCCTCTTGTTTTACTTGGACGCCTTCCTATCAGAATCAGAGGCTGTATGAGATTCCCAAAACAATACTTTTATTTTGTTATGTGATAGCCTGTCAGGTTTTATTTCCTAAATATGTTTCAAGTTACATCCACACCCTAAATGCCGTTAATAGTTTGATTCTGTTATGTCAAGGCTACTAACCTTGATGTCAAAATGCTTTTGGGTCCAGCTCATATTCACTAAAACTGCCTTCTGTGGCTACATGTCTTCTTGCAAAATTCCTGGAAAAGTGATGAATATGTTGGTGATAGGAAAGCACACGAGTCCACCCTTCTGAAGGAACTAGGAAGGGTGGTATAAGTGGTACTTTGTTAACCAAAGGATTTCATGAGAAGAAAGCTGATACCTCTGGAAATTAGGTATTCAGTAGCACAGGAATTCTGATTAATTGCTCTTGGCAAATTGCTCTCAGCAGTGTTATGTTACACCTTCACAAGAAAGGCTCACTGGAACAGGACCTGGACTGCCTGGTCTCTCCTGCCAGCTCTCTCAAAGCATTTACTCTTGCTTTATTGTGTTTTGTTTTGTTACCTCGGGCCTAAATATTTACAGCACCATCTGTGAAAGAGATATTGGCTGGTACCACCATGCTGCATCGTGAAGGGACACACTGCTACGTGCTCTGTGGGCTTCTAGGGTACATGGCCTGAAGAGGTTTAACTGGGGCTCTCCCACCCCTGTGGTGTGTTACCTCTAAGGTCACAGGGGACTTTCGTGCATCTCTGGTCCTTTTTATTTTATTTTGTTCCACTTCCTTTTGCTTTTGGTAATACAAGAAAAGTAAAAGCTATAAGTCAGAAAATATTTTGTTTAGCCCAAAATATAACTTTTTTTTTTTCCCCCAAATGAGATGTTTTTTCTTTTCTTGTAAATCTTAATTGAAAACTTGTTAAGGGTTTCTGAAATGGTGGTTTCTTACCCGATGCTATTGAGATTTGGGTTGTAAGAGGAATCACCATGCTTTCCCTTCCAGGGCAAATGGGTTAATATTATTGGGGATCTGCTCTGCAGTGGCAGCGTGAGAGTACATGCCCAGCAAGTAGGGAAAATTGTGCAGGGTTGAGTGGAGTTGGGGATACAGAACTGCTTGTGCTAAAACCAGTGGATAGGAGCAGAGGGGCACCGCTCTTCCCACTCCGTCTGGCATGCTGGGGAGGGGGTGCTGCAGCCCCGGCTCCCGAGGCTGGCTGGGGGTGCCTCTTTTGTCCCCCCTTTCAAGCGCCTGTTGCGTGCAGTGCTGTGCTGTGGGCGACCCTGTGTCTCAGGAGAGCAGAGCAGCCCTTGGAACTGTGCCGCCTCTGCGATGTGACTCCTGAGGAGTCAGCAGAGCAGGAGGCCTTAGTGTGCCTCTTTCCTCTCCTCCACCCTCAGTCCGTGCACCTGGCTTTGCTGCAGCCATGCTGTTGTTGCTGTTGTTGCCGTGATAGGTAAGGTGGCACCAGGGCGCAAGGTCCCAGCGGCAAGGCTGGGTCCTTTCATCAATGACTCTACTAAAATTATATTACCCCTCTTGATAAGCCCTGAGCCTGCCAGGTGTGGCAGCGGGGACAGTGCCAGGTGAGTCACTGCACACGCCCTGGTGGCACTTCCGAGGTGGAGGCCAACGCCTTCCCCTCGCTGCTCCGCTGGGCTGGCTTTGAGCAAGCCCAGTGGGTCGGTCCCAGCAGCGATGAAGGGCTGTGACAGGCACTGGCTGGGGCTGGCGGAAGGAGCAATGCTCTCCTCTTGCCATGTGGGATTTACTTTAGAGCTGCAAATTCACAGCGATGCGTTGATTTCTCATAGGTAAATTGTGGCTGCAGTAAAGCACAGGAGAGACCTTCGGTGGAAGTTACATGTGAAAAACCAGAGTAATCCCATTTAAACCGAAGCTGAGGCTGTGTGTGGCTTTCCTGTCTAGAGCTCAGCTGGCCAGCTGTAAACGAAATAGCTCCAACAGCCTTTTATTCCTGCGAGTAATCAGGTATTGCTCGTCAAGTGTAGATAGGCCATGCTTCACAGTGCTAAATCTCAGCTATAGACAAAGGACTCAGGAGTGAAACCGTGTTAGGCAACTCCTGGTGCATATGTCACAGAGCTAGTGTGTAAATATGACCCCACCCTGAGCTTTTAACTCCTCTGCACTCAGGCGGCCATGGAGCAAGAAGACTGCCTTCCTGAGCAGTGGCACTTGGAGACCTGCACCCCCTATTCCCATCTGACATCTGGAATGGCTGAAACCTGCAAAGCTGGGGCAGGCTCCCCTTGGGTGCTTTTTCTGTTTTCTTCCTCTAAGACTTCTTCAAGAAGACCGAGAGGACACAGGGAATTGTGGTAGCACTGGTTAGTGGTACTTTGGGGACCAGAACTGCAGCTTTTCTCCTGGCAAGCAGGTATAGGTGAGGGGAAAACACACAGCCTGTTACACAACCCTTTCTTTTAATAAAGATCCAAATGTTGGTCCCTGTTTCTCCATGGAAATTATCCTAGTGAGTTCTGGCAGCAGCTAACGAGGTCCCTCCTTGGCAAGGTCAGCTTTTGACTTGGACACCTCCGCTTTGCTCAAGCCTCAAGGTACTCAATTTGCTCCTTCCCTAAGTTCTGTTCGCTCTTGTGGGATGACTGCTCTGACTAGGGACTACCAGTGCGTGGCTCACCTGTGGCTGAGATGCTGTACCCTCTGGAGATCTGGTGCTGCAACTTTCCACCATGCAAGTCCTCAGCTAATCCCAAAGGAGGAGCTTGCTTTGGCCAATGGTTCAGAACCAAGGCTTTAAATTACCTGGTAATATTCAAACAGCTTATATTTGTGGGTTGCACGTAATACATGCTACTGCAGCTCTTCCAAGATTAATAAAATAATGGGCTATGATATGTATCTTTGTGGCTTGTTTAGTGGTTGTGTTCCTGACTCAGTGTGCAATCTAAGAGAATGCTTCCTGAAATTAATTACTTTTGGGGCAATTAACATCATCCATGATCATGAAACAATGCAAGCAACAAGGCTTCTGTTTTTCTCATCTCCCTAAGGAGGAAGTACAGGCCTGGGACCTGAGTCAAATAGCTTCAAGCTAAAGGAGACTTGAAAAGGATGACTCCTCTTGTCCTCTGAAGGAAAGAGAAAGGGAGAAGCTCTTTCCAGACTCTATGACCCACTTTCTTGGCTCACCACATGAACGGAGCATGATGGCGTGGTATGACAAGCATGCATGCAGACATTGAGATATTCTTTTCCTGGAGTGCTTGTCTTCTGATCAGCTAACACGGCGTTTCATGGGACCTGGCTCACTCTATCATTCCTTGAACGTGACCTGCAGGTGTGGCACCACAAACTGGCCAGCGATGAGACTGGCTGGAGACCTGTGATGGAACTCAGGCACATATAAATCAATTGCATGACACTGATAGGCACATATAAATCAATTGCATGAAATAATAGCAAGAGAGAAGATAGCTAAGAGACCCAGTTACTGACATTGTGGTCTTGATTTCTCCTGAGGACTGCAGCAAGAGTCTTCTTCCTGTGATGAGTAAGGTGCCTGTCAGGTCATGCAAGTCAGAGCCATAGCCAAGGCTGGTGACATGCCAGATATTGAACTGTGCTGGTGCGTCTGTGGGCAGAGCCTCAGCCTGCCCCTGGCCATGTGTGCCTGCCCTGGCCTAATGCCACATGTGCCTGATACCCAGGCAAGCTGTCTGGAGATCTACACAGGCTCAAAGGATCCACAGCAAAGAAGGTGAAAAACAGAGAAGGAGGTGTCAAATAAATGCCAGAATTGATGCAAGAGAAGGCAAAAGGAAAGTATAGTCATGAAGGAGGAAACAGCAACCATTTAAGTTGGTTTAAACTATTGCAAAACCACACTCTGAGCCAGCAATGACATCCATATCAAAACACAGGAGTTCCCTGTCCTGTATGATGCTGTTGCGGCTCCCTGTCTTTACTTTGTTGTCCACAGAAAACATCCTTCAAGGCAAGCTTTGGGTGTTTAAGTGCTCCATAAAACTGCTGAATGATCATGTGTTGAATAACCTCCCTAAGGAAGCATTGCAAATACTTGCAATTTACAACTAGTTGAAAACTAGTCAGCAGCCGGATCAGACTGGAGGGGTGTTCTTTACAAAGAGAGTTAAAGTACAATTAACCAATTGTTCACAGTACCTTGAGGCAATCTCTCTTTGGTTTCATCCATTTGTTTTTTCTCTTTCAGCTCAATTCAAAGTCAATTAAATCTCACCTTAAATCATAGGACATCTTTTTGCTTGATGTCAGTCTTCTCTTGTTAAGCTTGTGTGAAGATACAGTGGTGATGGCAAATCAGGGAGACTACTAGTTTATCATTGGTCCAGCTTAATTTCAATGGGAGAAGCATTTTTCAGTTTTGGGTGACAGAAGCCATTGTGGGATCACCTAATAAGTCCTTAGCAGGCAGTGTATTAGGCACTCTCAGTCTCTGTCCTTATTTATTGTTGGAATGGAGCTTCATATATCATACCAGAGATAAGGTTGGTGCGACTGGCCCGTAAATTCCTGGCCTGCCTTTTACCCTCTCTAATGATAAGCATCATGCTTACCATCCTGTAGTCCTTTTGAACCTCACCACTTGTGCTGGAAATAATGGGTTATCTCCAGAGATTATTTCAGTTTAAGTATTCTAGTATACATTTTATTAGACCCTAACAACTGCAATATATATTTTATTAGATTAGTGATTAATTTTTTCATCCATTCTGTCTTGTTTCATCTATCTGCTTTATCTTAGCAAGATTTTGAGTGTAGCTCAAGGGGCCTCTTAGAGCACTGCCTGATCTATGTGAAAAGTTGAAGTGAGCTTAGACATTTGACTTGGCCAATTCTGATACTGTACAGAGACTAACAGGAAAGCAGTTAGGCCACTGAAATTAATACAGTTCAAACTTCTTAGATGGCTACATATCTGGATATGCTACAGGCCTTGCTGGAACAACTTTCTTCATTTGCCTCTTTAGTTTAGAACTGGAAAAGAATATACAGCACAGGTGAAACGAAAGTATGAGGAATGATAATCTGGTCATTTTAATTAAGCTGTCTTCTTCCATTCTGGCCAAGATAGAAATGTAGTTTTGTTGAAGGCTTAGAAGACATTTTTAGTATTGTCATTAAAGGAGCTACATTTGCACAAAGCCTTAAGTGCTCTGAGCATGAATTGGGAGCAGTTTGCAGTCAGGATCTCCAGACAGTTCTTAAAAAACCCACTTGGCTCCTGTCCTCCCTGGCAGGGAGGCAGACCTGCCTGGCTGCGTGTTCCTGGGGGAGAGCAGCATGGTGGCAGCACTGGCGGGTTCTCACCCTTGTGGGTAACAAAATGCCACACCAGTATTTCAGTGACAGCCCCGGGTGCAGATTTCTGTACTGAGGCTGCCTATAGAGACAGTGTTGCTTATAGGCAATCTCCCCACCAAACACACACACACACATGCACACATGTACACACATGCCTTGTGGGAAACCTGTTGTTAGCTGCCTGGAGAGCCAGAGGGTTGCTCTGACACGCTGACACATCTCTGATGCAGCCAATGTGAAATATTTTCCCTTTGGAAATGTTCAAAACTGGCCTAGGTGAGCAGTACCTTCTTCATTTCACATGTTAAAAGAATCCATTTTCCTGTATGCTTTTTCTGATTCTGGCAGAAATGCATTTTGGAAGGCTATGCTTTCATGTATGATTATTATTATCATTATGAGAAGGATATTCTGAAATACAAAGGGTTTGTTTCTAACAAGGGGTTCCTTGCCCAGACCGGGCTAGAAAAAAACCAGCTATTCTAGTTTACCTGAGCTGTTTACACTTTTAATTCTCCTTTGAAATGTGAATTAGAAACAGAGTCCTGTTGTTTTTCTATATTTGTATTTTTTTAAGTGCCAGGTGAATTTGCAGAGCTGGTAGGTAGATGAGTCACTGCTGCTCTTGTCCATGCAAGGTGCATTTAAAAGTAATATTGTAAATATGACATGTTCTCACTTTTGTACAGTTAACTTTTGGCATGAGACTTCACTTTGTGGTTGTAAATGCACTGCAGACATGTTTTAATGACAACATTCAAAACGCAGCAGAAGCTTACATCTAATCTTGGCACCTAAACGTCTCCTTCCAGGATTGTGGGGACGGGCTGCCAAAGTTAAGTTCTCTTCAGCATTTATCTGTGCATCTGGACCTCTCTTGGCAGGGGATGGGCCTGTGCAGTGAGAAACGAAGTTACAACTTCAGCATAATGTTGAAATGTAATAAATTAAAGCCTCTAGCCAAAAGAAACTTGTAATTGGTATGTCACTTTCAAGTGAGAGAATGGCTCAGGCAGGTTCAGAGTTCTGCGTGAGTTGCAGAACTGCTGTAATCATCCTGTGTGGTTTTTATTATTGCTGAGAAAAAGAAAGTGCACTAATTTTTAGAACTACAAGGTGCTACCAATATGTGGCTGGCATCTAAGCATTTCAGCCAGGTGAAGTGTTCCTGAGCAGTAAGGCAGGGTCAAAAATTGCTATTGCCAACACAGGCTGAGTTATTTATAAAGTACTGTGAATTCTTGTGGACATAGACATTAGACTGTCATTAAGATGGTAACCTAATTTCAAGATTAAACTCTTCCTCTCTGTTCCAATGCACAGCATATGATGGAAACGTGAGAGGACAGACTTAAACACGTAATTTTACTGCTGATCCTTCCTAATTTTCAATGCTTGACTTCCCCCTTCCCTGTCCTGAGGACACAAACACACACACATATATATAGAGAGACACTGGAATTCAGTGTGCCTGAACAAATTTCACATCTTTCTAGAAGCAACCTAGGTGATATGAAAGCTCTCTAGGCAAAAGGGTGCCCTTGAGCTAGCATACTGAATGAGGAAGCTCCTACAATAAATATGTGTTGGAGTTGCTGAATATATGTAATCTACATTTGTCTGTCAGAAGTAATAAATCTCAAAAAAAAAAAAAAGTAGTTGAGATTTATGTGACCTTGAAGGTAGAGTAACACCCAACCAACTCCTGAACCTCCTGTGCTTATAGCAGTTTGAACGCTTATGAATGTAGATAGTGCTGCTCAGAGCATTGATGCTCTTTGATATCAAGTTTGTTTAATAGCTATCAAAAATAATTTATCAGGAAAGAGCAAAAGAAAGCACTTTATCTGAAGCAGGTACTTTCAATTCATGTCTATATATATATATATATAATCAATGTTTCCAAAAAATAAGCTGGACTAATGCATTGTGCATCTGCCGGTTGCCACCTTTGAAAGGCAGCACAGCACTTCTAAGCTTCACCCTCTTGGAAGTGTCTTCAGGTATTCAGTGGCCAAAGTCAGTTCAGAGAGATAGAAATCATTGAAATTACAATCCATCTGAACCATAAAAAAGTGGTGTTAAATGACAGATTTATCAATATCCTTGTGGCCATTCTGATTTCTTGAAAGAATTCTCCAGGTCTTTGGTCACATGACTGAGATGCAATTGTGTAATTTGATTAATCTTAGTCTGAGGTTGAGTCTGGGTTGCAAGACTGCATCAAGTTGGTTTACACAGCTGAGTTCAGGCATGTTGAGCTGTAGTATGGATGGATTACCTATACATTTGGAAAACCTATGTTTTTTTTTTTAATAGTAAGAGCAAACTATATATTATGGACAAAATACTAAAACAATAAATTTCTGTCTTAGCTAATGCCTGCCCATTCTATAACCATAAGTTACACAGACCTTCCCTTTCTTATTTCTTTCAGCAAGGATGGGAAGATGACGTACGGCCTCGCATCCATGTGTTCTTTATGCTCATGAGGGTTCCACAGTGTCCATTGCTGCTACAGGACATCAGTAAAGAGCAGCTCCCTTCCAAAGAGATATATCTACTGAAACTAGAGAGGACTATTAAAAAAAAAAATAGCATCAGATTTTCAAGTTCATATACGGTCACATAACTGTGCTTCTTAATGAAAAGATTTAATTGATGTTGCTATTGCTGCCTTCATCTCCACAGGGAAAGTGAATATTGCCAGGAATGATGATTGTTTGGTTTCTAAACTGTTACACTGTTCTGAAGCACCGAGTTGCTGTGGATATTCCCATTGTCCTGAAGAACAGTTTTGGTAATATCTTTGTTCTTTTTTTTTTTTGTTATGTGACATACAGTTCTGTACATTCATTTCGCATGCATGTGGACTCCTAGCAGACACTGAGAAAATTCCACGTGGTGCAACTATAGTCCTTTTAATAAGCTTTTTTGAAGTATTAAAAAACAAACTACCACGTCAGTACTTTGCTGAGGAAGTGGCACGGATTGTTGTCACTGGAGAGTAACCTGAGGTGGATATTTTAGGGTAGAATGGAGCTATGACCCTATGGTTTTTGAGATGGCAAAGGTGAGGTTAATTCACCTACTGCTCTTCTAGACTATGCCAGGGAAGACTGGTTGTGTTGAAGGGCACCAAGTTCATAATAGATTTTACTGTTGCCAAGAGCCTTTAATTGATCTGACAGGTGAGCAACAATAAATAGATTATCTCTGGGTGCAGGAATCCAGTAAACTCTTCAAGAACAGGTAAAATTTGTTGGTCTTTTCGTGCAGTACATTCTGAACCATAACATTTATATGGAGAATGAGATGTGAGCACAGTGCTCAGGTTGTTATTTCCTCTGCACTTTTGTGTATGCAGAGGCTTAGATATGCAGTACTAAAGGGTAGTTCTGTCCCCAGGTGGCATTACATGATTTTTACTTAAAGTGCCTACATAGTTTAGGAATAAAAATCCCAGTTTTTATATGCAACTCCTGATGGCAACTAGGCTTCTTAAGGCCTCAAACATCTTGAAAGGAAGGCTCCAGGGTAAAGTTTTCCTACGTGACAAGGTCTTTGGTGATTCCTAAAACATTTATCTCCATTTTCTCAGTAACCTTGTATCTGGACTCTGTGCTTGGGCTCTGCAGTCTAGCAGGCATCTCAGTTTTGTAAGGAAAAAGTCCTCTATTAGTAATTACTGGTAACTAGTTGATATATTTTCACAGAACTATAACAGGCTGGTCAATACAATGGCATTTCTGAGACACGGGGCTTTTAGCAGATATTCCTTAAATTTTACATCAACTAAGAAAGAAACACAGGATTTATCTTGTGAACAAACCACCTCCAATTTCATTACTGCTGTTAGAATAGCAGAATACAGCAGTATGCTGCCTTGGAGGCATAACAAGTGAATTATTTCAGTATGAAGTTCTTTCATATGATTTTTTTAAAACTGGGCTGTTCCCTCCTGAGCTGCGATATCTGTTTCTTCCTTTCACTTTGTTCAGCATTTACCAAGTGACAGATGCAGTACAAATTTTACCCATCTATTAACTGCCACACACAGGCCCAGGCCTTTTCCCATTCCCCTTACCTAAGTAGGAACTATGTTTCTAAATATGTTTAAAAATATAGGCTCAGTCTCCATGGGCACTTCTTTAACCCATCGCTTGTTTATACCTAGATTCCCAGGTGAGCTAGCATCTCTCACTCACAGCTGTTGAAAAAAAAAGGAGGAGAATAAAACTGATCTCTAAGTTATCATATTAATTACAAAAGAAGCTCCAAAATTTCAAACGAAGACGACTTCTCCAGTACATTATTATCCTATCCCCTTTCTTCCCTGATTTTAATCTCTAAGAAAAAAAAAATGAAAAGAATGAGGGCCCATAAACCAAAATGAATCTATACATTCAAGTCCTAGCACTTTAACTAGTGATAAACTCTAATATTTTTACCTACTGAACATGATAATTAACATTAACGTGGTAACTGTAATGGGAAAAATAAGTGCCACATTATGCAAATATTTGCACTGAGGGCCCAAGATTTGAATCCATCTGGAAGCCATCTATTGATTACAGCTGGTGAAAACAGCTAACGAACAAGGTTAGGTTTCCTCCTTGTTTGAGACCTTTTTCACAATTGACTGCGTTGCTCATTCATCAGCTAGGCAAGACTCAAAGTCCTTTAAGAGATCGGACTGCTTCTTGATGTGAGGCTCACATGTAAGCTCCTTATTAGTGAGTGGATTAAAGGAATTTCCAAAGCTGTCCCGGTCTGACTGATGGTGACTATTACAGCTGTAATGTGAGAGTTATACTGAAAGGAGAGGACAAAAGGATAAAAGTACTGTAAGGGAAGCTGTCAGCATTGTGAAAAATCAAAGCTCGAGAAAAAGTACAGTAGATTCTGAAAATAGATATGGGGAAGCTCTTTTGTAGTGATGATTTTAAGACCCACTTCAGGGAAGTATGTAAGTTTGTATTTTTCCTTTCAGGTAAGGGTTGTATGAAATTTTATGGAGGCAGAACTGTTGGCTTCATTAGAACAACAACACAGAAGTACAGAAGCATTCAAAAACTGTGGAAAAACTATCTGCTTTGCTATGAAGATAAACTTTGTGCTGGGAATAAGAAAGGGATTTTCTTTATGCTACTAGAAGGTCAAAACATCTTGTTCTAGTGTCACTGGCCAAACCAAGTTAATGCTAATGTTAATTGGGACAAATGTTAATCTGGTCTGCTTCTTGTAGCTGGGCAGGGCCACAGGGAGTTTGAATCCCCAACTACTGGATGAGATTGCCTTCAACTGGAAAATATTTCCTAGTCTTCAGCTAAAGTTAGCTCGAAGAGTTTCTCTTTCTATCCCCATGGACCTAAACTCGTTTGTTATTCTTTCACTGTATGCCAAGAAGCTTTTAAATTCCTGTAGAAATTATATGGTACTAAAGGGGAGCGAACATAGAAGCACCACTGAAATGTTGTCTGCTGTCAGCAACTGTCTTGGTTGCAGTGGAGATGTCACCATTTGCACTGTGCACAGAATAGGAAATACCAAGTTACTGTGCTGTTTTTTCTAGACAAGTCTTCAAAAAGTGTTAAGGATGGAGCGTCTCTGGTGTCCCTGGGTAGCCATTCTAGCATGTCATCACTGTCCTGCTAAGAAATTTTTTCCTAATGCCCAACCTGAATCTCCCAAACCTCAGCATGATGCTGTTGCCCCGTTGCCCCTTGCTTTACCACCTATCACTACTGTGACAAGTATGGTTCTGTCTGGGCCTTATTTTCAAGCACTGTTAGGTTGCTTTACATCTCCTCTTTGCCTCCTCTTCACCAGGCCAAACAAGCACATGTCCTTCAACCTCTTCTTACAGCTTATGTGCTTTAGGTTTTTCACCACCTTGGTAGCTCTCTGCTGGATCCTCTCCAGCCTCTTGGCATCCCTCTTCTTGAACTGGGAGAGTTTGAGTCACAGCACTCCAGTGCGGTGTTACTCCCTGCCAAAGAGGAGTAACAACTTCCCTTGGGCTGCTGGCCATGCTTCTCCTAACATAGCCCATTACACTGTTTCCCCAATTCACAATGTAAGTGTGCTGTTGGTTCAAATTTCACTTGTTTCCACTGTAACTCCCAGTCCCAGCTGGCACTGATGTCTGGGGTTATTCCATCCCCGTGCAGAGATTTGCACTTCTTGAACAATGAGGTCTCTCTTGGTCCATTGCTTGAGTCTGTGTGTCAAGATGAGGGTGTCCCTGTTGTAGATCCTAACACAGCTTAGTCTTGTTTCCACTCCTGAGGAAGGTCGAAGTATTCCTAGGAAATTTGATTTCGCAAAACTTTTAGCCTGTTTCTCTTGAATAATATTCATATCCAAACCTGAAGTGTTTTTTACACTTCTTCAGTTATTTGTAATACTTCTGGATGGCAAAAATCACTAGTATCTCCACTAGTAAGCCATGACCAAAGCTTCTATGTAGTGCAGGCATCATCATCAGCAGTGTGGCTGTGAGAGCAGCATGCCCGTGTTTTGCAGAGACCAGCAAGAATACATATTAAAATAAATGAAATGTTTGTTCTGGACAGCATCAAGTTGATTTGGTATACATGGAAGAGCTGACCACCTGTAATGATACATGCATAATGTATAATGTACATGATAACAGGGATAGATGCTGTCCCCAAATATGCCTGTCTGTGGGACACCAATGAAAGAACAGGATGGCAAAGCTCCTGAGCCCCTAAAACTAGTTGTGTTTAAGGCTAAGCGTTTAAAAACTACAGGCCAATGAACATGAAGGATTTTTATAAACAGTCTAAACCACGTGCTGCTTTATTGCTGGGGGAAAAAAAAAAAAGTTATAGCTTCAGTTACAGAAAGCTTTTAACAGAACTTGAAAAACCAAGGTGTGGCGATTTAATTTTTTTTTACAACCTGAGGTTTTATGACATGGTTGTTTATATCAAACTACAAGCTCAGCTTTCACAGAACTACCCCTCCTACACCCCCAAAAGCCCTTAGAGTAGAAAGCTGTTTGCGGGGATAGGTGTCTCATATAAGGAGCCTCTTAAAAAAGACTCCAAACAGACTTTATCCTATGAAATCTCTACAGTGGATGCAGTGAGGTGCAAAGAACTAGGTACAGCACAGCACAGGTGTGAGAAAGCTGTTGTATCTCCTTACACTGGTCAGACCTATACAGGGAAGGGTTCACAGGTTTGAAAAGGTCATAGCAGGAAGAAGAAAATGGCAAGTGATGCAATGTGGGGATGGTCTGCTAAATTCAGCTGTGGGTGAAAGCCAGTGACAGTTAAATGAGCTGGCATCAGGAGAGAATGTGAGCCTGCAGGGCTTTTAGACACCACTTTAGACAGAAATGCTGGGGTATTCCCACAAAGCACCGCTTCAGACTTTATGGTACGTTTCTGTATGTTTGGGTAAATATGGGACTCCAACAACTAGAACAATATTACTGAAGGTGCTTCCCATCAAAGCTCTTCAAGGAGTAATAAATAGGTATAAGACATTTGCCATGGCTCTCTTGTCCCTTCAGAAATTACCTTGCATGTGAACAAAGTTTAAGTGAGCTAAGTTGCCTCTCCTGATATATCCCTTTCCAGTGAAACGGCAGATTGGAAAGCAATCCTGAGAGCCTCTGAAACCTCCTACCACCAACAATGAGCTATCTCTTATTTTACGGGTATCCCTTATAGGGCCCATGTTCTTAAATTCCCTCTCACCGCCCCCTGCAGGACTCAATTCTTTGTACATAGAAGTGCTGCAAAACACCGGTGCGTGTATCTGTGTGTGTGTGCTTGGGGCTTTCCTGCACTGTTATAACCTTAACCCTCCCCACCCGGGGAGAGCTTGTAGACCTGTGAGCAACCATTGTATTAACACAACTATGTTGTAATGAAGAAGCACCCAAACAGATGTGTATCACTTTGTTTTGGCAAGAAAATCCTCAATCCACACTTGCAACATCCTTTGTTTTGGGAACCCCCCCTTCCCTTCACCCTGTCCTGACTTTTCTGTGTCTGGGAATATATTTTGGGTTATATGGAGGTAAGCAATATGTTACCCTGACTTCACTGCTAAATTTACAGGAGGTGGAGCTGACTTTGATGTGGAAGCAGAGATGGGACTGCTGGATTATTTCTGATCACAACTTTGTCAGCGAGATGTCATCTTCAGAGATTGTCTGCTAAGCCAGAGCAAAAATAATTTGTACTTTATAGTATGTTTGCAGTTTTCAGCAAGCCTGTTGTACAAAGAGGTTCCTAAAAAACATTAATTGATTTATCTTGGAGGGGAGTGGGGGAATAATAATATTTTGCTTGGTTTAGGAGGAGAGTTATTGTTACCGCCGAGAAAGAGAAAAATCGTTGGGAAGATCTTCACACAAACCCTTCTTTTCTTTTCCTCCTCGCCTTCATCTTCTTACCCTGAAAAAGCTATTGTTAAATGGCATGAATGTAAAAATTAAACTGTTCCGCTCCAATAAAGATGCCTCTGCTTAATGGACAACAGCACAAGCCAGTGTAAACTCTGAGTTGTTCGCTGTCCCTTTTGTGAAGACAACAGGTCATGCTGGGGCTTTGCTTGAAGCCAGAGCCAAACATCCTGGGGACTGCCCAGGGTGAAGGAAAGAAAACCTTGCCAGTGATGCTGTTAGCAGTCAGGAGGGTGTCCTCTTTCCCAAATCACAGGGTCATGAGCATTTAACAAGAATTTAATGGTAAACAAGAATTTTGTTAAAAGATTTCTCTGGCTTGAGATGTTATACTGACTTTTTAAGCTGTGTGTCTACAGAGAAAAGAATTCTAGCCAAGGCCCTACAACCAGACTGCACAAGTGGAAACAGTGACAGAGCAAAATATACATCTGCCACAGGTGGTTGGTAGAAGCACGTGAGAGATCAGGGACCATTGTCCCGGGCTACACCTTATTTACCTTTGTTTTCTTTCCTGGCTGGGAATCAGCTAACTGCTGTTTGCTGACTTGAATGGGGAACCATTGGTTCCTGCCCTGCAGTGGTACAGCGGGCACTGGAGGGGAGCCAGTCTGATGTGCAGCATCTGGTTAGCTGAAAGCATTGCTTTTGCTGTGGCAGTGTGGGGGGAAAAAAGGCACCTATTCACTACCAAACGCAGATGAGTAGAGCCTCGCAGGGCTCATGGATGGGCTAGGGGTGGTTGCCATGATTCGGGCAGCTCTCTGGCCATGTGGGGAAAGCAGGCATACATGGTGACAGAGCAGCCACCATGTGCCTGCCATTTTGTTGTTGAAGTCACATGGAGAAACTTGCATGTGGACCAGTAAATGTTCTTCCAAAGCTGCTCCAGTGCTGTGCTGCGGTGGATCAGGCTGGGAGTGCTGTTTTGGTATTTTTTTTCCTCTCTCTGAGTCAGACAGTAGTATTTGAAAGCACTTTTCATTGAAAAATACACAAAATGGCAACAGTGAGGCCCAACTTCTAAATCTACATATAAACATCTTCTTAGATCAGGCTACCTCAGTTTCTTATGCTTTTTCTTTTTTTTTTTTTGGATGCCAATTTAACAAATCTACTTCTGTAGCCATTGCAGTAGATGTGAAGAACATGAGGTTGCCTGTAAAACGCAGGTCCGTGTCTTTCAGGTGTACTAAATAACTCTTCTTTTATAGGTGAGCATATTATAGCCTACAAAATTCATTGTGTCCTATTTGCTATCTATAATTACCCCCACAATAACTTAATTACAACCCTAAGCCCAGGTAATGGTGAATCTGTCCGCCTTTCTTCATAACAGTAGAAAATAACTGATCTAATTAGGAAAAAAGTCCTTGGTGGGTGACAATCCGCGCTGTGTGTTCAGGAGGAACAGCACTGTTCAGGCTGCAGGCTCGCAGATGTGGCTGTACAAGAGGCAAGTGCCAGACCAGTGCTGGCTTCCCCCAGCTCAGTGTGCAGGACCTCAGAAACTTGCAAAACAAAACCCCTTAGCTGTAACCCCAGCTTTCATTTTAAGCACGAAGCAGGAGCCATATAACACACCTAATCCAAGGTGCTAGCAAACAGAGAGACCTGGCAGCTCGCATGGCCACCCTGTCCTCCCTCAAGGATAAAGGTCATCTTTGAAAGCCTCCATTGTTCTCTGTGCAGCATCCTGCGTGTTACCCTGTTGTAACTGCAATGCAAACACAAAGGTAACGACAGCACAAACACATTTTACAGTCTGCCCCAACTAAGCCGCAAAGCAACATTGTTATTACTAAGGTGAAGTTTTACGATAAAAAAGCATATTTCATCTTTACATTATTTCCACACTTAACAGCTTTTTTTCTACAAAGTCTGTTTTAATCTCAGTTACAGATCATTCATCCTGCATTCCACATCCAAAGTTCTCCAGCCTTAAAAAGTTGTGTGGGATTTAAACTTGTACACGGTTTTTAATTGGGCTATGCCCAATCTCTAGCGTTTTGAGTTAAACTCAAGCGTGCTCATGTATCCTGAGGCACAGTGTGCCTTCCAGGCAGAGTTAAACACTGATACTACAACATTACTGATTTATTTTGTTGTTATTCCAAGCCAAACACAGCTATTCTAGCTGGGGCCCATTATATTATGACCTTCATGGGCTTCAGAAAGTTTTTGAACTTTCTGAAAGATATTACCCTCTTAGGCAGCAGCTAAAAAAGCCCCTTTCACTCTTCATCATTATTCTGTGTTCACCCAGTGGCTCAGGCTTGGCTATTTCAATTCCTGGTGAACGCACAGTAAGACACATTTTTGAGGGTCAAAGAATGCCCTTAAATCTCTCTAGAACTGAAGGAGACCTGAAATCTCTTATTTAAGTTACAGGGGCTCCCAGATGTCTAAACACATTTGAGGCAGTAGTGGTGTCCTTCGGAGCCCCAGAAAGCAAGAGCAAGCTGAAAACCTTTGAGGCCAATGCCTTTCAAGGTGTGAGTGATGGCAGCTTGGCTCATAGTCCTACAGCTGATGACAGCTTTGAGACTGCAAAATGCAGGCATAGGTAAGGGAGGGCCTTGGGCAATTTCAGAGTGAATATGTGGTCATCATGGAAAAAAGAGCCTAATGACAAACACTGTATTTGCAGCTGGTGTCCCTGTTCCTTTTCACGGTCACAGTGCTGCCTGCCTGGTGACCAAGAGCATATGCATGTGCAGAAGGCCCTGATACCTTGGAGGATTTGCAGTATTGGCTCTAAACTGCAGCTGCTAAGGATGTATAAAGCATATGCCTGCTTCCTCTTTTTCATGTGTGTGGATATTTAGACTGGTCTGAGAGATCACTAAGAATAATAGGATACAAATAAGGCAGTGGGAGCTTAGGCTGAATAATGGAAAAATTTGTAACAAAAGTTAAGCTCGTAAACTTGAATTTACAGTCCCACTGGACACAGCACTGGAAGATACAGCTGAAGAAAGAATCCAAGCAAACTCTAATTACTGATCCTGTGCTGACAATATGTCTAATGTGTATAATAAAATGTTTTTTTCTCTGAGCATATGAAAGAAGATAAAATGGGTTTATTTCCTCACCATATGCAAACCTATGAAAATACACGAAGTATGACTGTAGACAATGGCAAAACCCTGCTCTGTGTATACTGTCTGCTATAAAACCCTTTTGGTCTTTGGTATATTTGAGCAAATCTCCCTGTTGGGTTTTCAGTGGGCAGTTGCTGTGCAACATCCAAAACAATGTGCTACGTGTAGACTCACATGGTTATATTAACACCTGATTCTTCAAGCCTTGTCCTTGATGCACTGTGATGGTGAGCTCAAATGTGCATTTTCTCCAGCCTGATTTCTGCCACTGTTTCCAGATCTTTGTCTCGTATCAGGTGATGCCTTAAGGTCATGTTATCTTCCCCATGGGCTGGGTCTAGAATATGAGTCAGGAATGCAAACTGAGGTTTTAATCAGTAGCAATTAAAGAAAAAGAATGGAAAAGCAGCTGCTGGAGCTGAAATAACTTTGGAAACATCAGTCTCAACACTGTGCATAGTTTATGTGTGATTCATACTGTGACTGTGCTCATTAGGCTATCTCTCTCATGAACCTCCTGCCCCTATTTGGGCTTTTTGGTCCTGAACCCTAAAGACAGGAAAACGTAACACTTCTGGTAAGCTGGAGCCCAAGGGCTAAACACAATAACAAGCAAACGGGCAGCCTGATATACAATCCCTCAGCTTTAATGAGTCATGTTTTAAGGACATCCTACCAGTCTAAGCAGCAGCCGGTAAAAGGGCTGGGGCTCTTGTGTGATGGTTCATGGTGGTGCCAGACCATCTCACCTGCAGTTTTGTATGGGCCCAGAAGGGAGGGTTGAACCTTTCTTAATATATAGCATGTTCCTACTCAAAAGACACCTCTCCTCCCCCTGCCCCAAAAACCCACCAAGTAACCTAAACCCTGTGTCTGTGCACAATATAATGCGATATTTTACATAGTTTAATTCTATTTGGCAAGGGAGGGAGGAGAAAAAGCATTAATATTTAGAAGCAATGACAGTAGAAAAAAGGTAGGAGGATGAAATGGGGAAAGGAATGACTAATCTCTGGCAATGAATTAATGTATATATTCTGTGGTACCTACTACAACATTATCCGTACTAATTAAGAGTTTCTACTAAAACAATTCAGTGAAAGGTGGTTGTACTGGGTTGTGGTTAAGACACTATCTCAAGCTAGGAGTACCTAGGGTCAGTTCCTGGTCCAGCCAAAGACTTTTTGGATGCTACCCACTATGTTTAAAAACAAGGTCTCAAATCTTCTCTCTGCAAAAGAGCAAGTGAGAAGGTTGTATTTCCCAAGTCCAAGACTATAGTGAGGATGATTCTAATTATGTTTGCGATCTCCAGTGGTGATATGGCCCATGGTAAAGTTTACTGGCAAAGACCAGTTAAAGAGAGGTGAAGACAGAGGATGCCAGGTGCTTTGATAGGTCAGCAATAGTGAACAAAGAGAGCTGTAACAGATTTTGTAAGTAAGTAAAAATAAATTATTTGCAGGAGCACTCTGATGCCAACAGGAGCATTACACAGCTTGCCTTCAGTAACACTGTCCTGTTGTAGAAAAGTCTAAGTCTCTGTACCTAGATTTAATTCAAAAATGAATTTTTCCTTTTAAAGGAAGGACTAAGCCTTGAAAATACATTTGCTGCATCCCAGCAAGTAGGTTTATTAATAACAACAAACACCAAAGACAGATTCTTTGCATTAGAGAGAACACTTTATTATTTCTCTAACCAACATTCTTTGCTTTCTTTGGAGTCCTGCTGAAATGTTTTTGATTGCATACAAGCAGGAGATCAGTTGTAATAAGGCGTGTCATTGTTTCTCATCCCTGTTTATAGCTTTCAGTTGTTGCCAGGTCTGATATTCTCCTTCGTGACTTCTGAACACTGCTTTGATTTTAAAGGGACACTACCAATAGAAACAACCCAAAAAGTTTGCACCCCATTTGAAAATGCCCAGCATTGGTCTTTTTTTTTTTTTTTTTTAAATAGCATGTGAGTTTCACAGAACTAAACCAATACTTGCGTATTTCTAAAAGCCCCTTTTCTGATCTTCAGACTGCAATTCTTCATGCCTGTGCTACTCTGTTTTTAGGTTTACTCTTTGTATATTAGTTTTGCCTACCACTACTTTTTGGGCAGTAAAAGTAGACTTGTCCAGGTTTCACGGTGTTTATTTACTCATGGCATATGCAGTGTTACTTGGGTTAACAAGTTAGAAGAAAAACTTACATTTTAATTGTCTGTTTTCTATCATATTTTAAAAAAATTATAAAAACAATTTCCTCAACATGCAGTGCCGTAAGTTCCCTCCCCTGTGTTGTTTTTGGACCTGGAGTGTTTTGAAAATGAGCTCTTAAAAAAAAATAGTATTTTTACAACCTCTTACTGGAATGCATTTGATTTGAGTTATTCAAAGCAAATGCGGAGGACTAACAGACCTATGAAAACGATCCGTAGTGTAAAAGCAGTGTTGTTAGCTTAACTCCCCAGGACATGTTCTGTTCTGCATGCATGTGTGGGTCTTCCTGGGAACCCTATGAGAACTATGCACACCTACCAGCAGAGTTTAGCTCCCCAATATCCATAAGTATGCTTGGACACAGTGCAATGTCACAATCTGCTGGTTGAAAATTTGTGGTAGGAGCTAGACCTTTGACCAGGAGTGTTGCAATGGAGAGGCCTGATGATCTCCTCTGTGAGGACCCTGCTTGAAGGATTATGCACCTCTTTCTGGGCAAGAACAGCTGTAATAGCTCCTGTGCGGGATGGGCTCCATTCGTGCAGGAAGGCTTGAAAATACATATGCCAAAAATCTTGGTTGCCATAAACATAGCTTAGCTCCCACACCATATCAGCTGATAATCCAGTCCACAGAGATCTATATATTTATATATGAATGTCCTATTGGTTTAATGGACAATTTAGCTACTGGTTTGGTGAGATAAATCTCACTTACTGAAGGTATCAGGTGGGGTTTTTCAGTGCTTCTTTTCCCTCTCTGAGGATCACACAATGGGAATTGCCTTTAGGTGCTTAGGAATTTTCTCCTCCTGTTACCTATTCCCACATGTGCAGACATAGTCCTTCAGTTATCACATTGCACATAATTGCTGGAGGGAGGATGATGATTTCAAGTAAAAGAATATGAAGCAGGATCAGATGAATTCCTTAAGGAGCACAGAGTCTAATCTCGTGTGTGTGTGTGCATCTATTACTTCAAGAATAAAGGCAAGACTCTATTCTCTTTACTATATACAGATTATCAACAGAATCATTTTGAAAATGCAATTTTCTTAAAATAATCACTGAATCACCAGCAAATAACTCTTCCACCAATTAGCAAAGAATGATGGGTCTAAGTTCAGTCCAAAGTGTCTGAAACATAGCGGTTCAAGTTAAAACCCTTTCTGGACACTTATAAATTCCAACAGCCATGTGAGGGAGGATGAGAGGAGCAAGGGATGGTAAGACCTATGTAAAATCAGTTTTGTTGCTGTTGCTGATGAAATCTCAAAGGAAAGAGGCTTAAGAACCAGTGAGCACATGAATACAAGCAATATAAAAATAATAATTTTAACTTCATTGGTGCTTTTATAATGCAAGGAGTGAAACAGCTTCTGGTGTATACTCACAGAGTGTGGAGATCCTTATTCAGCATGTGGGAAGAAACAAAAGAGTGAAAAATTACTACGTCCCAAGCAGTGCACTTCATGCTTACCCACTGTAGAAAACTACCTGTATAAAACAGTCTGAAAATAATTTGCTGCCAATCAGCATTTCAAACCTCTCTGTATAAATGCCTGTTAGACTAAAGGCAGTCACCTGAAGCTCTGACTAGTGGTCAACCAGGATGAAACTTCACCTCAGACATCTTGAAGAATTCATCTTTGGTTATTCTTATATTGATATAAGCTTCTTAAATTGATGCACACAGTGATAACAAGGTGATTAGGATTAAAAACACAAAACAGCTACCCTCTGGTCACTCAAGTCCTATATAAAATCAACCTCTTTTTTCTGAGATACTTCCTGGTTCGTGATGGCAACACCAACCGTGTGAAGATAGTTACATTAATTATGTATGATCTCATTTGTCTTCAGTGGTGTTGTGATCTGCTTCAGTCTTTTAGTGAGTTATAGGCTTTTGTGGTCCGGGTATTGATGAAATCTGCCTTCTTAAAGTCAGCCTTTGGAATGAAAGAAACAGAATAATTCATTAATTTCAGTGCTGTTTTGCAAGGGAAGGGTGCGTTCAGCTGCCTAAAAGCTAGATATGGGGGGGTAGGGGTCTAGGCAGAGTCCTCTACAGTCAACAGAGGCAGAAACAGCACCTCCCAGGAGCGACTCGGTTCAGTCTAAGATAGGTGTGATGAATCACTGGAGGTGCTTAACTCTCTCCACAGTCTGTACTGGGAGCCTATTCTTCTAGCTCAGCTCTACAGACTCCTAACTCTTAGGTGACTAATGTCAGCTGAGATTAACCCTATCTGAACAAAGAGTACAGAGCAATGCCAAATGACTCCGGATTTTATCAGTCTCACAGTGATTTCTGTTGCTTATTACACTGACTTTTCAAAAATGTCTAGGCATTAGGTGGCCTGCAGTTTTCAGTGCCGTACCTGATGTCTCTAGGGGACCTGATTTGCACAGGAACAGCAAGTAATCAGCATATTTTGAAACTCTGATCCGACAAATGTGTCTTATAGGAATACCCAAAGTACCAGTGACTTCAGAAAATTCATGTCATCAGGGATATTGCTGTACAATAAAGTCAGGAATGTAGTTGCAAAAAACCAGAGATAACAAAATCCAGCTAGAGTTTGTATGGGTACAGCACCCTTATTGTTGAATACAGATTTCTGGTTTGTGGGGCTGTATACTGCTGAGTGTGATGCAAGACTGTTAAAGGATAGTACACTAAGTAACTTTTTTTTTGAACAAATTTCAACAAAAAATCTACAAGAAGAAACAAGCTGACTAATAAATGCTAAAGGCTAGAACTTGAAAAAAATTGAATAGTTTTAGGTTATAGGGAATTTTAGGTGACAGAAATTCTGAACAGCGAGAAAACAAGGAATGAAAACAGTTTGAAATGCAGGTTGAAGGTAGGTAGGTTGAAGTCAACCCAGCTGTGTGTTGAAAAAGCAGTCATAGACCTTCAAAACGAAAGAAACAAACTGGTTTGTTGGCTGATTCATGCTGGTCATTTTTTGCTTGATTTTGACTGTGTCAGTAAATGTTTGCCAACACCTTTCCCAGGCCCTACCTTTTTGTCTGAATATAACTAACACCTGGGCTTGCAGGCCATAAAAACAACAAGGAGAACAAAACTGCTCTGGTTTTAAATCAGGAGGCTGCCTCGCCCTGCCACGGCTTTTGCTGGCACCTTAGGCCCTCTGTGTCAGGTTGGCTCAGTCAGTGGTGGACGGACACCTACTGCGCATCACTTCTCACCATCTGAGACTTCTGGCAGGCAGCAGCAATGTTTTTCATAAACTTTGACAGTGGATATAAAACCACAGAGGGAGAGAATATGAACACAGATGAGCAAAAATTAAGGGCGTGCATTACTTGTGCAGGATTATGTACAAGTAATCGAAACACTTAATTCAGAGACCACCTGAAATCCTATCATAGGTTGTTTCTTAACAGTGCAGAAGTGCTAAGGGCCCCAGAGGACAAATGAGAGGGAGCCAGGTCAGAAAGGACAGATTACATGTCTTTGCTCTAACCCAGATCTTACCTTTTTGTAAGCGCTGTGGAGATCGGTATGTGACCACAAGGAGCAAAGGAGGACTGAAGCAGCCCTGCTAGCTTTGCTGAACATATTACTGCAATTTTGTGAAAAGAATGATAAAACATGTTTAAATTCCCACTTCATAATCACAGCAGAGGTGCAGACTTCAGCACCCGTAACCTCATAGCATTTTTTCTGTGTCTCTCTCCTCCTAAATGCTATTTTACTGTTCCTTAGGTATTCTAGCACATTTCATACTGTCGTGACTACTGAAACAAATGCAACATACCTCCCTGCTTCACACATTCTTCAAAATTAGAGAGAAATGAAGTACCCTATAGCCTTCATCTTAGAGCAGCTATCATACTGTTCACAGTCAGCTGAGGAAAATACACCTCAACATAACAAGCATTCGAAAAGGTCTTTCCAGCAGGTAAAATCTCTGGTTAGTTAGATAGGATTTAAACTATTCAGAGCCTCATGAGGCCTCCTTTGCTGAGAGGAATTTCATCTTTCATTTTGTAAAAAGAGAGGAAGGCAAACAGAATAATTATTCATATTCACAAAGCATTAATTATTCTCTTTTGAGTAAACATTGGTTGCATGTAATTACATATTAAATTATGATTAAAGGAAATTCAACAGCAGTTATCTAAAATGCCCCTTTATAAATATTTTTAAGTACAGTTCTATCAGCTCTATAAAATGTATCTCTGCATTTCGCTGCTAAAGATTATCAGGGCTGTGTTACAAAGAACAGGAAATACAGAAACTTTTTGGTGACAGATAAGATCTGATGGTTAGCCACTATATATATTAGGATATAGATAATACTGTGCCATTATCTTCTGAGGAATTATTTAAAATGCTGGAACATGGCAAATTTAGCTGTGGAATTTTTTTCTGTATTTCCCAATATGTGCAATTCTTTTCACACCACAGTCACTTGTTTAAGCTGTCCTGTATCTTATGATGCAGTGTTTTCCATCCCCAGGTGGCAGAGGCTGCAGTTTCTTTTTTCCCTAGAGAAAGGAGGAGAGGGAGGAAAGGCTTCTCAACCATCTTACCTGTCATTCATGCTGATGGCAATAATCTTCGGTAGTCCATCAGCACTCAGGAGAAGACGTGCATTGTGAGAATTGCTCTGTGTCAAATTGTACAAGGTATAGCAGATGGACGCTGTGGTTTCACAGACAATATCAGGCCCCGGGACAGAATCGGGAAGTATCGAGACCAAATCAGGCAAAACTTCTCTAGCTACAAGTTGGAAGAGAGACAAGCAATTCCATTACTAACAGGTGCAGATTTATCTAGGGGTCCTACAAGACCTTATTCCTCCCATTATCACCTACCAGGGTGCTGTGTGCTCCCACAACAGAGACATGGTTTCATACCTGCATTACATCCCCACAATTTAGGTTAAGTTGCATCTGCCCTAAATAGGACAGTATGTATTTTCCTTCCTATACATAATACATTAATACCTCATGTACTGTAGTGAGGTCACTATGAAAGCGTTAGGAGCAGGCTGCCACTTCCTGAGGAATGTTGTGTGTCCTATAGGTAATCATGGGTATAGTGATATACAGCAAACTGAGTTTGGGTGACTACAGCACAATTGTTAGTGCTGCACTTGTCAGTGGTTGCCTACAAGGGGATGCACACGCACGACTTTCTAAGCCAGTGTGTAAGCTATTTATTTAAGAAGAACATCATATTCTGAAGTCCATTCCTACTCAAGAAACACTTAATCACTTTGACCACACTGGATGTGACCTTACCAGCCAACCAAACACCAAACACCAGCTCTGGACAGCAACTGAGTGAGTCCTACTGTACCCTGTGAGATCTGTGCCATATGGACCACAGCTGACAGAGAAAATTACAGCAGTCAGCAAGAGCTCGTAGCCAGCTGCTCCCACTGTAAGAAGTAGCACTAGGCAACACTTTAGGGCATTTTGGAAAGGAATGAGGCTTTTGTATTCAGTGTGAGGCCATATTGGCCATTCTCCCCTCCCTACCCAGTGTTTCATTTGGACAGAGCACTTTGCTCTCCATGAGTTCTGTTAATTCCTCCAGATGGGTGCGTGACAAGGTTCATGTATATTGAGATTAAACTACGTACAATTTAGAAAAGGACCTTTAAAACTGAATGAATCTATGCTAAGTATCAGTCAAAGCAATTATGTGAGACATGAGAGTCCGTTTTTTCTTCCACTGGTAAATCAAGGAAGGCGATTTTTAGAAAGTACATTTGGAGTATCTTGAAAATGTCAGTTCAGAACAAATGTTATTTTTGCAAGTAAAATAGGAAATTTTCTGCTGCTTTCCAATCATTTTACTTTTAGAGATGTTTTATATTAAATTTATCTCAATTTGATATCAAGGGTTCATTTTTCCTTCATAAATATAGACACTTCTACCTAGGAATTCCAAATGTTTTCCTCTGGCCAAAATGATTTGGAGAATTTGACCGGAATCCACACATTTTCAGTCAATCAAAAAGAACACCTTTTCAAGGAGAAAAGGTTCACCTGAAATTCCCCTAGTTCTCTCTACCATGGGCAATGCAAGACAATGACTGTGCAAGATGAAGCACCTTTCTCCAAAGCTTCATGCTACTCTGTCTTTCCTACATTCTTTCATAAATTGTTTTTCCTGATGAAATCCCAACTTCTCCTCAGTCCCAACTTCTCCTCAGTTTAATTCCTGTTCTTTCTGGGGGATTCAACATTTGTAATTTTTAACACCATATGGATTATTCCTTTGACATCAACCCAACAACATGTTATAATATTTTCCTTAAGAGGGAATGTTCTCTAAGGATCAAACAGTGCCCAGGAGAGAGTTCTGCAGAATTCTGGAGGTTAATCTGCCCCATGAACCAGCTGTATGCCTGTAATTTCCCTTTCCCCCTTTGGTGGCAACACAGAAAAACAGCAAAACTGTGTGAGTTGCAAGCTTCCAAAGCTTTGTGTCTAAAAGAAGAAAATCCAGTCTTTGCTAGAAGAATTAGAGATGTTCTATGATTTCTCACAAAGGATTACACAGCTGTGGCAGCACAGAACTTGGCAATCACCTTCCTTTACCCTATTTTAAGCAGAATAAAAACTCCCTCTCCAAATCTGTGTAGATTTTACTTCCATTAAGTATTTTTTGTAAGTAACATCAATGGAAGTATCTGATGAAGAATATACAATTTAGAGAAAACTTGAGGTTAGAGCCTTTGTCTTTCTTAGGCAAAAGTATCTGACCCAAAAATCTACTGAAGTCACGTATCAGTTTTTTTGCGTGTTTCTTTTTTTAAAGAAGGAAACTTTAAGGCAAAGAGAGCAGAGAAAGAAAGCCCAAGAGACAATGTTAGTCTTTGTTTACCTATATCATTTTGCAGAGAGGTGTTGCGAGACAAGTTCCTGAGCAGTGAGACTGCTGTCTTCTTTACTGTCGGGTGGCTTACATGCAGCATAGTTCGAATACTTGGAAGGCCATTTGCCTTCTGAACAACAGTCCGGGCCACTGCAAACGGCATCTGTTATAAGGCATGTGGCAATAGTGTGTCATTACCATGAATGTATAGCCTCATAAAAAACGCAGCAGGTTCTCTACATCAATCTAAGCATGTTTAAAGTAGTTTAAATCCAGAGGTACATATGAGCTGCAACAGAAAAGGAATGCGACATGAAAGAGGTTTCGAGCCCTCTTTCTCCCATGTGCTCTTTGGCCAGTTCCTCAGACTGAGGTCATTAGTTTCTTCACCACAAAAGTGATCTGCGGTTGTGTCAGAGCCTTCCTCTCCCCACGGGACTGATTATGTTCCACAAAGCCACTTTTTTGGTGCTTTTAACATCTACTGATACCTCATTGTGCAACGAATTATCAAATTCCACACGTGGAGGTGTACACAGAGTGACAAGCAATAAACAGCTGCACTGCTGGTTATGACTTTCTCTTCAATGTTCTTTCGATTTCCTTGTCTGTGAGCCAGTGACTTGTCAACGGTTATTTGAGCTCAGTGTGGTGGGCATGTTGCACTGCAGCCTGAAACTCTATGCGTTCATGTTAAGAACTAAACGACAAGAAAAAGGAAAAAAGCTGACTTACTGGTCCAGTGCCAGCTGTGAGGTTCTGAAGAGCTCCCAGGGATGCTTCCTGGGTATAGTTTCTGGTACTCTTTGCTATTAAGGATAGATATATCCTAAGCAGTGTGGAATGCCAGAGCAATTCAACACCTCTGGGATTGCTCTTTTCCTCAGGTAGCGGGGTGTCCTGCTGCTTCTAAACATGTAAACAGATCAAGCCTTGAGAAACAGTGACCTTATATGACTTAATGCATCACAAGCTAAACTAGCCATTTTGTAACTCTCTATGACCAGATTATTTGCAGATTGTCAAGTTGTGAACTCAAATGAGAATGTGTAAAATGTCAATGTTTAATTATACTGGCTAATCCATCCAAGAAAAGATAGGTATGGGGGAATCTGCTTTGCATCTCTTAGCAACTGACAGTAGGAACCATGGCCAAGAAAGAACAGAAATGGCCAGCTAGAGTTGTGCTGTGGGTGGAACAGAAGAACACAGAATACACTCCAGCAAAACCAATAGATGAGGAAGGTTCATCAATCCTTTTCTTTTGCTTTCGCCCTCGCTTAATACCTGTTTTTCCTCCAACAATTCCCAGTTGCCAGAATATTTGTGATCTGTACCACATGACATCAAAAGAAGAGGTCCTGAGACAGCCCAAATGCCAGAAAGTCATAGAAATGGCAAGTCACCTTGTGCTTGTTTCACTGGTGAAACCATCACAACACCCAGTCTTTGGTAGGGTACTTGCACAATTGCCATACATGGTACAGATACTACTTAGATCCATCACAGGGGATGAAACTGAGTGGCAGTATTCCTCCACTAATGAAACGGTGAATTGCTATGTCATTTCCATCAGCAGTAGCTGAACAAGATAATGGGTGTTAGGAAAGGCTATAGATAAATTTGCATTTTTGGGGCAAGTAAGTGTCACACTACCAGATACATCAATAACAGATTGTGAAGTAGATTACAGCTTTATTCTCCAGAAGTTGCTACAACTGATTAACAAAACAAGATGTAACTAAATATGTGCTTTACCTCTTTTACTTTTCTACTCCGTGTTCCAAAACAGCCCGGTGTTTTATCATCGTTAGAAATATTTCTTCGTTGCATATATATGGTCTGGGCATAGCTCTCAGGGAGCTCTATCTCTAGCTGGTACGAAAGATTGTGAAGAATGCACACACAGTTCTCTGTGGCCTAAAATAACAAAAGAATAGAAATCTTGAAAGCTTTGGCATGCGTTGAAGGGACATGTATAGACATGGGAAGAGCTTTCATTTCTGGATCTTCAACAACTAACTGCAGAGCTTCTAATGGCTTACAGAAGAGCTAGTCTTCATGTCAGTGATCCAAAAGACTGCATTTACACTGATAAATTAAACATGCCCTGGGATGTTCCTGAGCATTGAGGCCAACTGGCACACAGGGCTTGTGTTCGGAGCGGCATGCATGCCTGTTGGAAATGATCCTGGGACATTATAATTCCTGAATTGTGCCTGGGAATTGTTTGGGTGAGTGCTATTTGGCACAGACCAGAAGTGTGCCAAGGAATGTTTAAGAGCTTAAGAGTAAAGATGATCACGTACACACCTTGCCATAGCGTCAGCAAAAGGAAAGCTTTGTATCTTTCCTAAGGAGGAAGCACTTTTCTGTGGTAGAATGCTTTTTTAAATTAGATGTGCCTTTCTGGGCATGGCTAATGTCAGGTCTACAATTTCTGCGTGATGAATCTAGTGGCAAATAGCTTTATTACCAGTTCCTCTTTTTTTGAAAGTAAAAAAGGAATGAGCGGTTTTAAGACAAAATGCAGCAGGGAGCTATTGGCACAAGTGTAATGTGCTGAATTCTCCCTGAAGCTAATGGCACTGAATATAGGGGCATGTCGAAGCTCAAGTAACCAATCCTAGAATAGAGATATAAATGGGCAGCAATTACCACTACACAGCACAAGTTATAGCAGGCATGCTAGAAGTGCCTCACAGGCTGCAGCTAACCTTCCTTCTCGTAAGTGACGGCTGGTCTTCTCACCCAACTTCACCCAGCTAGAAGACAAGCATCTAGTCTAAGCAATGCTCAGGGTTCATCTGCAGTCAATGGTGGGAGGAAGAGAATGAGAGGAGATGGCTTCTGGAGGTGTCCGTGTCCTTGTAGTTACTGGCTTAGGCAGCAAGTATAACTTCTAAAAAACTTAGGAAAATTAATCGCATTCTAAATGATGCAAGCTCCTTAGTTACACTGCTGCCCAAAGGGATTTAGGTTCTTCATTTCCTAAGGGGTATGTATATAGCACTAAATATACAGGAGAGTAACCATATTAATTTTTTAAGCTTCTAGCTAGCTAGCTCCCTGAGACAACTAAAGAGGTAATATCTGACTCATTAGGTGTTTCAGTATCTCTGAAAGCTGTGGGAGGAATATAAGTCTGTTGTCAGAGGATGTAGGGAGGCAACTAGGAAAGCTAAGGCCTCCTTGGAATTAAACCTTGCAAGAGAGGTCAAGGACAACAGAAAGGGCTTCTTCAAATACATTGCAGGTAAAGCCAACACTAGAGGCAATGTAGGCCCACTGATGAATGAGGTGGGTGCCCTGGAGACAGAGGATAAAAAGAAGGCGGAGTTACTGAATGCCTTCTTTGCCTCTGTCTATACTGTTGGAGGCTGTCCTGAGGAGCCCTGGACCCCTGCGGCCTCAGAAGAAGTCAGGATAGAGGAGGAATCTGTCTTGGTTGATGAGGGCTGGGTCAGGGACCAATTAAGCAACCTGGATGTCCATAAATCCATGGGCCCTGATGGGATGCACCCGCGGGTGCTGAGGGAGCTGGCGGAAGTCATTGCTAGGCCACTCTCCATCATCTTTGCTAAGTCGTGGGCAACAGGAGAGGTGCCTGAGGACTGGAGGAAAGCGAATGTCACTCCAGTCTTCAAAAAGGGCAAGAAGGAGGACCCGGGTAACTACAGACCAGTCAGCCTCACCTCCATCCCTGGAAAGGTGATGGAACAACTTGTTCTTGGTGCTGTCTCTAGGCACATCAAGGATAGGGGGATCATTAGGGGCACTCAGCATGGCTTCACCAACGGGAAGTCTTGCTCAACCAACTTGATAGCCTTTTATGAGGATGTTACCCGGTGGATAGATGATGGTAAAGCTGTGGATGTGGTCTATCTCGATTTCAGTAAAGCGTTTGACACGGTCTCCCACAGCATCCTCGCAGCTAAACTGGGGAAGTGTGGTCTGGATGATCGGGTAGTGAGGTGGATTGTAAACTGGCTGAAGGAAAGAAGCCAGAGAGTAGTGGTCAGCGGGACAGAGTCCAGTTGGAGGTCTGTGTCTAGCGGAGTCCCTCAAGGGTCGGTTCTGGGACCAGTTCTATTCAATATATTCATTAATGACTTGGATGAGGGATTAGAGTGCGCTGTCAGCAAGTTCGCTGATGACACAAAACTGGGAGGAGTGGCTGAGATGCCAGAAGGCTGCGCAGCCATTCAGAGAGACCTGGACAGGCTGGAGAGTTGGGCGGGGAGAAATTTAATGAAATATAACAAGGGCAAGTGTAGAGTCCTGCATCTGGGCAAGAACAACCCCATGTACCACTACAAGTTGGGGATAGAGCTGTTGGAGACCAGCGTAGGGGAAAGGGACCTGGGGGTCCTAGTGGACAACAGGATGACCATGAGCCAGCAGTGTGCCCTTGTGGCCAAGAAGGCCAATGGCATCCTGGGGTGTATTACAAGGGGTGTGGTCAGCAGGTCGAGAGAGGTTCTCCTCCCCCTCTACTCTGCCCTGGTGAGGCCGCATCTGGAGTATTGTGTCCAGTTCTGGGCCCCTCAGTTCAAGAAGGACAGGAAACTGCTAGAGAGAGTCCAGCGCAGAGCCACGAAGATGATTAAGGGAGTGGAACATCTCTCTTATGAGGAGAGGCTGAGGGAGCTGGGTCTCTTTAGCTTAGAGAAGAGGAGACTGAGGGGTGACCTCATTAATGTTTATAAATATGTAAAGGGCAAGTGTCAAGAGGATGGAGCCAGGCTCTTCTCAGTGACATCCCTTGACAGGACAAGGGGCAATGGGTGCAAGCTGGAGCACAGGAGGTTCCACTTAAATTTGAGGAAAAACTTCTTTACTGTAAGGGTGACTGAACACTGGAACAGGCTGCCCAGAGAGGTTGTGGAGTCTCCTTCTCTGGAGACATTCAAAACCCGCCTGGCCGCGTTCCTGTGTGATATGGTCTAGGCAATCCTGCCCCGGCAGGGGGATTGGACTAGATGATCTTTCGAGGTCCCTTCCAATCCCTAACATTCTGTGATTCTGTGATTCATTCTGTGATTCTGTGACTTTATGTCACGTTTTAAAAAAAGAAGTTTCTAGCTTGCTCTGGTGATTCTGACAATGTTTTCCCAGTGCTATGGTATGTTATTCTTTTAGATTGCAGGATAAAAATACTTGAAAAAGCTTCTTACTGGACTTTCATCTTTGGTGGCAGTTCTAAAAGCCCCAGAAATAAGTATAAGTTTGGCCGTTACATCACAACTGTTTCTGAACATTGGTTTCTAAACAAACAAAAAAAATGTTCTCTTAGCAATTTCCCCTAGGAAAAGATCTTTCATGTCAAAGAATACCTTGTCATTAGGCTCGTGGTCTGCAATAGCTCCTTGAATATAATACACAAGAGAATCAATCAAGCCGTCGCATTCTCTCATCTTTTTCCTTCCTTCTGGGCCAGCAGAGCTCATGTTTCTGTGCAGGAAGGAATAAGTTGGTGAGAAGAGATTTAGTCAAAGATATTTCCTTGTGCCCCTCTGACAAACTTCCAGCTAGATCTTAAAGATACTGAAGTTAGGTTGACTGCTTCCTTTCTTCAGAGCTGTAAAATAATCTGAGCCTCTGCTAAGCAAAACTTTCACTTTGGTGCACTCCCAGACAAAAATAAATACTCTGGAAAAACTGTTGTGTTTGGATGGATAAGGTAAGACCTGACTCAAATCTTCCTCTCAAAGTTGAATTAATCCTTTTTAAACAGTAAAACTCGACTTTTTTCCATTATTCCATTTTTAGTTATATTTTTAATATTTAGGACAGTAGCTATGTCAAAATATCAGAGGAAAGACACCTGAAAAAATTTCCATGCACACAACTGTCCTTTAGCATTCACCTACACCAAAGCAGCTTGATCCAAGATAACTCATCAACAGACACACGTTCTGAGGGTTTTAGCAACATTTGTACATTAACACGTAAAGATAACCGATGTCAGTTATGGTGCCAAACTCACATGGCAATTCAGGTGCTTGTGGATATGCTCCAAGAGGTGCTAGTAGGCAGGAGGGGATGCGAAGGCAGCCAAGCCGGTAGGTCGGAGCAGCAGCCTGGCCCTACTGCTGGGCAAGAGGCTGAGAGGATGGATCACGAGGTGGCTGACACTGCCATCGCTGCCAGATCAGCAGCATGAGACAAGGAAGAGGAAAAAATATACCACGCTCAGCCGATTCCCAGCTTCCTGGAGAAGCTGCTGGCATCTAAGCAGAAAAGGCTGAAACCACTAGAAGCTGCTCAGTCAGAGAGGGAAATGCCAGATGCCTTCTGCAGATGCCTTCTGCTGTTCTACCACAGCGGCTCAGACACTGCTCCTCACACTTTCTGCTTCCTCCAGACCCAAAGGAAGCCACTGTTTGCCCAGCTTTCAAGTAACGTTTTCTCTGGTTTGTGGCAACCCAAGTACAACTTGAAAATGAATTATGAAAGTGATTTAAAAAGCCAAACACACACTTGCTGCTTGAAGTTTGACTCTACAGAAGCTACTGATTTCCAGGGAAGTAACAACACTTACAATTTTGGGGTATAATTATTTTTACAACTGAACAAACTTTGAATTATGGAATGCTGTAATTATAAACCTAGGCCTCATTATTTTGGACTCCCACAGCTCTGCTGGGCAAAAGGCTGCATGCAGTATTACATTCCAGCTTCTTTGTTTGAAGTAACCGTAAATACAACCCAGTGTTAGCATCCGTCACAGAGAGGGACATGTTCCTTTAGATAGTTTCAGGATGTTTATTTTGCATGCTTACTTTACCCACTGGAAATTACAATGGTTTAAGATTTATTAGTGACAAATCCAGTAAGGTACAGCTTTAAACTTTCCTGTGGCTTATGACTGTAAAATGAATGTAGCATTTTACATACTGTCAGTGCAGTTCTTCTGCTTTTTTTTTTCCCTGGGAAGTACATATTCAGATTAAATACTAATGTGTTGTAATTATAGTTTTACTTTAGGTTATGCTGTTAACAATATTGTTATCTATTAGCTCATTTATTCTCTCGTGGAATTATATATAACAGAATTAATTCCTCAATATGGCCTATTATAGACATCACTCTGGAATTTAATTTTACCTATATATGTCACATTTAAGGCATGTCACCCTTTCATATGTTTACGGTTATGCAGACAGAAATGTACATGTTACAGACCTTCTAGTGCATAGCAGAAATAGTTTCTGCGGTACACAGACTAAAAATACTATTAAAAGATAAGTGTGGAATTTCCCTCGCCAAAGACACTCCAGCTGATACAGTATTTTGTTTTGTCACAGTACATTATTCTAAAAATCCCTGAACTTTTGACAGCTATGACCATGCTGAATGGCTGTGCAAGAAGAGGCCATCACCTGGCCTTGGTGTCTAGCATAAATATGGTGGAACATACAGCTTTATAGCTCAGGAGGCAGACAGGAGCCTGGATCAGAGGCACTGTCCTGTTCTGCAAAGGAAATGAATTACTGAACTCTGTTTCATTAAGAAGATGATGCTCAACTGTTCATCCAGTCAGAGATATCAGTGTGTGTCTGTATGCATGTCTGTACACATATGGCTACTCCATTCTCCACCTTGCCCTGGCATATCATCAGAACCACACTGAGACAAATACATCTGTGGAAAAAAGGATCAGCTGGAGTCAAGATCAAGAGTCTTCTCACAGAAAAACTCTTCTGCTACCCAATTTATGGTATCTCCACCTTGCATTGGTATTGTGGATGCATCGTATCTATCTATGATGTGCCTCATTTATCTCAACCTGTATTTGCCGCTTCTGTTCTCTCTTGCACACATGCACAGTGTAACTATATCTGTAGCCGAAATAGCTCTTTGCCCATGTTCCTGTGGCGTTTGTGGAGCATGAGCTAATTCCCTATTGGGAAATATTGTTTTGATCCAGATATGTGAGGTAAATACAAAGAAATGTAACATAGTAAAATCAAGTGTGATTTTGAAAGAAACAGAATGATAATATATGTTCAGTTAGATTGCAGATGGCACCAAATGAAAGGGATACTCCCTTTAAGCCAGTACTGAGTCACACGCTGGCTGCCTATGTTGGAAAAGGTTTTTGCACTGCTGTGAATGATCCACACAACTGATAAGAAGAGGGCATTTGCTCCTGGGACTCATTCTGATAAAACCGGTAATTCAAATTCAAATCAATTACGTTATAACAATTTCCTGAAGCAGTTTGGGAAATTCTATTCCATTCGTGTCTTACACAGTTCCAAAATGCAACAGGGAGGAAAGGTATTTGGGGATCTACTTAGTAACTACAGGTGCCAGGCTGCAAGCTGCTTGCTGGAAATAATGAAATTCCTTTAAGGAACTGGGGGAGCAGATAAACTGAAGAGGAGGCAAGAAAAGATAAGAATGGATGGAAATAAAGGAATGGCAATGCTATGCAAGAGGCCTTGGTTCAAAGACTTGTTATCATCAGTCATTTGTTTTACGTTCTCTCTTAGAAGCTTCCATTACAAAATTGAGCTGCCATTATGCTTTTCAACACACGGTGAGAGCTTTGACTTCACTTCTCTCCAGAGCAAATGAAAGCAGATGTTTATGCAGCATCCTGGTCTGAAGTGCAATGATCCTACTTCCTCCAGCTACAGCTTTCCACTGTCCCTGTGGGTCACTGTGTAATTCACAAAGAGCTTAAAAGAGAGCTGGGACAGACAAAGCATGAAAAAAAATAATGAAAAAGGAAGTATTACTTCTATTTTATTGGCTCGGGAACCAGGAACAGAGACGTTAGCTGACTTTTCTGGAGACAGTTGTCTAGAAAGTTTTGAAGAATTAGGATACATAGGGCCACAGGTTGCTTCAGTTACAGAGCAATTAAAAAGAACAACTCCGTAATGAAACACAGCAGTTGTGATCACTAGCTCCAGCACTTAAATGAAATGTTTTGCAGGAGGAAATGTCACCACTAAACATACATTTTGGAAAGTTCAGCGTTGCAGAACTTTTGGGAACAGGTATTTCAAAGTAAAAATGGAAGGAGATCATTATCAGCTTTCAAGGTGTAATACAGACAGCCTTCTACTAAGCCTTCCTTCTAATCAGGGGAAGAGTCATGCCAGAAATTCACTTATGTATATAAATAATATGCAAAACCGTATATTCTGCATGCTGTTGGCATCTTACCCTTTCAGACTCAGAGGACGAATATGAGGAGGAGGTTAAGTATCTTGAAGATTTCTTCTCATTTGTATTGGAACTGGAGACAGAATTATTATGTGTAGGACTTTCAGGCCAAGAAAAAGTAACTTTACCTTTAAAATCCAACAAGACTTGTCTGCAAAAGCCTGCAATACTCCTGTAGATAGTTTAATACACCAATTTTACTTGTTCAGCTTGTTGTCAGGCAACCAGTGAAGTCTTTTGATTTGGCTTACTTTGCCTGTTCAAGCACAGTGCTTTTTTTTTCAGGACTGAAAAATACCATTACTTATTCTAACTGCTATTGCAGAATTGTGTGGTGTACACAGCTTCTTTTTATTATGCCAAGTTTTGTGACCTGCGATTTCTGTAAAACTGTGTCAGAAGCAAAGCTTTAAGACAAATTACAGACCTAGAGAATGGGATTAACAAATCCTTCTAATGTCAGACTTCCTTATCAGTGACTGCATACACTGACACAGGCAGCCCACACTCAGGACTCCACAATGCTTCTGGCAATAACTGGTTATCAGAACGGGGAGTGTTCTGGTCATTCACTCATTCCAGTGTTAGCATTTGCAATATTATCTGCTAGATGTGGGTTCACTTCTCCTCCTGAAATTCTGTCAAAGAGGATGAAGAGAGCTTTAATTTATTAGTTGGTAACTGTGTGGCACAGCGCGTATGCCCATGTCAGATGACAGCGTTAGATTTGGACTGCGGGTGTCCTTTTCAGTCAATAGTTGTATATAAATTTTTGAAAAGAATTTTTGGCATTCTCCTATAAATAAGTACCATATTATGCATAACATATTGCACTTCAAAGTACTATTTTTATCCTGTAATAGAAGCTGCAGGCTATAGACTTTATCAACATGCAAACAAACATGTTAGTATTACAAAAGGGAAGACTAATTACAGATTTATATTCTGGCAAATATATATACTCTTTAAACATCTTCATTAGTAACATCATTCCCTCAGTGTACAGTTTTTTACTTTGTGGTGTGCTCTTCTTTTAGTTTTCAGCATTTTTTTTTAATTAATACATAAGGAATGAATACTTCTAGTAACCTACCTCGGAAGGTTAATTTCCAATAAAGAGACGCAAACTGATTAATCTTAAAAATCTCAGATATTTGGTCTGTACAAATATGGCAAGCCTCATTAAAAACTATTCTTTTCTAGAAAGCATGTTGGCAATCCTGCAGATCGACTTTACCTCTGAATCATTCTAACTGTTCTTGTTCTAATTATAATTTTCAGTGTTCAAGCTCTTAAAAAGGAGAAGGACTAGAATATGGACATTATATTTTTAAAATACTTAATGTATCCTTGAACATCTAGATAAGGGTAGTTTGAGAGACTTTTCATGAAGACTGCAGATCTAACTGTAGCTCTGGAGCAGCCTCACTCACTGACTTCCTGTACAGAGTAAGGTATGTTCAGAATCTACTTTTACTTAATTTAAAACAACTCGGCTGCTGTTATGCCTTATTTGTTACAAATCAAGTCGTGTCAGGTTGCTGCAACAAGCTCAGGAAGAGTAATACCACGCTAAAGCTGAGAATGATTCTGTGCCCCCATTGGCTGGCTTGTAGGATAGAGACGGATCCAGAGCCCAAACATAGGAGAGGAGCAGGTCACGCCACCACAGAGCAGCCCAGCTAACAGCCAGACTGGATTCTGTACACATGCAGCTTGGGCTAATTAATACAAAAAAAGACAACTTGCTTCATTTCATAGACAAAACCACTAGTGTTACCTAGACAGGTTTTATTATGGGTAGTTAATGTTTCCCTGTATTTTTTTCATGCCATCAGAGTAAATAAAAGCTAATTATTACTTAGACATGAAGTTAATTAGTAGTTAGTGGGCTGACAGGAGTTCCTGCAGAAAAAGGTGCTTTATTGTTGAGTATTTTGTATAGCTAACAATTCATTTGTGTTCTGAAACCACAAGTCAGATACAGAGCTGTTTACACCGTAAAAATTCATGCAATACAGATACAACCACCTTGCTATAGGACATGTTAGCAAAGCAGGTATGCATAAGGCAAAACTGGGCAGCTTCCCCGCCTCTAAATTTCAAACTTAATTCCTTGTACTTTACTAAGAGTTTAAAACTCAGGCTATGCCTTTGCATTCGTACATTACTCATTAATTATTTCAAACTATATCCTTTCATGCATTTTTGAATGTGTAAACAAAAGACATGCATCTCATACTCATATTTGTACTTACTTAACGTGCAATGACTTTGAACTCAAAGGGCCACAGTTTTATGGACTGTTATTTTTAAAGGTGCTTTTATTAAAGATGTGATTTTTATACTTCAGTTATTTAGGGGTGTGTTTATTGAGGCCTTTGGTGTTTCTCTGTAGTAGCTGTTACTGTGTTCATGAGGCGATTAGATGCTTGCAGTAGTAAATACACAACTGTAAATCTATTCATCCACCCCATGGCTGCAGCCTGGCCTCGATTTTCTCGAACTTGTGCAAAAAGTTGGACAGGGCTTACTTTGGTTTAAAAAATGGCTTTTTCCTAATTTATGTTAAGTCATTTTCTAATCAGTTCAGCTAGAGATTATGATACATCAAAGTAAGCACCTTCGGCAGCAGCTGAAAACTGAACACTTCTCTGTGCTTGTAGGTACCATATCCCCTTTCCAAATCATCTCTTTAGATGAGAAGTGATTATGGCTCAAGATTAACTCTATGTATTTATCGAAAAGGTACTTGGAGGTGCTACTGAATGTAACTATTAGTCGTGCTTTATATGCTGAGCAGAGAAAAACAGTGACTTGGCCACTACTGAGCATGTTCTGCTTACTACCCAAAGGACTGCTCCTGTGTCTGGTAAAGCTGGTAGGACTCAGCAGGTGTTACAGCAGGTGAGCAGAACTTACCAGCACAAATGGCAGAAAACACTGTGGTCCCTTTAATACCTAATATTGCTGTAGATTAAGATGACCTGCTCAAGTGTCTTGAAAGAAAATTCCAGGTACACGAGCAATTCAGTTGTCCCACTGATGGACCTATGACACCAGAACTAATCCTTCAAGTATGTTGGTCTTTTGGCAGCCCAAATGGCACTTATAGGGCTATAAAACAGTACAGCGCAAAGGGAAGAAATTATGAGAGAAAGCTGCCAACTTTGTGGTTCTTATGGGAAATGCTGACACTCTTGGGTGTCTGAACCTGAGACTGCTCAAAGGAACTGCCCACAATGAGTTCTCCACTGTAAACATCATTACCACTGCTTGAACAAAACATATGTGACAACAAATTTCTGTTGAGGCTACCCTGAAACAGTGATATGTGAATATAGTGAATTTTCTTTACTCTTTATAGAAGGCTAGTTTCTTGTTTACATAGAATCAAATTCTCTAAATGGAGGTATGTGATGATAAAAATCCTAGCACAGCCTATAACCGTGTTTTGCTCCACCACAACTATGCAATTGTGTTTCAAAGAAATAAACCTTACTGCTTTACCTGCTATACTCTAGGACTCTTCATGGGGTTTTGCACTGTTACTTTTCAACAAACACAATCATAAATCTGTTCTGCCAGTCAGAAGTATAGACACATGCTCAAGCTATGTATAAGAGTCTTAATTATTTTGAGTTTGTAGAGTAAGTATATTTTTCTGTGACTCCAGTGGATAGTTGCTTATTATGCTTCACAAATTTTAGAAATTAAAATGAAGCAGGAATTGTTTATGAAAAAGGTATTAACAAAGTGGTTATAAATGATACTTATATGGGTCAGAGAACTTCATATCCTATGAAAGTGTCACTCTTGTATTTGTATCAGCAGATCACACAACTTCAGACCTAGGCTTTAAAGGTCGCCACACTATACATCCACTAGAGCACTGGTCTCCCCAAGGGGTGCACAAGACAGTCTATTGGGGTGTGGGAAGGAAATATTTTTGTACTATTAATAAATAAAATTACAAAAATTAAACTAGTGTCTATTTCATCTTTATGTCATCCTTTTTAATTTCTGGTTTTATGTATGTTTTATAATGTACATAATATATTAGCACAGTAGTACATGTATAAAATTTATAAATAAATAAATATACATATACTGAGGAAGTGTTCTTGAAAGTTTTTTACTGATAGGGGTGTATGATCAAAGAAGTTTGTAGACCACTGCACTGGAGTCTTAAAATAACTTTAAAAGGCTCACACAGTTTTAAAGTTTCTTTTAAGTTACTGTTAGCTTTTCTCCAGTCCTAATTTGTAATACCACTCCTATAACCCTTTAAAAAGCTTTGTTTTTACTACTATCATCATCAGGCAAGGGCTAATACTATACATCATACAACCAACTGTTATTCAGTGAAGGATCTCTTTGACTTCAATGCAACTATGCACTGCAACCAGACCTCTACTATCTCCTGTTATGGATATATTTAGACTGTGGAGTACCCACCAAATGAATATATAGGAGCCTTATAAAAAAAGCTGTTTTCATTGTATTGAGCAGTAATTCTTCTCGTCTGATACACATGAGGCATTTCAAAATATGAGCTGTAGGCAAACTCTTATCTTGGAGCCATCAAAGTTCAAAGCAAGAAAGGAAATAAGTGTGCAGGCCTGTTTTATCATCACTATTGTTTTGGGTACCTGTAGACCAAGTACTCACCTCAAGCATCCTGTGGCATTGTAGAATATATCAGGGTCAAGTAAAACACTTGACTTAGGATAATCTCGATCTGGCCAGCCCGAATAAGGGATGAGAACAGCTTCGGTCAGCATCTGCAGGGCTTCTCTAATCAACAGATGCTTCAGCTGGTCATTGGAGGACAAATTCCACAACAAACCTACAATATCCAAAATAAAATTAGAGTGGCAAAAAGACTCCCCCACAGTTTGAAAGACCTAATCTCAAACTCCTTGAAGTTAATGACTGAAGGAACATGCCTGGCACTTGATATCCTGAAGTGCAGCAGAATGGGGTTATAAGAGTTCACCAGACCTGATCTGAGGACATGGATATGGGAAAAAAAAAGGGTCATAATTATCCAGGTAATTAAAGTCAGATCTCTAGATAGTCAGTCTAATGCCCCCGACTGAGAAGCGCAGTTTCCCATGGCTCTGCATGCGCACTGCCCATCTGCAGCAATCATCTTCTCTGTTACTGAAATAAAACACAAGCTAAACAGAGCTAACAACACCGATGCCAGTGATCATTCTCCACACTTTCAGGGAGGAATTTGTCCCTTCTGGATGCCTGGCAGAACTAGTTGCACTTCCAACTACCAAGTAAAGACCAATGAGCAGGAGAATAAACTTGCATGCAAAGGGGGTAGATTGGAGCTACAGAGAGTTAGTTTACAGTCTTTGGAAATCTGCTGGAAGACAGGAGATGCCCATTACTAAGTTTCTCTAACAAGTGTTAGCAAAATTCTTTATAGGAGGGAAAGCTGTTAAATGCTGGTTGGCCGTTACTGTTCAGACATTTGTCACTAAACAAATCATTAAGTAATGCTACACACCTTGTCTACTCACAATCTCCAAACACCAAAAAAAAAAATCTCAAATATAATTTTGTATAATTGATTAGCTTTGCTTATATTCTATTCCAACAGATGACAATTCTTTTTAAAGCATTCTTCCCCTGGAAAAAGACACGTATTTCTGCTTTTCACTACAAAGGCATTCATTGTTTTCCCAGCTTGCTGCTCTAAGTTTCACAGACCTCCTCCTCCAAACACTGGCAGAGTATTAGTGAATGTTCCTTTCATCAGTTCACCACAAAAAAAATGTTTCTTTTGTATCTCCTTACACTTTGAATTTAATTTCAGCTATTGTGAGCAATAGTAAAAGCAAAACAAAAGCCAGCCAGAAGCAGCCCATTCCTTCTGGGATCAGCTCTTCAACCTCTGAATCAGGGGATAAAAGGAAGACTGTACTTTCCTGAAGCGTAAGTAAGGCTTATAGGAAATCAGACGTGCAGTCCAAAGGGCATTGGTAAGGGAAGCAGGTTAAGACAGAATGGCACAAATGCAAGGGCACAAGGACAGAATATCATATTAAAAGGAACAAGTGCATTTTGAATTATAGACAGATACCTAGAATAGAATTGCCAGAACAGAATTTGAGATGTTGCTCACACTGTAAATTTTCCAACAAAAATCCTACCTTTACCCACAGGCACTGTCTCACTGGGCTCAGAAGGACTCTCTCAGTGGCATTCTGGGTGTGGATGAATTTGTTCACATTAGAAAATATCTTTAGGAGTGGGCTCTTTTCTTGCAGCTATGCTGTAATGTATTCATAGGGGCATAGTTTTCCCTTAGATCGTTATTTGGGAAAATGGGTGGGGTCTCCTTTTAAATTTATATTTCTTTTAATGACAGTTCTGTTTGTGCTGTAATCTTCCCTGCAGGAAAAATTTTCTTTCATTTCTTAGATTTATGCTGCATGATAACAAGAATAAGAGGGTAGATATTCCCTGAAGGCTCATCTGGCTTACCTTCAGAAGCTAATCCTTTTTGTTTTTTTTATGCCACAGCTATTTTACTTTCTGTTCCTCAGTATGCTCTCCGAATACTACAAAATGCCATTCCTGTCTTGGTTCCTGCATTATCTCCAAGTGACATCCTCTCCTACTATTCAGGAGTAATCTCATTCTTTTCCTAAGAGATTTGCAAGAAGTTTGTTTGCATGTCAAACAAAGGACAGAGTCTATGGTTCCTTTACTTTACTTGTATCAATGATTTCACGAAGCTAGCAAATTCAGTCAGTGTGATCTTGAGGTCTCATTCCCCCTAAGAAGAAGTCATATAAGCACAGAAATTGCACAGAGAAACCAGGCAGCTCTTTTCTGCACAGGGGCATTAGGTAAACTGGTCCATGGCAACTTTCAAACCACTGTCATAAGCACAAAGCCACTTTGGTGGGGTTACTGGTTTGGTGCTTTTTGTGTGTTCTCCTGGGATGCACAGGCTGTGAGGCAGGACACAGCACTTGCTATAATCATTATTTATCTCCATACACTTTCATCGCTTTAGTCTTTTCATAGGACGATATAAGGCACACTGCATAACTATGCTCAGGCTGTATTCCTCAGCCTAGGTCTTGACAAAAATACAGGCGACCTAAATATTCTTTGAGAATATATGATATAATAGGGCTTAATACTAGGCAAGGGTTTGTCTGTATTAACACTGCTGGTACTAATAAGCCAGTGATCTTAAAGATAAGCTTCTAAGGCTGAGATGTACATATCTCACGTGCACAAGTATTAGATCATATTTTTGACAGGTAATGAAGTACGGTATGTGAAAACTTCCGTGTCTCAGAGTTCTAACTTCCTTCTCTCCAACAGCTTCGTTTGTGTATTTTTGTCCGGTGGAGTGCTTTGGTGCCATGCTTCCTACACAGCAGCAGAAACAAAAAACTTTCCTCTGCTGAGCTTAGATATCTATTAATGAGTATCACATGGTTTCGATGCTTGGCCAGGAGTCTTTCACCAGAGTTAAGGGTGGTATTATCAGGTACCAAGATTATTTTAATAATCTCTTACAGGGGAAGACATTCAGCTAATTATCATATCACACATTTGGAAGTCCATAATTTACTGGCAAAGTAGGCAAGTAATAAGTATGATGTGGAAAGACAGATGGGCCTCTCATGCTGACCAGGTGGAAGCCCAAAGGTTCTGCATTAACCTTTTCCTGGAAGTGTTTCAACACTGCAGCGTGATTGCATGCATACCTATGATATTCTACTAGTCCTATAGGAAGCCAAAGGCAATGCAAGAGGAGAAACAAAACTTGTAGGTGAGCCATCAGTCAGACAGGGAAACTGTTGCTCAGCAGGGTTTAACCATTTTGGTAGAAAGGCACTCAGAGGTTTGCATTGTGTTTGGAAAAGCCTTATGTTGTGGCCCTTTTTGGGCTACATAATCTGTACATGACAGCAATTCCAGTGTTTCCTAGGTATCGCTGTGCATGCCAAGATCATCAGGAAGCACTGACCTTAGTAAGCATATGCTTAACAGTGACTGTCTACCTCCTGTCTGCAGCCCGCTCCTTGCCTGTCTTTGAAGTGTGGGCTGGGAAAGAAAGTGTCTGGAAGCAAAGTTAATATTCTCATAGAAATTCATTCACCTAGGCTACCCTTTGCCCTGTAGGCTCCTTGCAGCTTGCTAGGGAGCTGGAAGAATTGCTCGAGTGATGGCAAAAAGTATGCCCTAGTGCCATTTTCACCAAGGGATCAGTGTACTTCCTCCTGACTGCACATTTGGTCTTGAACAAAGTGAGAAATACTTCTCTCTTGGTGTATTTTTAAAGCCATCCTGTGCAACTGATAGGCATGAAAGTATATCAGACTATTTTGCTTTACGCAAACTACAGCAGCCTGCTTGATTGCTTAAATATTTTGTTGGTGTCTTATGTTTCGTAAGTAAATATTCATGTTCAATGACAGCAGTAATTGCAGAAAGAAGGTGCCCCTTCATCCATTTTCATACTGGTGAAGAGGAAGACAGTAATATTCACATCTGTATGAGTTATCCTGCACAAACAGTCAAAGCTTTTGTCAGAAATTATGAAATTGCTAGCAAGAAAAAAGCATTAGCTTTCTGGCTTCCCTCACTCGTGTAATAGCACTGAGAGACAACACACTATACAATAAGTTACTAAGTAACCCAGTTCTGCATCTGATGAATGTAAAAAACTTTAAAACATTTTAATGTTGCAGAGCTGTAGAACTGAGCCAAAAGAGCCAACAATACAAAGCTTTGTTCTCCAGCTTAGAGAGCACAGTATTTCAAACACTTAAAAGAACGCAGAATTACAGAAGGTCTCAACATGCCTTTGCTTCAAGGCAGGGCTGCTTGACACCTTCTGTATCTTTTCAAGCACTGCTATTTTAATAGCTTGTGTTCCTGGTATCTTTAAAGATCACTTGAAATAATCCCTATTCATTTATTCATAATGTTTTCTTCCATTTATAAAATATAAGCTTGCTCTTCCTTTGCATGTTAACTAGAATGCATGTGGGTCACAAGCAGTTGACTTCCTAGAGACACGCTACGGTCAAACAGGACTGAAAAGACAAAGTGGTGGGCAATTCTTAACTGGCTGCTGCAAAGCAAACAGGGCAGTAAACACAGGTTTCTTCGTGACTAATGGTGGACATTTCCTCCTGCCATTCCTTCTGCTACATGGATGTACAACAAGAGGTGTAATACGGGGTTACTGATCCAAAGGGCTCTTCCTTCAAAATTGCAATGGGCCCTACTAATTTTTAACAGTTCTTCCTCAAGGACACTGGCAATAAAAGGATGAGAACATAAGCCCTGCAAAGACTAAATCCAGAATGCAGGTCACTCCACTGATGGTGCCATACGATCTTTAGAGCCAAATGGATGTCTTGCAGGAATTCTCTCCCCCGCATACAGAAAGGAAGCACGCTGTTGCTGTGGCAGTTTTCTGCTTGTCACAGATCTGAGAAGACAGACTCAGGTGTGAACAGCTAGGAGTGAGCGAGCTCAGAGTAGAAATCTGGGGCAGTAGTGTTTGTGGGGAGTGGGACAACCACTTTCTACCCACAGCACCTGACAGTTCTGGGGGACAGTCTTCAACAAGAAGCTCCCAGTCTGCACTGGCAGCATAGTGTCAAAAAGTGAGGGCTGAGCTGCTGCATAAGTAGCGGGCATTAACTACCGTCCCAGTCACCTCTGGGACTGCTCTGATCACTGCTCACCAGAGTGGTTCTACAGAATTTGCTATTTGGAGCCTCACTTTCTTTTCTGGAATATTTAGGACTTTAAGCTTTCTGCAAACAAATAGACTCATGTCATTTCTGAAGAAGCTTTAAGAGGGGAAGTTGCAGTTCCTAGTCTCTTCTTACTGTCTTAAAGACTAGCCTTCAGTAAGGACCTTGTATTTTCACCCTAAGGGAAGAGCTTAGAATAGGTGACAATGCTCTTGTATTTAGTCACTAAACATTGGCCTAAGTAAACAATCATGTACCTCACAGGGAAAGCTTGTGCGCTACTTAAAGCACTTCATGCTTGACGGCACAGAAAACACTACCTGTTATTTGCTTTTTAGTTTCTACATCCCTGGTGTGTCGGAGTAGGCGGAGCAAGAGTGGGATCCCTTTCTGCTCTGACACTTCCAGTTTGTTGTCGTTGTCCTCATACACCAAGTTTCTCAGAGCACCACATGCTGCCCGCTGAATGTCCTCGTTCTGGACGTCAAGAAGCTGTAGAAGTTTGGGGATACCACCAAGTGACAAAACCTGTGAGGAAAACAAAACACAGCAGAGAATAGTTAGACACTATAAATGACAAACTCCACCTTCCCCCCCAGCAAACCTTTAAAAAGTCATAGGGGCTTTTTTCCTTTACTCATATTTGAAAGACTTGAAGCACAGATCATTAATCATTTGGACACGACTGTTAACTTCTGGGCTTTCAGATGAGTCATAGTTAAAATCCATAACTAAGGGAGGCATCATATTTTAATAAGTAATGTAAGAGAATGAAACTAAATCTCCTCCAGCTTTGCTGCAGATTTGTACTCTTTGACAAGACATTTAATTGCTCTGTATTTTAGCTTCCATGTTGGTGAAATGGACATTTGAGATTTAACTCTGGCACATTTATAAACTGCTTTGAGATTTCTGGATGTAAAATGTTCCTGATATGCCAAGTTTGTGGTTTTTTTTTCAGCAGCCAGCCTGGTGGAAAGACAATATTTTTCTCTGTTAACTTCTGTGCATGTATGGAAAGTGTATTAAATAAGAATACATTATACTTAGTACTTCTTATCTGTGGCATACTGAGAAAATAATAGTAAACTAATAAACTTCAAAATGTAGACCATTAAACATTGTAAGCTAGTTAACTACTGAACCACCCACACTTAACAGACTACTCTTCAGTGTCTAATTCTTTAGAAAACGAGGTTTTGGCCCCAAGTGAATGAAGAATTAAGATGTTATTTTACAGCAGCTGTACAGAAACAAAGTTTCCAAGTTCTACATGTTGTGGCAAATGAATCCCATACGAGCTGTGATGTGGCATAAGCAAGCCTTGGCTCATTTAAGAATGGATTTACTATGGAGAATACCTTACATCCATGTACAATTGAGGACGGTTTCCTCCAGCATTTCAAAATGCCATATGGTTTTGTGAACAAGCTCGTCCTTGTGTAGAATCAACAGCACGTGAATGACTAAGAAATCTGATATAACTATTCTGAGTAGTCCAGAGTGTAAGGACAAAAAGAATTCAATACAACTGACAGGTGCTGGCAACACGAAGAAATGAAATGTAACAAAGCCTTTTGCCCTTCATGCCCTGGTAAACTACACTGTCTGCCTGCCTTTCCTTTGATTCAGTCATACAAAAGGCACAGTTTCTTGCTACTACACAGATGACCTGATTCCCCCTGCACTCATTCAGCAATCATCTAGATGCTAGCAGAATGAAATACAGAAATATATATCTTAAGTGGAGCACGGAGCATGCTGAAGGCACATCGACCTATTTTATTACAGTAGATAAGCCCTTTTGACACTGATAGCATAGTTGGTTGGGTTTTTTTAAACATTTATGCAGACTTTCTGTTGGTAATTTTAAGGCATTTATAGCTCTTGTAAAAGAAGTGGTGCTCCTTCCACCTAATGTGCAGAGAAAAATTTACAAAAGCTGTTCATTGGTCTTTCTAAATTTTCATTGGTAGACAAAATTCATGAAAATACTATAAGACCACAAGTTCACAAGAAAAAGAAAAGCCACTAGACCCACAGACTACCAAGTATCAAGGAACAAAGCATCAGGAGACAAAGAAAAGGAATGCAGGCTGAAAGGCTAGAAAGGGGAAACAAGACAATGCACACGTGAACAAGTCTGATGGGCATCAAACAGAAAAACTCAGCTAGGATATGTGGGATAGACAGGAAAATAGACGAAGTCTTCAGGCTGACTGCTCCAGTTTGAACTCTATTACTCATCCACTTGTTTTTCAAGGAAGCTGCCTGAGAGAGGTTTGAATAATAAACCACCTTCAAACATCCAATTCTGAAGCTCTGTCCTCAGACTGAAGTTAAGGTTGCTAATTGTAGTGGTGCTTTTTTCCAAAACAGACTTTGATCTACTGTGAAGCAAGTTAAAACTACCAAAGGACTGAGTGATGTTTGGCTGTCACTGAACCGGACTGCATGCACATCAATACGGAGCTAAGGCTGAGATTACGTATGAAAAATACCAAGCAAATTATAAAAAAAAGCAGGTGTAAGAAATTTTTTTTAAATGGTTGAATTAATGTACAGAACTGTTCAGCAAGAAAGCCATAACTGTGTTCAATAGAGAAATTTAACAAAAATGAAGAAGAGAATATTTTTAATATGCGCTTTTAAAAAACTTGTAGGAGACTTAACAAGTCTCTTGTAAGAGATTTAATAAATTTGGTTAATCCAAACAATGTATTAATGCATTCGTGCAGTCCTAGCAAACCCTGAAGCTTGGATAAGTTTGCACTGTAATCCAGAGTTTCCATTTCTGGGATATTTCTGTACCAATGGTGTAAGCATGCCAGTCACAAATGAGAGACAGGAGCAATTATATTGACAAAAAGTTCAGACTCTATGACTTACTCATAAAGGCTGAAAGAACTATGTTCATTTGGCCTGAAAAAGAGCAGACTTAAGTGAGTATACACTTAGCAGCCTTAACATATATGAAAAAAAATTATAAAAGGGACAGAAAAATAGACATTTTTCTCCATATCCATCAAGATAGGATAGAAACTAATCAACTTAGTTTGCAAAAGGGAGATTTAAGTTATACTTTAGGAATAACTGGTAAAAGAAGTAAAGCTCTTTGCCTGCAGGAGCTTGTGGGATCCTAATCAATGTGATTTTTTAAAAGTTGATCATAAGCATCTGTAATAACAGATGGTTTGGGTGAATTCTTGATGTCCCTTCTTACCCTACATTTCCATGTTTCCTATCACAAAATGCTAAAGATCAAATTATGCTAGCATAGACAAGTACCATTCCACTGATTTAAAAGAATCTGCAGCAAAAAGCATCGGCATATTTTAGGGAAAATATTCAACATCAGTATCCTACAGGGTTTCTTGGAATGCCTTTTTTTCATGTTGGCACATGGTGCCATACAGTATAGAAAGTTATTTGCTCTACCTGATTCTAATTCACATAAAATTAATTACTTACTTTTCTTCTGGCATCTGCTTTCTGGAAGCACTCATGCTGTATAAAAGTCACTGCAGCAAGAATCCTAGGTGTGGATTGTGTATTTTCACTCTTCAGTATGCTCACTGCACGCTCCAGAGTCATCTCCCCTTCTGGGCTCCTTAAAAGTACAGGCAGAGGAAATATGGTGAAGCAAGACTGCAGAAAAATCGTCATTTAGCCTGTGAAATTTCTTGTAATACCAAGATTTTAATATTTTTCAAGCAACTTTAGCTTTTCTTAGAAAATTATTCCTTTTCCAGTAGCAGAAAATATTATAAAAAGTTTAAGAGATACCAATATTCTGGGGGAAGAGAAAATCATAAATGGAAGTGTCGCAACAATGAGAGGCTCTGGACAAAGCAAGTGATGCTTCAAATTATAAAAACAAAATGGAAACATTGCTGGATGAAGGACTAAGATCGAAAGAAGGCCATAACCAAATTAGAGTGTCTTTTTCTGATCATGGAGATACCTTGATGTTTTTCTCAGTAATGTGATGATTGCTTTTTTATATTTGTTTTCATGCCTTTCTTCAGTTTCTCAGTTCCCAGACTACATATATGCAGGGCTCAGTATCTGCTTTTTCAAGCTTATAGAAGTTGTTCTAGTTTGAAATAGATAGGCAAAGCTTTTTTTCAGGTGGGAAAAAATAAAAACCACTCATTAAAGCGAGCATGTACATTGCCTGTGGTAGGATTAAAAATATGCACGGCCATTTTCCTCCCAACTTCCAGCATGCTTGCTTGAATGATAATTGTGTTAGACAACCATATAAAAAATTGGAAAGAGAGGTCACTAAACCCATTTTTTCCCCACTAAATGGAACATAAAACAAATCATGGCACAATCAGGTGCATTAGCTCTGGGACAGGTGGTTATGTTCCCCAGCCTTTTTATTTACTTTTTATTTCAAATGCTCTCCACCTAGAGAAAAAAAAAAAAAGAAGGGGAAAGAAAAGTGGAAAAAAACATGAGTATTCTGGTTTTTTTTTTAAACCGAATAATTTTGTAGAACCAGATCCCAGGCTGGCCAGACAGGGATGAGAGGCAGTCTGTGAACCACAGTGAAACAAGCAGTCACTGGCAATAACTCCCTACTTCAGAGCTACCAGAATCAGAATGGTTTACTTGATAATCACCTCAGTAAGTGCATCTAAAATTAGGAATTTTGACACAATTACCTTTTATGTTAAAATAGGTGCTGGGAAATAAATTGGCTTAAATTTAATTTTGTTTCTTTTAACTAAACAGAAATATTAAATAATAAACAATGTTCAGAAAAGTGAAATATGAAATGTTTTGATACTGAGAAAAGAAACATTTCTAAAGCGTGTGTTTGTGGACTGCACCAGGAGTCACTCAGTTCTTCAGCTCTGAGACTGTCTCAATAATGGACTGGCAGGAGTGAAAGAGCCTGTAAGTCCAGGCTTGCCCAGAATGAGCTGCGGAGAAGCAAGGTAGATAAATCAGGGAGAAATCAGGCAGATTTCTCACAGGGAATCGTGCCACAAATGCATTGAAATCCGTCTCTTTTTCCAAAAATATTTATGAAGAACTCATTATCTCTGAGACAAAAATGAATTTTGTTGGAGTTTTTCCTGCCCACTACACTGTAAATCAACATCTGCTGCTTGCTTTTGCTAAGGCAAAAGACAATTAGTACGGCTGCAAGGACAACAAGGAAATCAAGAACAATTTCGATGCACCTGTTGCAAATGAAATTATACTCCTGCAGCCTGAGGTTTCCACCTGCCTTTGTATTTCCCTTTGGTAGAAATCATGTTATTTCTTGTCTTCTCCCGTCCTCTGAGTTAGTGTTTTGAGCAAATACGTTGCATCTACAGGTGCTGAGGCATGCTTGTGCAAGTGTCCTGGTTTGGCCTAAACCAGGCCAATTTTCCTTTCAGTGATTTTTACTTTCAGCTAAGTCTCCTCTAAGTAACTGCACTTTCTGAAACTAACTGCATGTTTTTGCAGACAGTGTCTGCTTCCAGGACTGATAACGCTCGAAGTTTGTAGTTATCACTGAGGCACCGGTAGGGATCTTGTGCAGAAAGGCTCTTGCTGTACTTAGTCTTAGAGAAACCAAGGTCACTGCTGAATTCCTCACTGCTTACGAGTGAAGAGCCGAAGGGGGGTCGCAGCTGCAGGGGGGAGCGGACAGGGCAGGTGACCCAAAATTGACCAACAAAGGTATTCCATCCCATACACGTCATTCTCGGTATAAAGTGGGGGGATCACGAGGGTCTCGCTCTCTTTCTGCTATGGCCGGTGTCCAAGGAGGACTCCGTCTGTTTTCCTGCTGCCCCCGATCCCGATCCGTGCGTTCCTGAATCCAGCTCTCGACCGTCGCTAGGCCCAGGCTGGGCCTTCCCGGAGCCTGCCCTGCAGTGCCGGTGGTGACGTGGCTGACTTCAGGGGAGCTCAATCTTGGTTTTGTATATATATTTGTATGTATTTGATTATTTCTATTATTGTTATTATACTCTTTTTCATTATTATAGTTTATTAAAACTGTTTTAACTTTCCAACCCAGAAGTCTCTCTCCCTTTTCCCTTTCCCTTTCCCTCTGGGGGGAGGGGGGGGGATAACAGAGGGCATCTGCCGCAGGTTTAATAGCCGGCCCAGCTTTAAACCGTGACAGCAAGATAAAGATGAAACGAAGGGGACAGTGTGTGGAGGATGTTAATGGAGAGGTTACATCAAAGTGAAATTAGACAGAACTATGGTTAGTACCTCTAGTCCCTGGGCTCTGGTCTGGCAATGCTTACAGCTTCCAAATTTTCAAAGTTTACTTCAGCCCAGATTTAAACAAAGTAGCTACTAAGTTACTCTAAGTTGCATGTTGAATGTACTGATCAGAAACCTACTTAAAGATCTTGAACAATGAGTATTTGAAAAAAGCCAGATCATATTTCTTCTTCTTACTCTCTTCTAGGTGGAACAGAAAAACAGGCTTTTCAAGATTGGGTTTTAGTCAGGTTTCTTAAATCAACAAGGGTTTTGTGACCATGTTGTACGTGTGCACATGTGAGCATGCCTACCTGCCTGTTAGTGCAATAACTTTGGAGCCCGTGGACCAAATTCAGTCACCTTCTACAGAGTGGCAGACATCTCTGATGTATTAAATTGTGAGTCATTTCAGTGACTAACAGCATAGAAGGACCCTATCCATTCACTTTCCAAGATCAAGATTGCTGCATGAACTGATCCCTCATGGTACACCAGAGAATCTACACGGGAACCAGCCTCAGGATGCCAAGGACGTCCCAGAGTAGTAAAGGTCCATCAGCAGTCACTGCCAGGCTGAGACCAATGCATGCGCAGCCAGAGACCAAATTTCTAAGTGCTGGGTGTGTAGATCTGCATTGAGACTGAAGGCAGCCCACCATTCACCAGTTATCCTTTCATAGCTGATACTCCTTCATGTGCAGTAGCCAAAATCTTTCCTGTTGTGCACTTCCATACTAGGATTGCTCTTCATTGGATAAAAATAACACTCAGTGATGTTTTATCTGACAGTAATAAAGGATACAGTATAAACTTTGACCCTTGATGGTATTCATAAAGTTGCAGCACCCTAACTCTTGTAAAAATAGAATTTGATGCAATGATTCCATCCTACCCTCAAAATATTTACAGGCAAACTTAATAGCCATGTGGCTGATTAGCATGTGTAATGATGACAAACAAATGGACATTCAGGCAGTTGTTGTTAAACAGAACAATGATTTGACAAGTTCTGACTTCACCTTAATTGCCAGAATATAACATTTTTGAGATATATACACTCTGTTGTCTAATCATTTTGTGACAGCTCTCAACACATTTAGAAGTCAGATTCTGTAAGCAGCTGTTTCTCAGATGGCCTCAGGTTGAATCTCTCTCTCTCCTAAGCCCTTGATATGAGGATGCTTTTAACTGCTTCACTTTACCAGAAGATACAGAGATAGCATCTCTAGACTCTGATTTTTCTACTTTGATTTCATAGCATGAGCTAATTGTTCTACAGAGAGTTTGAAAATGCTTTTATATACATTTCAAATACTATACACAGTCCATTACTTCTCTCTAACCTAACACAAGTATTTGACATCCTCTTAATTAACCTTGGAAAGACCTAAATTGTGATTTACATAAACAAGTATAAAACTCTGGAAAAATCAAATTAGTCAGAAAACAGCCTTATCTTTTCCCCCCCTTCCATTATTAAAGGAGCAATAGGTAAGGGAGCAATATATCAGCTAATGCAACCTTACAATCAAAAAGAATGGGAAATGACAAGAAACGTGGAAGTTTCTCCTAAATTCTTAAACTGAGAAGTCTTGTCAGAAGAAATTATTGTACTACTGGTGGAATGATGGACTTAAGTGAAATATCTCTGATTTGACAGCAGTGTATACCCCAAAGCAAAATGTCATCTATTATGTTTTAAATACTTAATTCTACATTAAACTGTGCAGTAGCTAGATGTGGATGAACCAAAACGTAATACAACCAAACCAAGACTTCTGCATCAAGCCCTTCCAGTGACAAGAATTACAAGGGGAATTATTAATTCTGTATTTTAGATGTCTGAAAACAGTAATAGTGTATGTGGATATCATACACACATTAGTACCTAAGCATATGTAACAAACACTGACTTTGGTCAGCTAAAAGGGCTATAGTTTCTTCCACATCATTTAAGAATCTAGTGGTGCAAATCTCTTGTGGAATTGTATCTTACATACTGCTTTTCACCATCCTCTTCACTAATATATTTTACAGAGACTTGTTTAAACTTCAGGTAGAATAAAGAGCCCCTCACTCCCCCAGAAACCTAGCTATGAAACTAAAGCAGAGCCTAGGATATTCGAAAATCTAAACGAGATATATACAAGTAAATTAAATAGTCAGAAGTACTGAGATAAATGAAATCTGTAAACATCTGCAAAAGGAACTTTAGAAGCTTTCAAAGCACTTCCAATTGTTTTCCTCTGTAATTTCTAGCAAAAGCTGAGCTTAAAAACTGGCATTTAAGGAATTAAGCTGTCAAAAAGACTTCCATTAGGTCACAAATCTTCCATCTGGAGTTCAGCATGGTCTAAAGCAGGCCACTTGCACAATGACTGAAGATAGATGTTTACATCTGTAGGTATGAAAAACACTTTGGTTGATGTTTGTGCAGGCAGACATCCAGACTCCAGTGTCTGCACCTGCAAAAGAACCAAAATTGCTCCTACACAAAATTAAATATCAAAACTGCTGGTTGTGGCTCAGAAACACACTGAAGAATGTGCTTAAAGTTAAGTAAATGATTAAGTCAATGGGATATATGCCTGTTTGTGAATTTTACTGAGAAACAAAGTCCTCTCAGGTACCTATTTTCAACATCACTACTCCCAAATCTTTAGCTGCTGTGAGCTCTCAGCTGTTTTTTTTTCTGGACTTACTTGCTGTGAAGACTGAATACTTAAGAGTCACATCATTAATATCAGATCTCTTAACTCCTGCATCACCCAGAGGTGAAAATTTTGATCCAGATCAGATGTGGGCACAAGACCGTATATGTTTGTAAATCTAGTCATAACACACAAATGTAGATGATGACAGAAAATACCTGATCTGTACACAGCAGTGATATCAGATGATGCCTCATCTCACACAGTAGCAAATTAGGAAAAAGAAGAAAGGCAGCCTTCGGAAAAATGAACTTAACAGCTACACAGTTATGGAAAAAGAGACATTTCTTAATAATACTGTTATAAATTACACCATGATTAACTTACATAAGAAACCTTGGGATCCTATTTGGATTATGAAACAACAACAGAAACCACAGTAAACAGTGCAAGTAACCATCTCCTGTTTACCAAGTTGTTTGTTATGTCCATTGAACCTTAAGAGCTCTGGAAACATTCAGAATTATTCTAAAATGAAAAAAATATTCACTCTTGAGGGGATTTTCAGAACTGATAAATTTTCTCTTTTGAAAATTGAACTGATTTTAGACATTCTGAAATCTTCTCTGGAAGGGAGTTTCAGGGGCAAAAAAAAAGTAATTTTGAAAAAAAAATGAATACTTCTAAGATTTTAAACAATTTTCCTGAAGTCTGGGGGCAGCTTTGGGAATTTCTGCCATGGAGGTAACAGGGCTTCAAATTAAGATAGTGTCCTCAGAGCATGTAGGATCACATGGCAGTGAGAAGCTCTGGGGTCCTGAGATTCAGAGCAGTTTATATTTGTTCTAGGGATGGATGGTGCTACATCTGCCTGTGTTTTAACTGAAGTTCATCAAAACTAAAAAGTTCTCTTGAAACCATGAGGGATTTTTAACGGGAAATTGTCAATCTGCCAAAAGGTGCTTCACTGGTAGATTTCTGACCTATTCTCATGAGAACCAGTGCTGAAATCATCTGGTCTCTTGTGAGCCAATACAATTGCCAATACATTACTGTGTATTGTGACTTAGGTTGTAAATTACTCAGTGACTATGTCATGTCTCCTTATAAAATTGATTAGCTCTTGGCAGAAGCGGGTCCCAAGCCTGAGCAGGAGGTGTGGACCCTGCAGTATATACATACACATACAGGTTTTCTCCTTTTTCTCTGTTGCACTGGAAGTGGATTTTTAAAAGCAAACCTACTTTCTGCATCCTCTGTGCTGACATTTCATACACTGTGTTGGCTGCTGAACCATAAGCTGTCAGTTTACTTTCTCTTTTTAAACAAAGAGGTTCCTTTCAGCTGTGATGCTCCAGAACCAAAGCAGGTCCTGCATTGTGCTTACCCTAGCTGAGATCCATTGATGGTGACTTGTTCATTCTGCAGGAAACCATTTCTCCCTGCTGCTGCCATAGCAGCTGTCAATGGCATCCTCTTCCCATCTGTTTCTGCAGCGACACTGGTTATTGAAGCTGGCTGAGAAGCTTCCCTCCTGGTCTGTGAGCTTCTGAAAGCAGTTTGGTACCAGCTGGACCTTAAAGATTGCCTGTTCTGAGACCCCAAACGGGGAGCAACTGGTGATCTCACTTGTCCCATTGCAGTGCCCGAGGTCAGGTAGTTCTCTTTTTCTAAAAGGTTGGTCATACTGCGACTGTTGCCTGCTTGATGGTACAGAGGTACAGTGGGGCTGGGGTAGACACCGTCAAGAATGTCATCATTAATAGCCCCCATGTGGGAGTGTCTCTTAAAAGAGCGTCCCCTGTTCACTGAATCACGAAGAGTGTAACCAACAATCTCAGACCGAGCATATCTTGGTGGGACAGTCCCACTGGATCTCCTGCTATCTCCATGCCTCATGGAGAATCCAGGTGAAATCCCTCCATCATAGTGAAAATCATTGGACACATATGCCAATCTTTCAGGACCTCGTTGGGGTGAAACTTCTAGTCTCTTTAGAGGCTGTCTTTGAGCTCTCTCTTCCGTTGTCTTGTAAGTAAACCTCGTGCCCCAGCCATTTGTGTAAGAGGATGGTGAGGCCACCTGTTCAGGGGTGCATAAAAGAACAGGAATCACAGTAAGATCACAGCATTTAGGTTTAATAGCAAAGAAACTAAACCAAAAAAGTAAAGATAAAAATTCTAACGTCTGCTATCAGAATCAGAAAACAAAATGTGAACATCACCAAAATTGTTTATTAGACAGGATTCTGCAACACTTCTTTGTATCTGACTAACGAAGGCAGGAAGAAGCACAGTCTAAACATTAGGAGACAAAGTCTAAGCATCTAGTTCTCTGTCATTAACTCAAAATAGGTGCGTAAGTCAATTACAGCCGGTAGCGAACAGTTGCCTTATTAAT